>NC_083368.1:29480833-29810416 GCF_030254825.1 Meriones unguiculatus | reverse complement strand
ACATTTTTATGGATGAGAAAGCTGAGGCCCATGGAGACGAAAGGACTTCCTAATATTCATAGCAAGATAAGGGCAGATCTGAGAATAGATCTAGGGTGTCCTAGTTGCTAGTCTTGATCTTTCAATAGATTGCACAATATGTGCTGCCCATGCATTCCATCTTACTCTCGATGTAGGTAAATTTGATGACATCCACATACCTGTCCTTGCTGAGCCGGGAAGAAAACAGTGGGCGCCTCCAGCAGTGGCGAACCGTCGGGGAGCACTCACGATCACGCACTGGCATTGGCTAGCTACATATGAACAGAAGAAAATGGAGCGAAGTATTATGCAGACAACAAAGTTTTGACGAGAACCCCTTCCATGTGTTCTTCTCTGTGGGATTAAAAAAAAATGGAGGCTTTCATATATGACATAATAGAGAGTACTGTTGGGGGTTGGCATACAGCTCAGGGAGAGAACTGCTGTCCAGCATTCACATTCCCTGGGTCCTCACCTCAGCCCCAGAAAAAGGAAGAAAAAAAGGGGAGGGAGGGAATGATAAAAAGAGAACGGGAGAGGAGAAGGAAAGGGGAGAAAAGGGAGAAGGAGGAAGAAGGAAGAATTGTGGGGGAGTGGAAGGAAGAATTAGGCTTCTATCATAATCCCAAAGAACTTACACAGAGAAGAGAAAATGTTTGGCCTTACAAAAAGACAATTTATTAAAAAAAAAAAAAAAACGGTAAATCTTAGAACTCAAATATCCTCAGAATGCAAATCACAAGTTAAAACTTTAAGCATTTCGGAGATAAATTTGAGGCTCGCTTTTTTATAAAAATTGACGAATACAGGTCAATCAGACCCTCTGGGTTGGATCAACCTGACCTTCATGCACAGTCAACGGGAGTTGAGAGATCTAATGCAGGGGTCTTACCTTCTACCCCCCCCAATAACCTCACATTGTTAATAAATATGAAAATCCAAGGCACACAGCTACAAAAATTCAACTGGATCATCCAAAGTTCCACCATAGATCTCAGTTTCATCCAGAAAAGTCGTGTGATTTAAAACTATTACACAATCCAAATTTAAAATCGTGGTGACTGTCTGTCTCCCAGCTGTTGAAAAATAGATGCTCTTGTATAGTGCTGTTGCTCTGCTTTTGTTTGTTGTTTAACTTTTTATTGATTCTTTGTGAGTTTCACATCATGCATCCCAGTCCCACTCATCTCCCTGTCCCCTCAGATCTTCACCCTTGCAACCTTCCCTGGAAAATAAAAAACACACAAACAGGTAAAACAAAACAAAGCATAAAAACATCTCCTAGTGGAAGCTGTGGTGTGTCACCATGAGTCCCTCAGTGTGCCCATATATCCATATATCTTCACTTGCAAACGTTCGTTGCAAAGAGTCATTGGTTTGGCTTAAGGTCTTCGGCTTCTGTGACACTATCAGTACTGGATACTCACCAGGACCTCTCCCTGTTATCCTCTTGTTGCCCTGTGTCATTGACAGCTGGCAGTTTTGGATTGGCAGGACCAGCACTGGGATGGTTTGAATAGGAAGGACCCCCTTAGATTCTTGTGTTTGAATGCTTGGCCCACCCGTACAGAGGGGCACCATTAGGAGGTGTGGCCTTGTTGGAGTGGGTGTGGCCTTGTTGGAGAAAATGTGTCACCTGTCGGGGCAGGCTCTAAGGTCTCCTATGTTGTCTCCACCCAGTGTTTAACACGTTCTCCTCCTTGATGCCTGCAGATCATGATGTAGAACTCTACGCAACTCGAGCACCATGTCTGCCATGCTTCCCTTTACTCCATGATGATAATGGACTAAACTGCCAGACCAAATTAAACGTTTTTCCTTTATAAGAGTTGCCACGCTCATGTTGTCTTTTCGCGGCAGTAATTCCCTAAGTCAGTCCCTTTCACAGTTCACAGAGGATGTAGATTTTGGGGTGGGCTAACTCATAGCCCTGGGTTTGGGCCGGGTGGCAGCTGGGCTGGTGAGCCTGCCAGCTCTCCCTTATCTGTAGTGCCAGGGTGAGCTCTCCAGCACCGCTCTGGCTTAACCGCCATCAGCAAGAGGCAGGAGTCAGCTCCTCTGCTCGCATGCCCTCAGGGCTGGCTCACCCACACCCATGCTTCCATGGTACTGCCCAGGCCAGGCTCAAGGGCTATTCTCCCACGTGATGCAGCCTGTGATGGGCTGGGACAGCTCTCCTGCTCTCACGACCTCAGGGGCTGGTTCTTATGAAAGGTGAGTTTTGGTACCTGCCAAAGTGACAGCTGCATTTTCTCCTTCACCCTTCCATTCCACTTGGGGACTTTCCTGATATGTATCTTTATAATTATGGGGGAAATACTTAAGTGTTTTCATTGCTAATTGTTGATGGTAGTGAAAAACAGAACTCAAGTGTCTCTGTATAGTGGATGGTTAAATAGATTATTATATATTCATATAATTGGATAATATGGCCTTAAGAGGGAATAAGTAAACTCCCGGGTATTGCTATGGAAAGAGTACCCACTAAGAACGGCTAAGGGAGAAAAGCAGTGCATTGCACAGCACATTCATCACACTCTTTTATGACAAAGAGAGAGAAATAAGAAATTGGTATTTTCTTATGATTTTTTTTTTTTTTTTTGGAAAATTCTGTAAGGGCATATAACTGATAGTAGTAGTTAACTGTGGCCCAGAGACAACTGTCAAATAAAGACCTGGGGAGATGGCTCAGTCAGTAAGATCCTTGCCTCGCAAGCGTGAGGACCTGAGTTCATTTCCCAGCTCCCATGTAAAAAGCCAAGCCCAGTGTTATACACCTATAACCCCAGGACTGGGGAGCTAGAGATGGGAGACTCCCTGTATCTCAATAGCCAGCAAGTCTAGCCAAGTCAGTAAACTCCAGGCTTAGTTGGCAGATCTTGCCTCACAAAACAAAGTGGAAAGCAATTGAAGCAGACACCCAATGTTAACCTCTAATCTTCATACACAGATGCACACACACACACAGAGAAAATAGACCTATGGGGGATGGGAGGGGAATATAATTTGTACTTTTTCTTTTAAATTTTGAAATAATTTAACTATCACTAACAAAAGGGAGACAGAGACAGACAGACAGACAGACGGATGGATAGAACTGAACTAAACAACTTGAGCAAACTCAATAGGGATTTTTACAGGGAGGTAAGAGACAGCTGTGCTGGGAGTCCAGGCAGGTGAGTGGCAGTCAGCATCCATGGAGGACCAGAGCAGTCCCAGAGAGAGGACGGACAGAGACTGCCCAAAGCAAAAGCAATGAGTTCACGCCTGGGCCTCAGATTGACAGGAGTGAGGAGGATAGTTGGATTTAGTCATTTTGAATTCACTAATTTCTCGAATGCATTTCGATACAGAATCTGGATCGAACTCCATAAGACTTGAGAATATATTTTCATTTTGGTGAACAACATACCTGCTCTAGGCCAATTACGAGGCTAAGATGGTTGTAATCAGATGCAAAAGCCAATGCAAATAGATGCCCCCTTAAGAACCAATTCTCTCTCAGATGTACCTCAGTGTCCTACAATGTTGTAAATCCTGCATATACCTATTTGCACTTAACTCCAGAGAAATTTAAACTTAAACTAAAAAGCTAAAAGGTAAGCATAATGACTTGTGGACATCAACAAACTAACAATGGTAATCCTCTCAAACTTACACTTGGATCCTATAAATAAAAAAAAAAAAAAATCCACATAGATGAAAAGATGAAACTATAATTCTCTGCTGCAACATTAGGAAGAAAAAGCATAATTTCATCCCCATGGTCCTTGGCGTAAATTGTTAGGCATCCCTAGAGCTTTCCAAAACTGTAGACGACTTGTTTCTCTCCAAACCTAAATGCTATTTTCTGTTTTAAAATAAAGTCAATATGAGAATTATACAATTTACACTTCATACTCCCCAGCAGCCAGTTACTTTAGTCATAATTTTTGAAGATGTGCCAGGAAATTTCATGAATTTGAAAACAGAGAGGCCTTCCTTCTCAACGCTCCCATTCCTTTTTACTTGTCACGTGGTGCTGAAAGTTCACGCGACAGTGGTCTTTTCTGTCCCCTGTCTGCCAGAGATGGATGAATACATAACAACCCTCTCTCACAGAGCAGGGGTTTCCTATAGCAAAGACTATACTGGTCATTCATATTTTTTCCATGAGTACATTTTTGTTGGTGTGTTTATTTGTCAGTTTGTCCAGCTTGAAACAGGGTGTAACTATGCAGCTCAGCTGCCCTCAAACTATACCCTCACCATACTTCTGCCTCGACCCTGGAACTGTTAAGTAGGTGCCATCACTCCTGTCTCCACAGGCAAATTTTGCTTTTAAATTTTAATACTGAAAAAAATAATTTAATACTGTGCTTAACCAGTAAGTCTCTTAGCGTTCTGGGTCTTCCCTAAAGGTGGGTCTGGGCCCTCTCACCGTCTAGGAACGTGTGCCAGTGTCTGAAAAGATAGCAGCTTACAGACAGTAGTGTGCAAAGAGTCCTGAGCATCCAGCGGCTGGATGACAAGGGTGCCATAGAAACGTGTGGGACAGCACAGCCCCTAAACAGAGAATTATCTGACCCCTAAAGTCAAGAGCCCTGACAGTGATAAACCTCCACCTGTGTTGTAAGCGAGCCGGATGTGTTTACATTTCTCAAATTAGATTTGGAATTCTGGTTAGAACCCACATAGAGAGAGAAAGCTTCCATTATCATATATCTATTCTAAAGCTTAATTATTGTTTTAAGTATATCTTGACTCCAACGCTTTAGAAAGTAAAAATGTGCTTGTGTGTGTGTGTGTGTGTGTGTGTGTGTGTTTTAATGTGCTTGAGTTTAATGTGGTTTGCAGTTTTCACCTTTGTTTGTTCAAACTTCTAAGTCAAGAGATAATGAAAGTCTTAGCAACAGAAAATGCTCAAGACTTAACTAATCATTCTTCTCTGATACAAATCACACCCAGAATTGTCTGTAGCCGTGACATGCATTTCCTGTTTGATGGCTTATGCTAGACCATGCCCCAGATATTAGCCAGATAAATCCAAAGCACAGTTAAAAGAGTCAGTCATTTTCATCCAGGCTGGCTCGTGGTGTGAAGAAACAGGGCCTCACTGTCAGTGTTCTTGCTCCTAGTACAGCTCGCTAGAGAAACTGCAATTAAACAAATGCACCATGCATTTTCAACGCTTTGAATCTCTCCACCATTACACAGAATTTTCCAGATAATTTCTCTTGCTAAAAAGCTTGACAATTTAATCTGAGTCAAGCGGTGATAAGAAGTAAATAAAGTCCTGACATGAGAATCCATTGACCCTCCTGAGCGCTCTGGGAAATCTGGAGTTTACTAAATGAGGCCAGTGGGAGATACAAGCATGGGAAAACTCAGAACTTTAGGGTTGGTCACCTAGGGAATAGTGACTTTGAGGAAATAGTACATTCTAGAAACAGCGCTTGATTAATATTTTGGAAGGAAAAATAAGTCAAAAAATTTTTATCTAAATCCGCCATTATCTAACAAGCTTGCTACAAGCTTGTGAGAAAACTTCGCAATAACGTAAAGATAATACAAGTAATATTTGAATGTGCCCTTTATATTGATGTCCATGCACGTGGATTATTCACAAAATGGTTTAAAATACCTCCGTGAGCATGTGTGTGCTTAAGGCGACTTCGTCCCCTCTGGGTTTTCTGCTCCACAGTGCACTTCAGATGCCTTTGGGAAAAGACTCACAAACGAGTCACATTTTTTTTTTCCAGTCACACCATCGGCTGGATCTTTCCCATGACTTCTTCACCTTTTACACATTGGTCGTGGGAATGTAACTTTGGAACTAACTGGCCATCTACATATGAGTCCGTTAGCTGATCCCTGACCTTCAAACAGAGCTGCTGCCCCCTGCAGGTGCTCCTGAGGGGCCCTGGTCCCCCAGAACACACACTCCTGTCATCTCAATGATTAGGCTGGTTCTTCACTTGGAGACATCTTGCTTTCCTTGCCTTCTGGAACACCCATCAGAGAGTAGATTCACTTCATAATATGTGAGCTGGACCGTTTTTTCAACTCAAAAATAGTGAACCAGAGAGGTGTAAAAGCCAATGACAGAAACTTTAGAATAACGGCAGGCTCAGTGCTTTTTCTTTTTTTATGTCAGCTTAGATTTTTCTGGATCCCGCGTTAGTGTTTCCTATCATTTTCAAGACTGACTAAAACATGTTCATCCCTTAGCAATTAAAAAAAAAAAAGCAATTCCAAGAACAGTTATATCAAATCACTTTTTTCTTGGTTTCAATGATGTTTCAATAATAATCTTTTTAAATCATTTATCATTTAGCACAATGAATTTTAGTCAGTTACCCTTTCTGATCCTCATCCCCCTAGAGATGAAATCTTTCTTTTTTTAATTTAATTTTATTTTTTTATTATTAGTTACATTTTATTAACTGTATCCCAGCTGTATCCCGCTCCCTTATTCCCTCCCAATCCCACCCTCCCTCCCTCATCTCCTCCCTGCCCCTTTCCAAGTCCACTGATTGGGGAGGACCTCCTCCCCTTTCATCTGACCCTGTTTTATCAGGTATCTTCAGGACTGGCTGCAAAGTCCTCCTCTGTGGCCTAGCAGGACTGCTCCTCCCTTGAGGGGGGGAGGTCAAAGAGCCTGCCATTGAGTTCCTGTCAGAAATAGTCCCTGTTCCCCTTACTATGGAAAACCAATTGGTTACTGAGCTACCGCGGGCTACATCCGAGCAGGGGTTCTACTCTGCTGGGTTTCATTAGGGTTGCTTGTATGAGTCTGGGGTTATTTATGAAAACAAGTGCAACTTGCCAGTGGCTACACCACTCAAGAAAGTGACACCCCTCTCCCCAACAAACATGAACTGCCAACAGTCCCTTAGTGATGGGTGAGGTCTCGTGAGCCCCTATGCCTCCATGATGAAAAGCTGACAGGACTAATCTTGTGCAGATGTTATGCAGGTAACCGCGGCTGCTGTGAGTTCACGAAGGCAATGGCCATCTCATGGGTGGAAGTCCTTTTGCAGCACAACTCCTCATTATACCTCTCTTACATTTTTTTAACCCCCTCTTCTACAATGTTCTCAGAGCCTTGGCGCAGTGACATAGACGTCCTATTTGGGACTGAGCCCTCCGCAGTCACTTACCCTCAGCATGTGGACCACATGATGCTAACTGCCACTCACTGCCATTGGAAGTTTCTCTGATGAATGCTGAGAATAATGAAGCATTCATTAATCTATGGATATGAGCATGAATGGTTAGAAAACATCTACTTAGCAAAAAAAAAAAAAAAATAGTACCAGGTTTCTCCCTAAGGCCGACAACTGCTGCAGCCTACTGACTCTTCACCAGGTTTGCTGTACAAGACATGAGCTCCATCCTCTGGTCCAGGGCTCAAGTCCAGTCAGAACACAGGTAGCTCACAGCTGACCTGCTCTTGCACCTGAGGGAGCATCTTGCTGGCAGGTCATTATCTCATTATCGTGCCTCACAGCATTTACATCTGGATAGGACTACTGCTGACCTTTCTCCCCCAGGAACCTGAATAGAACTTTCCACACTCACACTTAGAGAGCTAGCCAGCATGGCGGGAGCTTCTACCTCTGGCCATCCTGACTTCTCCATGGGTGTGACGGAAGAGTATGGTGTCTTCAGCTATAGGCTCTGACTATCAAGGCGTGGTGGGCAACTACGAACAACAGCAGTGCCAACGGCATGCATTGCTGGAAGACCCCTGGGCTTCCCTGACCAGCGTGGGAACTTTCCTACACCTGGCACTGGGATGAGCATTAGCCATCCATGCAGACTACTTCAGTTCAAACTCCATGTTTTAGTTACATTGTTCAATACACTTGTAAAACAGCTGATTTGTTCATATGGCCTTTCATGCATCCTTAATGTTGGCTGTCCCTCCACCGGCTCTGGCCCTGAGGCCCTGCTCTCCCATATCCCTCCCCACCTAACTGTTTCCATCCCAAGTCTTCCCCTTTTCCTCATTCACCTCACTTGTGTTCTGATACCCCCTCTCTCTTAAGAACTTTTCCTCGCCCCTCCTAATGGCCTCTACAGACACTCCCAGCTAAGCACAGTGCTCTGTGACTTGATAGCTAAGATCCACCACATGTGAGAGAAAACACGTGATGTTTGACTTTCTGAGCCCGGATTACTTCATACCGCATAATATTTTCCAATACCACCTGTTTTCCTAAAACTTTTATAATTCCAATTTTCCCCCCAACGGAACAAAAATAGCATTGCATATATGTCCACGCTTTCTTATCCATCTTATCAGTTGTTGGACATCTAGGCCGGTTCTGTTTCCTGACTGTTATGAATATAGCAGCAATAAACACGGATGTCCATGTATCTTTGTATTAGGATATGGAATCTTTCCTGTGTTTGTCCCAGAGTGGTATAACTGACTGGTATGGCAGTTATACTATTTTATAGCTTTCTGTGGGACTTCCACATTGATTTCATAGCAGTTTACACTCCCACCAACAGCAAATAAATGTTTTCCTTTCTCCAGATCCTTAATGTCATTTGTTGTCATTTGGTTTCTTAATTCTGACTAGGGTAAATCAAACCATCAAAGCAATTTTGATTTGTAGTTCCATGATGGCTGAGAATGTTGAATACTTTTTAAAATATTTATTAGCTATTTGTATTTCCTCTTTGAGAACTCTGTTCAGTTCAACAGTTCATTTTTAATTGAGTTGTTTGATTTTTATGTGCATTTTTAAAAACTCTTAGTGTATTCTAAACATTAATCCTCTGGTGAAGATTTTTCCCATGCTGAAGGCACTCAACAGTTTTCTTTGATATACAGAGCTTTTTTATTTCATAAGGTCTCACTTACCAATTGTTGGTCTTACTTTTTTCCCTGAGTGAATAGGGTACTGTTAAAATAGCCTTTACTTATTTCTCTGTCTTCAAATATATGATCTACTTTGTCCTCTAGAATTTTCTGGGTTTCAGGCCTAACATGGAGATCTGGAGGAACTGTAGAAACACATTTTGAGTAACTTATACTTTGCAAATGGTTTAATTCAATCTTATAATTATCATATAAATTACTCGTTTTTCTCATGCTGCTACCAATGTTATCAATGTTATTTCTGTTGTTTAAAAAAAAAAACTCAGAAAGGCTTAACATGAGAGAACCCAAGCCTGCATTTTCTTTATGTCTTCTCTATATAATTCAAGGTACCTTTACCTCTCCAAGGGCTTTCTTCCCACCAAGAAAGCTCACCTGAAGCCTGTAT
This sequence comes from Meriones unguiculatus, assembly GCF_030254825.1. NCBI lineage: Eukaryota > Metazoa > Chordata > Mammalia > Rodentia > Muridae > Meriones > Meriones unguiculatus. The sequence goes on along the minus strand of NC_083368.1, from coordinate 29,801,132 downwards.
CTGTCAGAGCTACTCAAGAACTAAGCAATGCGGCCTATGTGAATGTTTGCCAAGCTCTCAACCTGCTTATTTAGAGCCACATTTTAAATGAAGTTTGATGATCTAGCTTGGCTCAGTGTTTTTGGGAAATGAGAACAGTGACTCACAGGAATTGGGGGATTTGCCCAAACACACACAAGCTATTATGTAGAACTTGAAACACAGAGTGGACCTTGAAGTTTTCCAAACAAATGGATGAGCCCCAACCAGATCCCTGCCCAGGCCTTCGTAGGTAAAGTCCTTGCAACTGAAGCCCTTGTTAAAATTCTAAGGTCAGCTTCTCCCCCTGCCTGGCCAAGGTTTCCTTAGCCCCTGTAGCTGCTGATCCCCAGATAAGCGCCCCTCACAAGTAAGTAGCCCACTCACAAAGCTCCAACCCCAACTCTCCCAGGAGCTAACATTAATACAGTCTCCTAACTCCAAATTCCACGCTCTTGGCACACCATTACATGCGAACACAAGAGAAATTTTCTTCACAACAAAGTTGTATCTGCCTGCCAAGTTATCAGGAAATCTTTTAAGAATGCGAAACAGAACCTGTAATTTTAGATCATTGCAGGACAGACTCGGGATCGTGAAGAACAGAGCCTGAAGCAAAATTAAGCACCATAAATATTCTCTGCTGTTTTGTGTGAAGAGTTGCGAAATGAGATAAAACCCACTTGTGCTGGGAACGACTCAAACCAAAATAAATGCCTGGGAGATCAACTTTCCTGAGGAGAGCAGACTCGGGCTCATACCCAGCAGCCCTGGCTTCAGTGCTTTCACCAAGCACACTGGTGTGGCCAGTGTTCTCTCAGCCACTCCACAAAAAGTTGCCTTTTCAGCCGTGTCATTAGGACGTGTGCACTTGACACACACAGAGAGATCTCAGTGCAGGTATGTGTCTGCTGTAACACTTTCTCACCCAATGATCTGGATGTTTGAATCAAGGACTCCGAGATTCTTCATCTCAGTAACAGGAAACTTCAGAAAGGAACAATGTGTCTGCTAACCCTTCCAGCGCCTCTGCTTCCAGAGGCCCTGATGTATCTTCCTTGAGCTTTTTGTTTTGTTGTTTTGTTTTGTTTTGTTTTGTTTTGTTTCTCAAGAAAGCTTGCTGGAGCAGTCTGAGTTGGATTCTGCTATGTGAAACCAAAGGAACTAAAACTACCTTGGGCCCTCTCTAAAGTTTCCTATTAAGCTTCAGAAATGTTAATTCTGGATTTGGCAGAACGAGTGTCTATATAAACCCTTTTCCATATGGTGATGTTGACAAAAGCATAAGAAAACTTGAAGAAGAAGAAGGAAGAAAAAAAAAAAAACAAACCTCCACTTCTCTACATTCCATAGAATAGGACTATGGAATTACGAAAATGGGGAAAGTCCTTATCCTCAGCAAAGATATATCAGAAGCAATGTCGCTTCTTTCTTTTCTTATTTCAACAAGGTTTGTGTTTGAAATTAAAATGTGTCACTCTCCTCCCTATGTTTCCTTCCTTCAACCATTCCCAACCTCTCCCACCCCTTGCTGGCTCTCAAATTCATGGCCTCTATTTCTTTATTATTGGTGCATACATATATTCATATATGTGTGTGCATGTATGTATCCCAAATATATAGATATAACCTGCTCTAAAAGCCAGTCAGAGCGCCCCATCGCATTTCTTTTCATTGGCTGGACCCAATACTTCCTAACCCTTGGTTACCTCTTACCTCATGTCTATGGACTTGGACTCTCCTCTTCACTCAGTTCCGTTCAGACATACTGCTTTCTTCCCCCTCAAACACACAACTACTTGTGTGTGTTTGCATTTACAGGTCTCTATCAGACATTTATAGAACCTACGAGAAGCTTTAGGGGACAATTTTTTTTTTTCTTTAGGTCATCTCCTTAGAAAAACCTACCCTGAACTCCTATCTAGAAAAAAATACCCCTGTTTTATCCTCATATTCCAGTTCATTGATCTTGGCACTTAAACTGTAAAACTGTTTCATATTTGTCAATTATCTGTCACCCCTACAGGACTACAGTTTCAATTATGGTCATGAACTCGCATGCTTTTGTTCATTGTAGAGTTCACAGTCTTAGAAGTAAATGATATGTCGAAAGTTCTCACTGTATTAATTGGATAAATAAGCAACTGACTGAAATTTAAGACAGAGACATTTCTACTTGCAAACGCCGTGTAAAAATATGGAATGTGGTGACAGTGGTTCAGCCCTTCCTGCCTGCGGTTGTACTATAATAGCAGGGACACATCCCTAGGGGTAAAGAGTCTTGGTGCACTTCCAGTACACAAAGGAGGCATTTCTCAGGTTCATTCTCCACATACTTGCTATGGACGAGGTACAAGAACATCTCAGCCTTTATGAAGGGGAAGAGCAACTGAGAGACACTGAATGCGGTGGTTTTAATGGCTGCAACTAGATCAGGGCAACAGTGAAGTTTTCATAAGGCCCATCCAAGCTTGGGTACAGAAGAGGAAGGATGGACTTGGGAACAAAGAAGTCAGACTGAGTCATTCTCTTAAAGCATTCACACTGACAGTCTTCTATATGTCTCCTTCTAATCTTTCTTTTGATAGGGTTGTGATGAGTTTATCTAAGGCTGCAAAAATGGATTATTTTTCTCCACCAATCAGAAAAATAAGAAATCAGGAAAAGCTAAGTCTTAGCACTGAGCTAAGCCTCATTGAGATAAGAATTGTACATATATACTCGTATGCACACATAAGCACACACACATACACAAACAGAGACAGGAACAGAGAGACCGAGACAGAGAGAGAACAGAACATACCTGGAGACAGACTCAGAAAGGAGGGATACCAAGAGTTGGTCTGGCAGAGACAAAACATCACATTTTTAGAGGATGATATGAGTTCCCCTTTCCTCTCAGTACTGGCTGGTGTAGGCCATCACAGGGAAACTGATAATACAAAGAAAGGGGAACTAGATTGGTTCTGGCCCCAGGAGCACCCTTACCCACCCACAACAAAAGATTTGAGTGTTGCAAAACAGCTCCCTCAAGAGGAAAAAAAAAAAAACCCAAGTCTTTGTCTTGGAGAGAGAGAGTCAGCCATCTTAAATAGCTATGTGCGCCAAATGCAGTCCCTTGGAACTACAATATGGGGTGGAAAAGGGTCTGGATTTGTCTCATTCCATAATCTCACCTCCGCCCCCTGCAAACTAGTCTCCCTCAGGGTCAAAGGGAAGTGCAACTCTTCACACAGGAGGTTTTGCCTGTGAGTTTTCTAACCTTCAAAGCCCACTTACTCCCAACAGAATCTACCAAAGCAGTTGTTCGGCTGTCATTGGGATTTACACAGCAATGCTGAACTCATCTCTGACACTACGGGCTCTGAGCGAACGCGGCTAGGATACGAAAGAGGCACTCACACCACAAGAGCAGGCACTTCTGCCACTCCTACCATCCCCACTGGGTTCTCCGTTTGAACAAATGGGCAAGCAGATAGGTGTTGGAGGGTCACACACATTGACGATAGAATTGTCTCACAAAGCAACAAAGACATTAGAATGTATTCTTAGAGAATACAAAATGATTATAATCTCTTTGACAGGAAAAAAATAATATATCAAAAGCCTTTAAAATGGACTACTTTCTAACCTAGCAGTTCTACTCCTGTAATCTCTGCAAAGACACTTATCATAGATGCGCAAACAGATTCTGTTAGAACTTTAGCTTGGTGTGTAATTATAATCATGGAAAATTAGAAATGACATAAACGTCTCACAATAGGGGCTGAGTAAAACAAGCTGTGAACAAGCTTGCAGGGAGGTACAAGAAAGCCATTAATGTGATGTGAAAATATTTAGGAGGTTGGGAAAGTAATTATAGTATAGTCTTCAATTTAAATTGTAGTCTACAGTTAATGTATCACAATGTAAATTTATTTTAAATAAATATGTATTTGTACTCAAAAAGAAGTCCAGAGGGAACTATAATTAATGTCACTAGGTCGCCCTTAAGTATTTGAATTACATATATAATTTTTGTTTGAGTATATTTATACTGGTACTCCAAAATCATCCATAATGAATGCCTATTACCATTTAATAAAAATGCTATGCATTTCAATACTATGTACCAAATAGTATGCCCTTTATGTGCAGAAGGCTGAAGAGAAAAGCATCTATTTATGCCATGACAGAGAATAGTTGTGTGATACCTCTCAAAGATATGGTCCTGTCTTGCCACCTTGGCGTGATAATAAATAACAACCACTCTTATAATGAAGCAATGTCAGAGGGCTGCAGAGGGGAGCCAAAGTAATAGTAATTGTCCAAAAAAGCATACATGGAGCAAATATGAACTTCTCTGCTGAAGGATGCTGGTAGGATGTACAAGGAAGACTAGAAGAATTCTAGTATGCCTCTGTGGTGGCATACAGAGGGTAGGTTTTCGAGTATTAAGGTATAATTGTTGTGCTAGTTTCTAATAGACAGTAAGAAGTATTTTAAGACCCATGCACCTATGTTTATATAACAACAATGCAAGCAGTTGATGAAAAAAAATAGAAAACATTTCACAATTTAAAACCCTATTTGTATCAAATAAAGATTTGAAAAGTTAGAAATATACATAACCAAAAATGTGACAGCTTTTCTTTTATTTCTCCTTATCACAACTTTGCCCATTGCTCAATTCACTTCCCCTATCTCACTGTCATGCCAAAAGCGACTTTCCCTGCCCCCCTCCAGTTTTACGTGGTAAATTTATGGATCTCTGGTAATCCAGCTATAATACAGCCTACGTTATCTATTTTTGCTACCTAGGAAAAACCTAAAGGAAATTGAGTCTTTGACTCATAAAACCACTGCTAAGCTTATGGACTCATTTTCATTCAAATCATACAGAGTATAAATTGATTAAGGCAGAAAGGAGTTCGTGGGCTCGTTTTCTGTTTCTGTCTCATTTGTCGCAGAGAGGAATGTGATCAGCTGCACTTCAACTCAACCCGAGGATAAATTTTCTGAAACCTGAAAGTTTGTTGTCGTGGTGGGGAAAGCAAAGCCTGTGCTTTACAATCTAATCTGGGGAAGAGTGTGGTGGGCTATTCCAACAGACACCATCTTGGTTGTTCTCTTTGCTTATTCAGTGCCTCTTAACAACCTACAGTAAGGGTATCTTACCAAAGAAATAGCTCCTGGGCAAGAGTTTAAATAAATATTAATAGAGAGGTTCAGGAAATTCCAGTAATAGACTAAGAAAGAATACGAGGGAGGGAAGGCAGCCAGTGAAAAACATTAAGCAAGGGTTTTATGTTTTGTTGCATAACAAACCGCCCCCAACATTTACTGACTAAAAACAAACAAACTTGTATACCCTCTCATTCTTGTAATGAGCCATCCAGGTGCTTCTGTCTGGACCTGCTCCCATGATTGCCCTTTTCTGGCAAGTCTAGTTGGTCTCTACCACCCAAACTCAAGGATTGGCCCAGGGTGTTTTAATAAGAAATACTCATCTCGAAGTCATCCTTCATCTTCTAAGAGAATGAGGTGGAACAGTGGTTCTCAACCTTCCTAATGCTGTGACCCTTTAATACAATTCCTCATGTTGTGGTGTCCCCCAACCATAAAATTGGCTTTGGTTGCTACCCCGTAACTGTAATTTTGCTACTGTTATAAATCATAATGTAAATATTTGATAGGCAGGATACTTGATATCCCCCCAAGAGGCTCACAGCCCACAGGTTGACAGCAGCTGGCTTAGACCCCCAGGACCCAAAAGAAAAACAAACAAAAAAACCTAATCAGAAAATACTTTTCCAGACTCTGACTGGGTTTTGTCTGCTAGGAGCCCAGAGACAATACAAGCCACACTGTCCCTTCTGTGCCTTTCTGCTTGGGAGCTACAACTGCGCACCAGCAGGATGAGCAGGGCAAGATTTATGACTTTGTAACTACCACCGCCTGCCATACTGAATGATTGGAATATAATCTGACAGGAAAATTCTGTGTTAAGCTAAATTTCAGAATTCATCCACCTAACCCTTGGGCTATTTATACACAGGCTCTAAGTCATTGGAGGACTTCTCCACATTGGCAAGAGCCAGGCAACTGTAGCAGACATTGGCAATTAGAAGTCTTCTAGGACAACAAGAATGAGTAAATCCCAATGACAGTTACCAGCTGATCCGTTTAGCATTAGAAAGGTAGATATTTTTGTTTTCAAAGTAGCTTCTGTTCAGGGTGATGGGGCTGTCAGGTTTATGAACTCTGAAGCCAGATGTGAGAGTTGAAATCATCACTGGCCACAGGCCAGCTTAGAGCATTTCACTTCAGCTTTTCAGGTCCCACTTTTCCTTCTGTAAAATGAAGGTGGGAATAGAAAAGCAAATGAAGGAGCAAAGAGCTACAGTAAATATGGATATTCTCAGGGCAAGATTGCACAGTATTGGAGGTACCTGCAGTTTGGGGCAAGATATTATCATCCTTACATACTGACTGGTATTCTACCAGCTTGAGCTAATCAGAATTATTTTAGGAACAAAATTCTGAAAACTACAAATATGGTTTATTTATATCCAGATGTTAGCTAATATCTTAGGAAAGTTGAGTGCAAAATTTGGAAGCAAGTGGTGTTGACCTCAGTGGAGTGAAACATTTTTCTTAGTGGCTCTTGGCAAGAAGCAAATTCCCCAGTGAACACAAACACTGATTTACAAGACACACATCCACACCTACGTGTCAGCAAAATAAACGCGCACACATATGTGCAACCTAGAATAGCATTCCCTGCGGTATTTTCCACTTTCTGGTATTTCAGTTTATTAAAATATTGGCATGAATATTAACTTCACTGTCTTGACCTTCTTGAAAAAATACCACATAACCAAGTCTTATAATTAGGCAATTACAGAGGGGAAATATGTGCCTCTCATTTCCAGCTAATCTTCAGCCAGTCCTGCCCTGTAGCCAAACTCTTTTCAGTGTGAAAGGAAACAGAGACTGTTCTTGCAGACTTGCTTGCACGTTCACAAACTCGCCAGGCCACCCTGATCTCTTGTCCTGATCCTGGCTACTCTGTGGTCCTCAGTGCAGAACATGGGATAAGCTGAGAGCTCTTACCTGGGAAAACAGAGCTTCCTGTGACCTAACGCTCTCTTGTCTGTGGTGGACATGGGAGGCATGAGGCAGAGCAAGGGAGGATCATTAACCTCTGGAAACCTGAGAAGAGCCTCTTTCGAGCCCTATAATAAACATCATGACCCTTTCCTTTTATCTAGTTTGTTAAATCGGCCTATGGTGCAGCATCTAGAGTAGCGTTTCACAGAGAAGCTTGTAACATGCTGTAGGGACATGAGATACAGGCTACATTAAAGTCTGTATCTCTGATAAGCTGTACTTGAGCCACAAAAATCATTTCAAATGTGGTACATTTGCTGATTTCACTTCTTTTCCTCTTGTGCCAGCTGTGCATCAGGACATTCTAACTTTAGTCCGGTTGGGCATTTCTTATATTTCTTAAGTTAACTCTGCTCTTGGATGCCCGTATTTGCTAGACTAGAGACCTCGACACACAGCATTAAACAAGAGCTTTGAGGAGAGAGAGTGGGGGTTGCTCAAGAGTGTGAAAGTGAATGGAGCTTAAGTTGCCCTTCACCTGCATGTTTAAAGTGGTTAAAATATAAATGTCTGTGTATTTCACTATGATTAAAAACAACAACATTTTAATGTACAAAATACAAGTTATTTTGAGGGGTCTGGAGAACATAGCTCAGTGGTTAAAAGTACTTGCCATTCTCTCAAAGGATTAGGGTTTAGTTCGGAGGACCCATGTGGTGGCTTATATCTGCCTATAACTCCAGTTCCAGGGGACCCGGCATCCTTTTTTGGCCTCTTCAGGCATGAGCCATGCATGCAATACAGTTACACACATGCAGGCAAAGTACAAATGCAGGCAAAAAAATAAAAAATAAGAACGTGAAAATACTTTCAAAAATATTTAAGTTCTTTTGAATTTCATCTTTCTTAAGCTTTATTTGAACAAAAAATTAATTACAATAGGTGTCACACTTTATAGTTATAAGAAAGATTTCAGTGTTCAATTCTCTCACCCACCACCACTTCATCCTTTCCACAAGTGTGTGGACTAAGAGCAGAACCATTGTTCCCCTTACTCCCATTTAATCAAAAGTTTCAGGGCATACCTCTACTTCTGTCCACTTTAGCAACAGTAACCTCACCCTAGCAAAATCTTCTGTAAACCGATGATTATTTTACTAATTCTGGAATATTAAGGAAGAAACCTTTGGGCCTACGTGCAGAAGTCAACAGTCATAAAAATAAAAAATAAAAAATAAATAAATAAATAAACAGGAAAATGGAAGACCTGCTCAACAATTTCTGCTTCATCGCACTTTGGTTAAGAGGGAAAAGAGGAAATTTTACTTGGTTGCCTCTCTTCAATTGGGCATAGTTTTCAAGCAAGGCCTTGGTGACGACTAATGTAGCAGTTCATTTAACATGTGCTTCTCGTTGACCTTGTGAATCACCCATCCCGTGCATCCAGAATATCCTTCATAAAGAAAGCTGCACCTTTGAACGTTGATGTCCTTAGAAGCCACTCAGGCTTTGCCTCTACGGTTAATGCATCATGAGAATCTATTTGCAGTCATTTTGTAGATAGGTTTGTTGTAGCTTCCAATTACCATAGTGCATATACTTTCTTCCTGTTCTCATTCTATTACCCACGCTATGCATTCTGCTCAGTAAGAGCCAAGTTACTTCATGTAAGACTTATTTATAAAAATCTAACTTTAGGCTTTTATACAGTAATTGAATATTGCATTTAACATCATGAGCTTAATTCTAGTCTGGAAATCTACCTCATCCAAACACAACACTTTGAACCCTTCCTCATCCTTCTTGGTTTACCAAATAATTGATTACATGAAAATCTCAATCCATCTAAAATAAAAGCCTAGCTATTCACAAACCTGTTCCCACCCCCAACAATGGACTAATCTTGTAAAACTAAAGACATAACTAAAGCATGTTTAATCTAGCACCAAAATAAGCTTCTAGACAAATATAAAAAAATAGAAGTTTCCAGTAATTCTGTGGTTCTGAAGTGTGTAAGTCCTATAGCACAAGGACTTGAGAGAGACAGATGGAGATACAGAAAATGTCAAGTACAACACAACAACCTCGGCAGTCGTGGCACACCCCAGCTCTGAAGAGGCAAATAAAAATGAGTTTAAGGCCAGCCTGGTCTACAGGTTTACAGAATGAGTTCCAGAATGTCCAGGGCAACACAGAGAAATCCTGTTTCAAGGAAGAAAAAGAAACAAAAACAAAACAAACAAACAAACAAACAAACAAAAAACCCTGAATGGATAATTCATGCAGCTACTACCAATCACACGAGATGTATTTTTAAAAGCCCTTCCAAAACAGATTTGTTGTTATAATGTTCTTGTGGAATGTATACAGTTTACCCTTGTTCATTCACATGCTGATTTCTCTACTTCACTATATAGTTTTAATCTGGACATTGCATTGTGATGCTTATTCTAAACATCACCTGTATCTGGTTTGTGTAAACATGCCACCATTTGTTCTCTGTAATTGTCAATTAAACAACCAGCCAGTGCTGTGACATAGAGAATAGGGTGGGACATCTAGTCCAGAGGAGAGAAGAAGGAAGTGAGTGGGAGGAGTAGGGGAGCAGAGAGGCAGAACAGGACTTTGACCATGAAGAGAGATGAACCAGACCTTAGATATGACTAAAAGCAAATATAATGGGTGAAATCTCAGTGGTAGGAAACTATGCAGGCTTGGAGGTTTAGGATGGAGTAACTATTGCCCAGCATTGTGCTCTAGGTTAATTAAGTAAATCCTAGTCTCTGTGTGGTGATTTTGGTATACAGCTAGTTTAGAAATAACTGCTGCTTAACTAAAAGATAAATCAGTAATAAATGTTAACATCCAACAACAAGATTTCACAATTAATGTAAAGGTGAGGATTATAAATACACAGCTTGAAAAGTAAAGCAGTTTTGCAAATAAGGAAATGTGAGCCTTGGAACCCACAATCTCTTTGCAAACACGGAAGCCTAGATCTTCCAAAGCGTTGATGGGATTTCATTTGCGCTAAACTATGGCAATAGCTAAGAAGGGTGAAAGACTTCAGTTGCATTTCATAGGTTGGCTGATTCACATGTTTTTTTCATCTTTGGACTCTTCCTGCAGTAAGTTGGGCTTGTATCCAGGAAGCCTTTCAGAGTGACTCACATATGTTAAGTTCTAATAGTTATGAGTGTCTATACTGCTTCATCAAGTGGCTTCTTAGAATAACTACTCTGTCAACTCCCAACCCTCACTCAGATTGTAACAAACAAACAAACAAACAAACAACTATTAAAGTAGGTTAAAAAAAACTCATCATATTCTTTTCTATTTCCCACATTACTAAATTTGATAACCAGACCTTGTAATCTTTCCTAACAATAATAGCTGGCATTTTCTGAAGTTCTGTTAAGTCATGCATTGCTGTAAACACTTTACAAATATCATCTCCTTAGTTCCTGTTACTCTATGTGAGGGATGGACTACAAACCTTCCATTTTGAACATTACTAGATACTAAGTAAATTGACCCTGACCACAAGACCAACAAATTCCGGGTCCAAAATTCAACAACAACAACAACAAAAAAAAATACTCAGGTTTTTCTCCAGATTCCTGTGTGAGGAGACACACAAACCACATCTACCAATGACTTCCATTATAAATTATACATTTATTAGGAAGATAAATCATAAGGATTTGTTTCTTAAGCAATTACGTTAGACAGATTCTATGCAATACCCTGCTTTCCGTGCTCAAAAGGAAAGAAAAAAAAATAACAAGTCCTATCCAAGTATGAGGTAAATTTGTAGTCCAGAAGCAAACACACACTACAGTATATCAACAGTGCTGAGGGAACCATACCCAGTGAGCTCCTGAGGACACACAGTAGAGAAGATGACTAAGTTCTTAAAAATGTTCAGGGTGGTGCGGAGAAGAGATGACAAATGATCAAAAATCTTGAGGAACAAATAAACTTTTACGAAAGGGGAGGAAGGCAGAAGAGGACAATGCCCGTGTTTTTTGGAAAGGGTTGTGAATGTTGCTATCACTGCCACCACCATTTAACTTAGATACCATAGGTGACCACATTCTGTGCTAAAGACATAGGTCAGAAAAAGTCTGCAAAGGCGAGATCGGAACAGATTCACAAGGAAATCGGGGAGCAGCAAACTAGTCAGCAGCCCCTCTGTTCAAGTCCCGTGAGAAATAAGTGAAATAAGTATTCTTGGAAATGCATTGCATTTTTTTTTAACCCATTTGGTTTCCATTAGCGCTAAATTAAGCCAGGTCCTAAATCCTAATGTTCAGAATCTGCACGAGGCCAATTAACATTAACCCATTTGATAGGAAGCTGCAGCAGAGAGGACAGGAAAGAAAGGAAAGGGGGGACAGAGAGAAAGAAATGAGTGAGGGGAAGTTACTTTATTTCCTTTGCCTGTTATCTTATTTGTCAGTTCTCAAGATCCCTGCTGAGCTCCACCATAGTGAAAGAACAGCTCCGTGGCTGAGTTTCACGTGTGCAATCAGTTTGATGAACAAAAATTTTCCAGACCAATTTTAACAGTGGTTTGGGCAAAATGTAGACTGTAAAGGATTTATGGATGGGGGGCACATGTAAAGAATCAGAAAGAAGAGACATTGGAGAACTGAGAATGAGACCGTGACAGAGAAAACAGGTTATGAAAAATGGCTGAAGAGGAAACCTGGCTGTTGCTTAGCTTCCAAAAGACTACAAGGAAAGGAGATGTCAGTGATCCTCATAACAGCTGGCTTATTGCTGAAGAGGGACCATTGTAAAGAGCTGTCAGTTGGGGCCTTCTGCTGGCATCGGTCCACAGACCCCTGAAGAAGGGCAAGACTAGAGTCCCAGATGTCAGAGCTGTTAACACTGAGCTGACTCGCAGAGGCCACGTGAGCTTTATAGGCGTCAAAATGTAAAAGAACGGATCTGGGGAAGCATGAGGAACCGAGCAATCTGGACAGCAAGATGGTGGTGCTGCTGACTGGTTTTAAGGCTGTAGGCAACCGTTTAACGTACCTCGGAGAGGTGGGTGGGATTGAAGACTGGAGAACAACCACTGAAATTTCAGATAGGCCTAGAAAATCAGTTATTAACATCAATTTCCTGTGAGCTCTTTGACAAAGGGGACAACTCGGAAACAGAAGGGAACTGAAAAGAAAGTAGATAGGAGAGTGTAGTGGGGGATGAAGATAATCAACATATTTTATATACATTTATGAAAAGGTCAAAAGGAAACACATTATCTTGCACAGGTAACATAGATTCATAAACACTTCAAAATAAGTAGCTGAGCATTTTCAGCAGACACAGGAGAGACAAACAGAATAAGTTAAGTAGGACCAAATAAGAAGAAATCCTTTAAGCGAATATGGAAAGAGAGGTATCACGACCATTGGTTTCTTTTCTTGTTCTTTTTTCTTCTTCTTTTATTTTATTCCTTTCAATGGTTAAGACTTGATTATAGCAGTGGGAGAATATAGGAAGGAAAGACAAAATCCAGGAAGAACTAAAAAGCATACATGAGACTAAATGGGAAAACATGATTTGGAGAAGAAAGGGAAGAAAATACCAGGTCCTCCATCTCCCTGGGAGTTGCAGTGAGGGCATCTCTGCAGGCATCATGCAGGGAAGTGAATCCTGCTAAGAGAGAGGAAAGAAAACCTGGTACAGATTGACTTCATCAAGCTGCATCAGACTTCAGGGAGTCTGATGTCAGATGGTTCGTTGTTAGGACAATTAAAACACAGAACAATTCTAGAAAAGGTTTCTGGGCAACTATCAGCCCAATCAGCCCAATTCCAGGTGCACAAGAAAGCTTAAGGTGTGACTTCATAGAAACTCTTTCACAAAGTACTTATGACCATGAGGATGGGTTGTGTAGCTAAAAGATCTAGAATCCAATATGGTTTCTGACTGATAACGTAGAAGTCAGCAGGCCATAAAGGACTTGAGACATCTCTGAGGATGGGTAACGATGTAGGGAGGGAAGAGTCTGGAATAATCGTTCTGGAGAATTAGGGTGAGGTCTGTCCCTACCGAGAGCAAAGGGCCCCCAGGTTGTTAACTCCATTCTCAGCTTTCTGGATAGAACACAGCTGAGTTTATCTCCTCCACTGAGGAAACACCCCTGTGTGACTGAGGTTCCTAGTACTCTTAGTGCTTCTCTGTGAGTATGAGGACCTCTGTGGCCCCAACATTGCAGGTCAGCCTCCAGAGATGACCATGTCAGCCTGTGAGAGCTCAGTACACAGCCGAGGCCTAGGGCAGGGTCAGCACTAAACAAACACTGTAAACAACTACATGATTCTACAGACAAACACATATGTAGAAGTATACATATAGATATTTGGTATATTAAAAAAAAAAAACTTATTTGAAAAGGAATAGCATTCTACTGCCACTAGCCCTAAACAGCCAAAAGTAGCAATAAGCTTTGCTTACACTGAGCATCATACAAGAGAATCATAACTGTGACATATTGGTTCATTTAGCCATACCCTGTGTACTCAAAAAGCCATGCCACCAGCAGAATAATTGGCTATTGTGAAAGCTAGAGTAATATAAACAGAAAACTCCATTTTCATAAAACAAAACAAACAAACAAAAAACTATGCCACCCCTTACCACATGACCTTCCTGTGCTTTCAGTATTGTCCTACAAAATATCATCGTGCCTCACGGCACTAACATTCAGAAATGCTTCCCATTTTCAGCAGCAACAACAAAAAAATCAAATAAGATCAGGCATTATGTGAGCAAGGCAGAGTTCAGATTCTCATACAGGCAAAACCCAAACCGGAAACCTACTGATGAGCAACCAGTATGTGTCCTTTGGCAATAGATAGATAGATAGATAGATAGATAGATAGATAGATAGATGATAAGATAGATAGATAGATAGATAGATAGATGATAAGATAGATAGATAGATAGATAGATAGATGCGTAAATAAATAGATGTGTAAATAAATAAATATGAAAATAAAAAGCAGAACAAACCTGTTCATTCTGACAGGAAAGAAAAAGAGAATTGTTACACAAAATGTAAAGCAATTAAAGAACATCAGACCTTAGATCTTCTGGGAAAATTGGAATGTTATTTACTGTAACTTCTCAATGCCCTTGAACAGAAATAGAATAAGTAACTCGGTTTGTAAAGGAGCAGATGATTTTGCTAGAGGCTTCAGTTGTCTTTTTAAAAGTTAACACGAGTGTTAGCATCTTCAGTTCCATATGCCTCTTTGGCAGTCTGGTGCACTCCTCAGAACTATATTTACCAAAACAACAACATAAAAAAAAAATAGGCTTACAGAGGCTACTGACGCTGAACTGCAACTGACAAGCAACTGAAATAGCTATCTGAAACCAGACATGGCAGCACATGCATAGTCCCAGCCTTAAGGATGCTGGGGCAAAAAGATTGCCCATGGTCACGGCCAGCCTTCTTGGGTACATAGTTGGTTTGAGGCCAGTCAAGGATACTGAAAGAATCCTGGACAGCTCAAGCATGGTGAGCACAGCTCTGGCAGGCCTTGCCCTTCTTCCTGATTCCCTCTGCCTTGCTAAAAAGCATTAGATTATATTCCTAAAGCTAGCCACCAAGGTCTATCCCCTTATTCGGCCAACTCTTCCTACTGAGGCTGACTACAACGTTCAGCTATCAAAGTATTGAAGTCCAGCAAGCAAACGCCCCAGTTGGCTCGCCTAATTAACATGCCCGATTAAAATTAAACACCTCATCCTAACACAGATTTTCTATTTTACCTTTGTAAACCACCATTTGCCTCTGAACCACATCTGTCTCTTCTCTATCCTGAGGTAGCCCTTCGTCCCTTGCCCCTTTACTGTTCTCTCCTTTCTTCCCTTCCTCTTCTCCCTCATTCTCCATCTCCTGTCTTTGTCTCTTATTCCCTGTCCTCTGTCCCTCTGAGGCAAATAGATCTTTGTGCTGAGAACTTGATCTTTGAGGCCGTGAGCTGATACTTTCCTATTTAGATACCACATTTAAATATGAAACATTGTCTCAAAAGATATATATATATATATGTGTGTGTGTGTGTGTGTGTGTATAGATATCTTTTGAGACATATATATACATATATATTACTGTGACAGCATCACAGGTATCTATTAATACAGTATAGTTCTCTGTAACCTGTAACTTAGAACTTAGCTCAGATCTAAAGAAAATTCTCAGTTGCAGTCAGAGCTTAATAAAGATTCTCCCCATCTGAAAACACAAATGCCAAGTTGAAAACTTTTAGCTGTCCCTCTCATAAAAACTAGAGATATCCCTTGTGCTCACTGATGGTGACAACGACTTAAAGGAATACAAGCTCTCACTTCAGAAATGCTAAGAGTTATCGAGGCTCACAGAAAAAGAACTGTGGCTGCACCTAGCAGAGGGAAGATTGCGGTCTGTGGATATCAAGAATCACTGACAAGCTCCGAGAGGCATCATCCCAAAAATGTACTCTACCGCCAAACTGGCTCCTAGAAGAAATATGAGTGTAGAAGAGCATCCTCATGTACTCCATACGAAATGATTTTCTCTCTGTATCCCAGAAAGCCTAGGATGTACAAATGGCAGTCTTAAGTATCTATGACCACGCTGCCATCTTTGTTTGATCCCTGTGATGCTTTTTTTTTTTTTTCTAAAACCTCCACGGATGGTTCAAGATTTGAGCAAGAAAGATTTCAGTTTCAATGAAATCCTAAATGTGTCACTATTCATTAAAAATAGTAACATCATCCTAACATGCAAATTGTATAATAAGAATATATGATGCATAAAATACCTAAAATCAAGACCAATGAATGACAGGTCTTTTATTTTTTTCTTCAGTTAGTTAATTGATTGGCATTGAAATTGGATCCTCTTAACTCTGAAGGGTCACAGAAATGGCCTTTATGCCAGGTAAAGTGGACGTTTGATGAAATGTGTAATAGGAAACAGCCAATAGGTAAATGATGGCTGGCAGTAAGAAGGAGTCCCCATGACATTATTCAGTACATCCATCAAGTCTGTTCATCTCCTAGAGCTACTATCGCAAATTTCCTAAAATAACAAATTTACTCCTTCATGGTTTTATAGACCAGAAGTTCCAACTCCCGATGTTATCAGAAGACAAGCAGATGCTTTGAACACCAGCATTTGAGAGGAAGAAGGAGGGAGATGTAACTTCCACATCTGGCTGGCCTACCAAATGTGTTCAAGGCCAACCTGAACACCTGCCTCAAAAATAAATAAATAAATAAATAAATAAATAAATAAGTATGAAATTTAAAAACAGGGCTAGCACAGTCACTCAACGGTGGAGCACTTACTTAGTTTGCATCCGCAAGGCTAATGTACCAGCAGGCTTGTCTCCTGAAACCTAGAGAGAGAAACCCGTCCTGTGCCACCACCCTGCCTTCTGAGGATACCAACCACCACGGCATTGTGCTTCAAACCCACAAAAACTAACTCTGATGCTATTGTTACATGTTATATGTTCTCTTCTGTGTCTTTGTATTTCAAATATCCCTCTTCCTTATCTTACAAGGATACTAGTAATTATATTTAGAGTCACCTGAATTCAGAATAACCAACCTCACTTCTGTGTCTTTAGCTGATTACATCTATAGCTCTTTCCAAATAGCCTCACACTCATGGGTATCCAGCAATAGAAGTAAAACGTATCATTCTAAAGGATATGACTCTACCTATTCTGACAAAATTGAATTATACATCAAAACTACATAGGCTTTTTAATAAAAGATACCCAAGGGATTACAAAGTTTAAAGCATTTTTCTTACATTTATAGAATAAATCTCCCTTTGTGAACCAGAGCCCCACAATGTACCTCAGGATGGCCTAGAACTCACAATCCTGTTTCATCTTCCTGAATACTGAGATCGTGGGAGATTACAGGAGCGCTTTACCACAATAGACACTTTATTCTTTTTAGAGTATGCATTGTAAGTTACTACTATTTTCAGATTAGAAAACACAGAAAGTCTACATAGCATAGCTACATAATAGAAACAGTTGATGCAGTCCTGATGATTAGATGGACAGCTAAAGTATTTTCAGAATTTAATTCGGAAAAGTTACAGACGTAACTTTGGAGTTCCTGGCAATGACCTCTAGAACAAGGTATACCCAAGCCATCACTGAAGGCCATGGGTCAGTGTACAGCATAAAAATAGGAAAAATACAGCTTCCTTTTAGCCACCACTGCCTATAGTACGCCCAATTATTAGCAAACTTGACTGTGTATCATCATTAAACTGTCTCAAATACTTGTCAATAATTATGCTTACATTAATTCTGGACATTTTATATAATATATGTAGTCCATCTAACTGTATATAGTCAATTATTCTAAACTAGGGATTTGAGCTTTACATAGATCTAAGTCAATTAAGAACAAAAACCTCTCAATATACTACAAAAAGAAAATACCTTTTTGTAGTATATTGAAAATCTAAACTGTGTGGAACAAGTAATATTTGTAGTCATATGGTTGAGGAAGGGAGAATGCATGATGCCCAAATACTGATATTAATTTTTTGAGCAAACACTCTTGTTATAAGCAAAAGTTTAAAACTGGGCTAGAGAGATGGCTCAGTGGTTAAGAGTGCTGTCTGCTCTTCCAAAGTACCCAGGTTCAATTCCCAGCACCCACATGGCAGCTCACAACTGTCTGTAATGCCAATTCTAAGGGATCTAACACCTTCACACTAATGCACATAAAATAAAAAATTTTTAAATAATAAAAATTTTTAAAACTATATGCCAAGGTATGGTAACATAGTTTTATCAACTTAGCCAACTATATTTTCCATCTTTCCAAACAGAAAGTATATTGTCATCAAATAATTAGAAGTTTATGTGCAAAGGCATAGTTTACCACAGTATTACTTCTCTATATTTGATTATATTACTCAGTTCTTTATAATCACTTTTAGACTTACCGAAGAGAAGAATCTCACATCTCCCTCAAAGTAATCTTGATTGCTCTGCTTTGGCACTTTCCATGATGTCTAGGTCAGTTCCTAGCGTACAGGAAATTCACCATTGACAGTAACTCCCCGATTTCCTCAAACTCTCTATGAAATGATTATCCTACACATGACAGTGTAGAAGAAATTCATGTAAAATTAAACTTTGCTCAATATTTTTTTTTTCATCTAAACAGCTATACAGACTGCATGTAGGGAGTTTAGTAAAACCATTGCCTTAGTGTCTTCATATGAAAGCTGGAAGTTCTAACTACATCGGCTTCAGGGGGGACTTCTGTAAATACTAATAATGGCATTTGTAAGTTGTTCTGGAAAAGGACTCTTATTAGGAATAATATTAAGATTATTGTTGTTAAATATTCCTTTGGGTTGGCTGTGATGGCACAGGACTATAATTCCAAGTTCTTGGAAGGCTGGGGCAGGATACTGCTAGTTCAAGGCCAGACCATATCTCAAAATTAAAAATTAAAGAGGGACTAGGGGCATAGGTCAGGGTGCTTGCCTATGTGCAGGGCCCAAAGCTTGATACCCAGTATTGCACCATAATACAATCTACCCCTTCAGGGTGGTTAAGAAGGGTCTTTTTTGAAATCTGAGAACGCGGGTGAATTAGCAGAGGTTCTTGGGTTTTGTTCTCTTGGCTTACTTTACTATGGGCAAATGAGTCTTTGTTCTTTGAAGTGGACACAAGAGCTAATAGATTTCACTTCCAACTGAGAGCAACAATAACCTTTCATTCCTAGGAAGGAAACTTTGGTGGGATTTGACAAACTATTCCACTTAATTTTCTGACATTCAATTAAAATTCTTCAAATCAAAAACTATGAGAAAAAACTTCATTTGCTATGACCGTTCTTCTTGGGAGAACAGCCATTATGTTGCAGAGGCCCATGGATATAAGTTCAGTGTTAAAAAGTTCTGATTCTAATTCACTGGCACCAAGCCATAGAAATTATAACCTGCCTTGCCTCTAAATATGTTTTCCCTGTGGCCTTCCACATGTATAAAATCTGTTGTAATCACAGCTTACAAAATACAAGAAATCAGAGGGAACAAGATGGGAGAGGGAACACAGAAAGAAGTAAAGATGGAGACCAGACCCGGGGAGAGCACAGTGAGGTGAGGAGGGGAGGAAAGGTGGGACAACAGAGGACCTACAGAGAGAAGAGAAACTGTGAGCAGGGGCATTTCTATGCAAGCTGGAGACCTAAGCAGGGTAAGCTTCTGGGGGGATACAGTGGGGGAGTGACTCTAGCTGAGACTCCTAGGAGCAGGGCTCATAGAGACTGAAGAGGACACCCTTTAACTAGACAGGACTCCTAGTGGAGGGAGAGGATCTCCAACCCACCAATCCACTCACAAAAACTTGACCTAAAATTTACCCTGCTTACAACATGTGCAGGGATAAAGATAGAGCAGAGATTTGAGGGAGTGTCCAACCAATGCCTGGCCCAAACTGAGACCAAATCTATGGGAGAGAGCCAACCCTGACACTATCAATAATATTCTTCTGTGCTCACAGACAGGAGCCTAGCATAGATGTCCTCTGAGAGGCTTTACCCAGATGCTGAGACTCACAGCCAAACACTGGGTGAAGCTTAGGGAGTCTTGTGAAAAAAAGCTAGAAGGACCTGAAGGTTCCAGGAGCTCCAGAAGAAGACAAACAGAGTCAACTAACCAGAGCCCAGAGGGACTTGCAGAGACTGAAGCACCAACCAAGAACCCATGCATAGACTAGACCTAGGCCCCCTACACAGATGTAGCAGATGGGCAGCTTGGGCTTCATGTGGGTGCCCTAGTTAGAGGAGCAGGGGCTGTCTCTGACATGGAATCTGTTGCCTGCTCTTTGCTCACTTCCCCCTGGAGGGGCTGCCTCACTAGGCCACAGAGGAAAAGGATGAGCTTAGTCCTCATGGGACTTAATGAGTTGGGGTGGGTGGGTTGAGGAATAGGAGAGAAAATATTGGAGAAGATGGAGGAAGGGTGAGACTGGGAAGAGAGGAGGGAGGGGCTATGGTTGGGATGAAAGTGAACAACTAAGCAAATTAATTTTTTAAAAAACGAAAATATAAGAAGTCAAGAATGTTTTTTTAAAAAGAATTCCTGAATAGACACCAGCCAACTCCAAGCAGATATCAGAAGAGGATTAGTAAAGTGAGCCATTTATTTTTGTCTCCTTTTTTAAAAGTGTGTTTCTCTTCCATCAGTTAAGAGTGCATGTCTAACGCAGCCAGTCCTGAGAGGCTGGGGTCAGAGGGAAGGGGAGGACCTCCTCTATCAGGGGGCTAAGGAAGGGAGGGGCACAGGGGGAGAAGAGAGAGTGAAGGTAGGATTGGGAGGAGACGAGGGAGGGGGCCACAGCCAGGATACAAAGTGAGTAAACTGCAATAAATCATAATAATTTTTAAAAATAACATAAAATAAAATGAATGCATGTCTATTCCGCTCGCACTGCCGTTTCACTGAATGGGAGCTCTGTCCATGGCTGCTGTATTGTTAGTTCCATGGCATGAGGAGAACGTGTCCACGTCATCCACATAATGAATTACACTGGACCTCCTTCCACAGCCTGTCTACAACTCTGACTCTCAGGACGTAGGGGGAAAAAACTCTCACTACAGAAACGCTTTCAGAAAGGAAAGGCCCAGGAACTCTATTATATTTTTGCAGAATGCTCTCGCAGACATGGGAGATATGGGGTTGAGAAAGAAGTAATTAAATGAAAAGGTTATAGATGGAAAAAAAAAAGAGTCTGAAGAAAAAAAAGAAGAAGAAGAAGAAGCAGAGCCCTGGGAATAGCAGGAGATAAAGTAGCCGGAGGCATTTGGCCTTTCTTGAACAATTTTAGCACGAGAACATTTGGCAATCAGAAGCGGGGGTTACTGGAGCATCCTGCCTCACGGAGTGAGGAGAGCCTTTTGTTTCAACAGTGTGTTTTTTATTTAAATGGCTCTCAAAGACTTCCATCTTTACATTATCCTTTTTACAGGTTTCCATCGTCTCACTGTTACCCTTCTGGTCACTCATTCTCTCATCCACTCCGCATTTATTGAGAGCCTACTAAGTAACAGCCACCGTTCCTAGCGTTCTATATGCAGCAAGGTACAAATTGTGCATAAAATAAAATAGTAAAAGTAAAGGAGCCATTGTTCTCAGGGCTCCAGGCTTCCATGAGTAAGACAAGCAAGACAATACAGGTTGTCTGTGAAAGCACCTGTGCCCTTAACTCCTTGCGCCATCTCTCCAGCCCTCCTCCCGTTTGTTTGCTTGTTTATTTGTTTGTTTGTTACTACATCTTTCACTTAATCGAGAGCTCACCCAGTAACTAGGTTGGCTGGCCAGAGCAGGGATTACAGACTCACGCTGCCACACCCAGCTTTTTACACCTCATCAGGGGAACTGGTTTGAGGTGTTCATGGTCTTCATACTAGAGCAATTTTACTCACTGACACATTTCCATGGCCCCCTCAACTTGTATGTATTTTTAAGTATTTGTGTATGTCCACATGTGGCTATACACGAAAGCGAGTATGGGCATGCGTGAAACAACCTCCAGGGTTGGTCCTGCCTTCTACCTTGTTTTGAAGCAAGCTCTCTTACCGGATATGCCGGGCCAGCTGGCCTGCAAGCTTCCGGAGATTCTCCCTTGTTTGCTTCCATCTTGCTGCAGTCATGCTGGGAGACCAGATGCGTCCGCCGTGTCCAGCTTTGCCCGAGTTCTGAGGATCTGAGAGCCTGTTGTCACGTTTGCAGAGCAAGGGTATTAGCCACGGAGCCATCGCCCCAGCCCTCCACTTGTGCTTGTAAGGAGCCAGTTCGTATGCTTTCATACGTATTACCTGCTATGAAATAAACCCTATGAGCATAATATCAACACAGTTTTCAGGTAAAAAGCAGAATTCAGTGTCTAGGAGAAAAGGCTTTCCACTACATGCCTTTAAGTCTTGGATTTTACACCTGTCCGTAAGTTCACTAAACCCATTAATGCTTTATTTAAACAAAAAGGGGGGACAAGGGGAGTGTTATAGAAATAGAAACAAGCTATAGTGGTTGGATTAAGTGAATTGTTTGGGAAATAATAAGACTATAAGATGAATCATCAATATCTGTAATCAGTCCAGATACTGCCATCAGGAGAGCGCAAGTGTTAGCATCGTCTTTAAAGCAATTCCACAGAAGAAAATAACTCTCAGCAAGTAACTGATCTTTACAGTCTAAAGTTCACAGGAAAGACGGTCTCACACTGCCTCTGTATTGGCCAGTTGTCTTCTCTCCTCTGGGCTGTTTCATGCTAACTTAACCTTTTCGAGAGTTAAGAGGACCACACTGGTGGGGGGCAGAGGGGAGAGAGTACATTTTATTTTGTTTTGGTGTGGTTTTGTTTTCACCTCCTTCTTTATATGTGAAAATCTAACCTTTGGTTACTGGCACTGAGCACAAATTGGCTGAACTGCAATTGGCTCTACCAGTTACAAAAGTTCCAGTATGAACGGTGGCCACCAGCCAGATGGAGTCAAACGTCCCCAAGGAGCTGGAGGCAAGCACTGTATACCACGAGTCAGAGGCAACGCTGACATTGGCCTGTGTTCAGGTTTTAAGTTACTTAAAGAACATTTTTATTCATACGAACTCCGTTTATCAAATAAGGAAGCTAAATGGTTCCCAAGCTCTACAAACGATTTTGAACAACTTGTTCTCTGACGGTATCCTGACTGACCACCACCTCAGATTGCTTTTAGTGATAGGCAGAGCCATAGTCCCGCCAGCGCTTTGAAAGGCTCGAAGTTAGCGGACTCCCAAAGCCACAGTTAGACCCACATGGGGCGACAAGGCTTCACTTCCCACCTTTAATCCAAGAAGTAGCTGCACATATTCCCCACTCTGGGATACATAGATCTATGAATATATGTATGAGACATATATGTATACACACACATACATTCATTGACCTCACAGACTCGGTTCTTGTTATTTTTACCTTCCATTGGACCACAGTCTAACTACTCAGGACACATTTTATTTTTAACTTCTTTAAATGGCTGTTTCTGACAGCCTTCCAGCCCAGTATCCAATACTGTCAGCATCTGGCATATTTCCAACACCTTTTTGGGTACAGGTGGGTGGCAAAATGTTTGGCTTTGCTTTCTGGTCAGTGTTGGAGTATATCCCAGAACACGGTTAAAGTTGGGTCAAAGAGCTAAATGGGTCCCTTTGCTGTTTCAGAGACCAGAGGAGAGGGGGAGGGGCTTCTTTTTGTTCAGTTCCCCATAGAGTAGGCAAGAAGCAGAAAAAGAAGTTTCCTGAGACAGGAAATTAAATTGCAGCTGTACTGGGAAGCAGCAGAGAGCCTTCAGCCACAGAAATCAGCTGTTTACTCGAGCCCCAATTCAACTACAAGAAAACCAAAAAAGGACAATTTTGATTGCTGTTGCTTTGAACAATGAATGTCATCTTCATTCTGACGAGGTGTTGTGATGACCCCATCTCAATAGGAGCATGATCTATGATCAGAGAAAATAGCTGAGCCCATTCTACACCCATCCTACCTGGCCCATTTTATTGGTTCAGACTATAAATAACAGATTTACATTTTTAAAAAATAATAAATTAGCCAGGGGTGGGGCTGGAGACATAGCTTCTCCGGAGGATCTGATTTCAATTTTCCAGTATCTACCTGGCAGCCCACGATAGTTTGAAACTCTACTCCCAGGGAATCTAAATCCCTCTTCTCGTCCCCACAGGCACTTGCATGCATTTTGTACTCATATATACACTCAGGCACACGTATCTACCCATAAAATAAAATAATTAAATCTTAAAAAAATAAATAGCCCAGAGTATAGAGTACCCTTTAAGCACAAAACTCCAACAAGTCTATAAAACTGTCTCTTTCCATCCTTTGCCTTTCTTTCCCCTAAGTGGCTTCTTTCTTGGCTTCTCATTCTGCTTACAGTGTCCTGGATCCATAATGTAGCAACAACAAAGAATGCTACTTCCCAGGGCATTCAAGAAAAAACTCTGGGAACTCACTTGGGCCTCCTGCCATCATAGAATCCACAGATGTGGACAACACTCAACACTTAGATTGGATGAGCCCAAGTCCAAGTAGCTGTGTCAACTCAGGGTAACCTACAGGGAACAAGAGTGTGCAAGGATACTTATGAACAGAAAATGAAAAATACAAAAGCAAAAATGGAAACAAGGTAAGAAATAGGAAAAGGGGTTTGCTAATACTGAATTTCTTTAAGTTTTAAATTTTGAAAACATTTTAAAGTAACTGATAGAGCCTAAAGTGAAGGATAGCTGCTCCCATTGCTTGTGGGATGGAAAGTGGCGAAGGAACCCTTATCCTCTGCAGAGCAAGAAATCCAGCAAGATATCAAATGAGCATGAATGCTGAGCAAGAAAAAAACAAAACAGATTCCATCCAGACTCAAAAACATCTCCAGAGGACATGGACTTCACACCAATCAGAGAGGCATTTCCTTGAGATAAGCAGAAACATCTCTAGGGTATTCTAACTTCTTTTTCTTTCTTTTCTTCCTTTCTTCCCTCTTTACTTACTTTCTCTGAAAACAGATAGAGGGCAAATATTTAAGTGTGTGTGTTTTCCACATGCATTAATGATAGACTGTCCTCTCCAGTTCTAGAAACAGGAATGACTCTAGGCACAGTTAACATGAAAATCCCTAAGCAGGAACTCTTTGATGGAGTATAGCATCTGGAAGGCTTATCAAAGCATCTGATGATGTGGCTACAGGAAGAAGAATGGATCCTGCCAACACCAAATCCTTGGGTATTTGGGTTACTGGCATCTTTTGGAAACTTAATTTTCCCTTACAGCTGGGACTTAAAGAAAAACTAGGAGAGTTATGAATTGTGTGTGCCTCCTAGGCCTAAAGGGATAATCAATCTTTTAACCACAAGATAAATAAGTCAAGTGCCTCTCAAGTTTAATACTAATAAAGGCAATTTCTTCCATCCTTCATATCCCAGTAATTTAATCTTTCTTTTCTGGGACTCTGGATGCCTTCAGCAAAGAAAAAGGCCTTACATAACTGAAATATATTTGCCTCTCATAACAATAAAATTCGAAATTTTTTTCATCTACCTAATAAAGATAAAATGTCACTGGTTGGAGGCTACATTTGACAATATGGTTGTCCATAATGACAGCTCATGATGGAGTCAGACCTGGCCTAGAAACAAAATGTTCTACTCCATTGATCCCACTTGTCTGTTCCTGCTGGCAGACAGGTAATTGGACTACTCTTTACCAATAAAGAGTTTAGTTAATCAGAGGTCCCACACTAGCAACTCAGCATCTCCTGAGCCAACGCGTGTGTGCTGGAGATGATCGAAAAGCAATAAAGACCTGAGACAAAACAGATGTTAGTCTCCAAAAAGAAGCGAAAGCTTTGCTTGGTTTTGTGTTTTGTTTTCATTCGTGTTTTAAGACAAAAATCTCACTATGTAGACCAGGCTGGCTTGGAGCCTTATAACCTCCTTATAACCTCAAACTACTGAGTGTTGGAATTTTAGGCCTACACCATCACGAAAAAAAAAAGTTTTAACTTTTCTCTATAGCAAGGGCTTATGGAAAAACTAAGAGAGTTATGAATTGTGTGTCCTTCTTAGACCTAAGGGAAAATCAATCTTTAACCTGTCGACATAAAGTACCAACTCTATACAAAAAAAGGAAATAGTTTATTCCAAGCCCAATATGTGCAACCATGACCTGGGGACCCAGATTCAGTGTTCCACCAAGCAGAGGTTACAGAAAATAAAAATCCATAAATCAATGTGTTTACAAAATACGGCTGTGGGGTCTTCTGTCGGGCAGGCTGTAGAACGTCTGGGAAATCTGTGGGATTTCAATGCGGTCTTTGCACATACTTAGCTTTGCGGTTGGTGAATCTAAGTGTGTCAAACTCACTGAGCTATTTCAGGAGTTTATCTCATCAAAGTCAATGACGTTAGGTAAGGTAAAGAAGTCAATAGTGAATGGCTGTTGAAAGGGGCAAAAGATAGCCCAAGATGATTTGGGTTCTTAATCTACACAATAAATACATTCTAGTCAGCTAAAGTCAAGTAGTCTTCAGGATCATCAACATTAGCTGCAGCTTCCAACCAGAACTACAGTTTACAAACTACAAGATAAATGAGTCAAGTACCTATTGTGTTTACTACTTGTCCATTTGTCTCTATTGTAAGCTATTGTCTTATTGTAAGCTCTGTCATAAACACAACAGATTCTCTTAGCCAGATGCAATATCTTTGGGATCTTGTAGCTTACTTCCCTATGATTGAGCAGCCTGGTTCATATAACACTAAATGCCCAGAAGAAAATAATGTTGTGGTCAGAACGTCTGGTGCCCTTGGCAACTGTGTTTTCACAGTAACTGTTTGGTATTCCATTGGCAACTAAAACGTCTGCATTCTGGATGTAAATAGCAGAGTCAGTGTGTCAAGAATCAGGTCCCTATATCAAAAAGGCTTAAAGCCAGCTGCTATCCCATGGCCAACGATCAAAGCACTTGAGCTCTTCCAGTCTCTGCACTATAAAACCCAGAGTCTTCCCAATCTGTCTCTCACCCAGCTATCAAGTTCACCTGTCATGAGGCTTCTTAGAGAACGTCTTCCCCAGACACAAACTGTCCTCTCACCTGTGAGTCTTCAAACTCAGAAAATTCAATGCCACAAAGTCAGTGTTTTGTTTTGTTTTTAAAGTTCTTTTCTGGCCTAAGAATACTCTCATGAACCCTTTGCAAAATACAAGAATCTCGGGTAAGTTTATTAGCAAGTAGAGTGGATATTGGTGATGCCATACTGCATTAGGTGTGATGGAAAACTACCCGTGAGGAGATACAAACATCTTAAGCCTCTTAGGGAGAGAAATGCCCTAGCTACTGCACTCAAAGAAAGAAATGATTTAATCACAAAGCTGTTTTGAAAGACACTGAGGTCTCAGCCGACTCCGGGACACAAGAAGAAAGTTGCAATCAAGGCAAAGAGGAGACTGGCTCAGACGTTCTGAGAACACGCTTCCCCTGAGACAGTGAATCTGAACTTTGGCAAGAGTGCTATGGAAGTTAAACCAGATGGTTGGGAGGGAGACAGAGTTGGAGAACTCTGTATTTTAGGCTGTAAAATGGAAGTGTAGGACTGCTCTTCCCCCTAAGCTTTCATGATTCTTCACGCCGTAAACTGCCAACTGGTGGATCTGAGTACCTCTATAGAGAGCTACACCAAACCAATTGTGTATGAGGTCAGCCCTCCATATCCATGGGTTTTTCAGCTGTGACCTCAACAACCTATGAGTCAAAACCATTTAGGAAGAAAATATTTTCATCTCTTCTACATGTGGAAACGGGTTGTTTCTTTGTTGTCATTCTGTCCCCAACAATAAAGTATGCATCCATGTAGATAACATTTGCATTGCATTGTTACCATGTAGAGATGTTTTAGAATAACCGGGAAGAGATGCATTCATTATACATGGGTTTCAGTACCACCTGGAGCTCTTGAGCACTTGAGCAACCCCCTGTGGACCTATAGATACATCTGCATTTGAAATGAAGACAGCTCTGACTGTAAGAATCTGGGCTCCAGGCAGAAAAAAAAAAAAAAATGCCACCATTTCCTATGAACAGAGGCAAGATGGCAACTAAGAGGAATGCCTAAGGTCCTTGTTCATGTGCTGGTTTCTTAACTGCCCGGAGTCCTCTGGCTCCAACAGAAAAGGAGCGCCCCTCTGCCCCTGTAGGCTGCAGCTGGCCTGAGATGCCCTGATCCCAAGGGCTCCGGAAAACCCCTTTTAAGTCCCGCTTGCCCGCGGAAAGCGAAAGCAGCCACATCTGCAAGCCAGCGCTGCACACAAAGTTCTGGTCCTTCCAGCTGTGCGGGATTCCCAGGTTGAACTCTTCCCGGAAACTTTGCTTCATAGCTCTTCTTGCGAAATCAAGCGGGCCCTCCCTCCGCTCTCGGGCCTCTTAAAGGCCAGAGTCTGGAGCCAGCGCAGAGCGCAGGCTGGCTACCTCCCTCTGCATGCCAGCAGGCAGAGCCCACCTCAGCTGCTCCTGACCAACCGCCCTTGGGGCGCTTCGCCCGCAGGTGGGTCGCTTTACTGGCTCTTGCCTTGTCCCTCTCGCCAGGGACTGAGGTCCCTTTTCTGTCTCAGCCCACCTCCAACCCTTGTTTTCTGGACTCCACTTTCCAGCCAGCTGATACCGAGATGCAGGCAAACTCGCCCCCATATCCCTATCACAGAAAGGTCACCCAAGGCTGCGTCAGGATCAGTTAAGCAATGCAGCCAGTTGTTACCTTCCCGACTTTGATTACTCATCTCGTCAAGGTGCAGAGGAGAAAGCACCGGGGCCAGATTCTTTTCCGAACTGGAGTCCTGCAAATCTGAAGCACCCATGGCAGAGGAGCACAGAGCAGTCAAGCAGCATAACACTAAATCTGAGGACTTCTTCACACACAGCTGAAATTGGCCCCTCTTTCTTGGTCGTAATTTAAATATCCTTAAGCCACTCAGCGGCTGCTTTTCCAGAGAAATACTTTTTGTGATACGCAAGGGAAAGAAAGCCTGTCCACAGGCAGGTGGTAGGTGTCTGGGGGATTTTGTTGTTGTTGTTTTTTGTCATTGTTGGTGTTATCATTTTATTCTGAATGGCACTTTAAAAGATGAATGGTGTAACCTGGGAAGCAAGTTGCATGAACTTAGGGTCCCAGTGTTTAGAGTTCTGTCCCTTTTCCTCACTGGCAGCTCAGTTGCATGGCCTCAGTTCCACAGATATAAGTTGAGAGCCGATTGGTCTAAGAGGTTACACACTTAAGCATCTTATGGTTTAAGATGCTGCGGGTGCGAAAGGTGTCCAAAGTCTTGCTAACACTCCAGGTATAACTGAGTAATTACTTTTCATAATAGTGCAAGCTTTGTATTTATAAGGAAACTCCACAGCTGTTCTCACAGGAGCATCTAAAAGTTTCACCACATTTATCATTCAGAGAATACTCCGGGCTTTCAAACCATTCTTCAACCTTGCTGTGTGAGAATGTCCAATTCTGTATAAATGGCAGTCATATAAATGTCACTCACATGAAAGGACATTTTTTTTTCTGATACAGTAGGTGTAATTTTATAAAATGGCACATTTATTTGAAGCAGTAACTTTTTTGAGATATGGCCTTTGCAAGGCCCTGGGTTTTCACAACGCTGTGATTTAGCACGGTGTGAAATCCTACCTGCATGCATTCTACCTGCATGGCCAACACCGCCAGCCCAGAAAGCAGGATGTAGCACTCTCTATTATCAGACTTCAAGGTTGTAAAGTAAATGGCACATGTGTACATCAGAATTGGGTCATAGCACTTTCTCCATTTGGCAACATTTATGGTTTTGCTGAAATTCACATAGCAACTGGCAGTTCAGAAACCAGCATAACGCAAGCCCTGACCTCTGACTTCAGAATGGTTCACACACATCTGCCTTTCATAAGCTTACTAACTGTTGTTTAGAAGAAACCAAATAGATTTTATAACCTCTTGTAAGAAGCTAAAAATACTAAGCCCTTCAGTGTGTTGCAAATAACTTTGGAGAAACGGGTTTGCTACTGAACATTAGAGTGAATAATTAATCCACACTGCCTTGTCTCTTGAAGGATTACCCCTAAATTACCTATGCCCTCAGTGCCAGTATCTAAGTGGTATAGATTTTGCTTTCAAAGAATGCATGGCTGATTCTGCTGTCACAGAAACACATGTCTGTCTTTTACGGTCCTCACTATCTAGTTCCCTTCATAATAAATTTAAGGGCGGTGGAGATGGCCAGTAGGTAAAATATTTGCTCCCAAAGCATGAGGACCCAAGTTCAAGCCCTCAGCAGTCTCACAAAAAAAAAAAAAAGTTTCTATGGCACACACCTGTAGTCTTATCACTGGATTGACTCCAGGAAGGATCCCTAGAGCTCACTGGCCAGTTAGCTTTGCCAAATCCATGAGCTCCAGGTTTGTGAGACTCCCAAATGGGAAGAAGGGAGACTTAGAGGGCTGAGAGGGGGACAAATAAAATTAATGGGGGAGGAGTAAATATGTTTGAAATGCATCCTGTACATGTATAAAAGAATGTTATCATGAAACCCATTATTATGTATAATTAATGTAGGCTATTTTAAAAATGTGAATGAGAAGCAATCCAGGAAGATAGCCAACAATGACCTCTGGCCTCCACACACATGTGCACACACACATGTAGGTTATGTGTGCATATACCCCATACACACAGTTAAATAAGTGAATACATTTAGATGTTTTTTTTTTCAATCAGATGCTATAAAATCATTTTATTGGAAGTCTTAGAAATACTGACCAATAACTGATGGGCAGAAAACAAAGCCAACAGAAGCACACAGTCACCCTTCTAAGCTGGAGGGCTTGTTAGAACTGAATTGAGTTGTCACCTGAGGACATTTGTTAAGCACCTACAGCTCATCTACCCATAATTCCCACCACAAGAAGCAGGAATAAGCCACGCATAGTTAATTTTTCTGTATGGCCTTCAGGATTCTTTTAAAGATTAGCGTAGATAAGAATAGAAATGAAATTCACAAAGACAAGGCCTCTAATGTTACCTGTTCACATTCGAAAAGAACGGCTCATTAGTTAATTATGAAGACTTCTTGAGCTGCTCTACATGATATATGAAACCTACTCAGTGACTTTTAGGTCATTTCCAAAATGGTTTTAATTAACATTTGTTCCTTTGTTAAGAAGAAATCAGTACTGCAAAGAATGAAACTAAGTAAATAACTAAAGGATAATGAATGCTTAGAGCAATATGTGATAAGAAAATTACTTGGCCTATATAAAAATAATTTTTCTTCCAAAATGGTTGGAGAATAAAGAACAACGAATGCTTATGCTGTTTAAAGATCATTCAGGAACATGACCTTGCAAACAGAGTGCACTGTTCTTCTAAAAGAAATATTCCCACTGTAATTAAGAAGGGAAGACATTGACATCTCTGCTCTGTGTTCCGAGTTTATTCACCCATGTGTGGAGAGGTCTTTCCACGTTGTACTTTGACAGGAGCATATTTCTGAAAAGTAATTGTGAGAGATATATGGTTCTTTCAAATTTAAAGTATATCATCATTCCTTACATCAGAATAGAGTTTTCTTTGCTGCTTAAAAGCAAAGAAAATGTATGGGATGGGTAATTTTGAAAAGTTGAGAGCTGTAATTTTGAATGAAAAAAAAAAAAGAAGACTAAGATGTAATAATCTAATTACATAGCACATCTCTAAAAAAAGTTGTTAGCAGAGCTGGAGAGATGGCTTAGCAGTAAGAAGGTATGCTGCTCTTGCGGAGGACCTGAGTTCAATTCCTAGTACGCACATGAAGAGATTCACAGCCTAGTTAATTCTTCCTCAGCAGAAGTTCAAAGGTTATTTATTTATCATGTTCAATTCTGTAACACAGGAAAAAATAGCGTAAGAAATGGGAGGAGATTGAGGTAGAAATCATACAGGAACTGGGAAGATGTTGAGGCAAAGTCCATCAGTTAATTCATTGCAGTTAACAATATAATCCAGATGTACACTTTTCCTAGACTGAGATCCTAAATGCTCCTCACTATAGTTTTGAGTCATGTCTGAGAAACTGGGGGATATTTTTGGTGGAAGGAGTTTACAAAGACTCCCTTTGGGAAGCAAGAGTCTAAGGGTATTGGAATTACAGCCCAAATTGTGTTGGCCCAGTGTGTGAGGAAGACAGAGTATGGGGCCTTTATTGTGGTGCTGGAAATCACACGGATTGTTTTTAAAATTAACCTGGGAGCCTTTGGGGAAGGGATACCTCTAAGGAAAGATTTAGACATGAAGTAGAATCAGGATAAGAATAGTGGTTTGAACTATCTACCCCGTTACTTGCCCAACTCCGTGGGCACAGGCCATATTTGGGAGAAGAGAATGAGGGGTAGGGAAGGGCGGGTGCTAAAACTGACTCTCTAAAGAGAAACAGTGTTGGTGAACAGTGCTTGATGATTTCCACGGTGCAAAAAAAGCTCTATTAATATCTGATTTCAGGCTTCTGCCCAGCCAGCCAGCTCCACCCACCAGAAAGCACAGATTAAAATCCTAGGTATCAAAAAGGAAAAGCTGTTTCCTGAAGTGTATTTACAAACTAGCACTGCTCAGAAGCCCGAGTACCAGAATATAGCATGAGGAAGGGGTGAAAGTTCTGTCTCCTTCTGGGGCCTCTTTTAGAGCCATTGACAGCTCAGTTTATACATGGAGGCAAATATTACCCCAAAGATGAAAGACTAAGAAGTCCCCAGAAATTTCTAAAACTGGCAAGGAGATTTTTTAAATTATTTTATTATCATTTATTGCAATTTATTTATTCACTTTCTGTCCTGGCTGTGTCCCCCTCCCTCATCTCCTCTCAATCCCACCCTCCCTCCCTCTTCTCCTCCTATGCCCCTCCCACAATCCACTGATAGGTGAGGTCTTCCTCCCCTTCCATCTGACCCTAGCCTATCAGGTCTCATCAGGACTGGTTGCATTGTCTTCCTCTGTGGCCTGGGAAGGCTGCACTCCCCCAAGGGAGAGCCTGTCACTGAGTTCATGCCAGAGAAAGCCCCTGCTCCCCTTATTAGGGGACTAACTTGGAGACTGAGCCTATGGGCTACATCTGAGCCAAAGTTTTAGGTCTTCGCCTTGCATTGTTCTTGGTTGGGGTATCAGTCCCTGCAGGATCTCCAAGGCTCAGTTTTTATGGCTCTGATGGTCTCCTTTTGGAGCTCCTGTTCCCTCCACCTCTTTCTATCTCTGCCTTCTTTTGTAAGATTACCTGCACTCTGCCCAAAGTTTGGCTAGGAGTCTCAGCCTCTGCTTCGATACTTCGACCAGAAGAGTCTTTCAGAGTTCGTCTGTGGTAGGCTCCTGTCCTGTTCCCTGTGTTCCCCTGCTTCCAACAAAGATATTTTAAAACAGAATGGAAGGCCCCATTAGAGGGGTTTCTGGCAGAGAGTGGAGGGGGAGGGTGGTAGGAAGACCAGATATAAAGAAAAATTCTGCCTCCTAACTGATTTAGTAGTTATCAATATCTATTTGATAACTTTCAGTGACATTTATGAGTGTGAATGACTATTGATTTTATTTGGACAAAGTTGCTTGAAATTTAAAATTATTAAATCACTTCCTAAACATCCGTGACAATAAATCCCAAAAAGCCGAGCCCACTAACTGACACTAAATGTTTGGTGAATTGTTGGAGATAGGAAATCAAGCAGATGTTCATAGAATGCATATTAGTCAGATACCTTGCAGTCGGTGAGAGAGAATGCTGGAGGTGACATCTGGGTACAGCTCCTGATGCCAAATAAATGATTGGTGAACTACAGATTTGTAAGTTGGTCCAGATTTAAAATGCCAGTAGTGGCCAAGCTAAATTAACCAAGATGTGACTGAATCTCTAGTCATGCCATGTGCCCCAAGCTTCATGCAAAAGATCTAATGAGCCCAGGCAGCAGAGACCAAACCTACATGGCCAGGAAATGGTAAAACTATCTTAATTTATCCTCACAGAGAGTGCTGAGATATCACTATAACACCATGTATCCACATGATGCTCAAGGAACTATGATATCAATAAAGAACTTATTAAAAACAATTTTCTCAAGGTAGCACTATTCCTAATTGTCTGAGAAAGCACCAGATAGATTTCCAGAGTTTACATTCCCAATGGATGAGGATTTCCCTTTCTCCACATCCTCTCCAGCATATGTTGTCAGTTGAGGTTTTTTTTTTGTTGTTGTTGTTGTTGTTTATCTTAGCCAATCTGATGGGTGTAAGGTGAAATCTCAGGGTCATTTTGATTTGCATCTCCCTGATGACTAAGGATGTTGAGCATATCTTTAAGTGTTTCTCTGCCATTTGACATTCCTCTATTGAGAATTCTCTGTTTAGCTCTGTACTCCATTTTTTAATTGGATTACTTGATTTGTTGCTGTTTAACTTCTTTAGTTCTTCATATATTCTGGATATTAGCCCACTGTCAGATATAAGGTTGGTAAAGATCCTTTCCCAATCAGTAGGCTGTCATTTTGTTCTGACAACAGTATCCTATGTTTTACAGAAGCTTTTCAATTTCATGAGGTCCCATTTATTGATTGTTGCTCTTAGAGCCTGTGCTGTTGGTGTTTTGTTCAAGAAATTGTCTCCTGTGCCAATGAGTTCAAGGCTCTTTCCCACTTTTTCTTCTAACCGATTTAGTGTATCTGGTTTTATTTTGAGGTCTTTGATCCACTTTTGTGCAGGGTGATAAATATGGATATATTTGCATTTTTCTACGTGTAGACATCCAGTTAGACCAGCACCATTAGTTGAAGATGCTATCTTTTTTTCCATTGTATGATTTTGGCATCTTTGTCAAAAATCAGGTGTACATAAGTGTGTGGGTTTATTTGGCAACTCAGTCTCCAACTGGGAACCCTAGTAAGGGGAGCAGGGGCTATCTCTGACATGAACTCAGTGGCTGGCTCTTTGATCACCTCCCCCTGAGGGGGGAGCAGCCTTACCAGGCCACAGAGGAAGACAATGCAGACATTCCTGATGAGACCTGATAGGCTATGTCAGATACAAGGGGAGGACCTCCTCCCCTTTCAATGGACTGAGGAAGTGGTATGGGAGGAGAAGAAGGAGGGGGGCAGGATTGGGAGGAGACAAGGGAGGGGGTTACAGCTGGAAAACAAAGTGAATAAATTGTAATAATAAAAAAATTTTAAAGATAAAATACTACAGAGAAAAAAATAATATTTTTTCTATACTGGAGTTAAAGTATATAATAGGCCTGCATTACTGTATTGTCATCCATCTCTGGAAGGGGGTGAAGACCCCTGACAGAAGCACTGCAGTTCAGCATCTACTGCCACTCCTTCCCAGCTGGGCAGTAGCAGTCCACACAGGAGTGTGTACACCAAGCAAAACTGATGTGAAGGTTAGCTTTAGTTCTATTCTTGAGACTCGATCAATTTGTATGCTACGTTTTGTGTGTGTCGTTGTGTTGGTTAACAGAAGGACTCACAGCTTAGTCCTCGTCCAATAAGCTTCCCTGAGATAAACAGCGTTTCTCATAACATAATTGATACGATCTATTGTTCAGCAGCTCACTTGCAATTGAGTAGATGAGGAGATAGGACATCAGCTTCTGGATGAACTCCGTAACTTACACCTCTTAGCACCCAGGGCTTTGGTGTAGGAGAATCCTAGTTTAAGGCCAACCTTGGCTGCACATCAAGCTCTAAACCAGCCCAGGCTACATGACAAAACTATTTAAGAAAAACAAAATGTCTATGAATGCGAGATATTGGTAACTTTAGTTACCAGAAGGTTTTGTAGAAATCACAAAATGGTGATTTATCCTGTTGTGGGTGTTTGCTGCAGTTTTTACTTAAACCAACATGTTAGTAACAGGAT
Organism: Meriones unguiculatus; assembly: GCF_030254825.1. NCBI lineage: Eukaryota > Metazoa > Chordata > Mammalia > Rodentia > Muridae > Meriones > Meriones unguiculatus. The sequence continues at coordinate 29,765,503 of NC_083368.1, read as the reverse complement.
GGGGAGCATCATGTATTTGTGAGAAGTATATGCACCTTGGATAAGGATGTAGCTCACTTGGTTGAGTGTTTGCAGAACACGCACAAAGCCCTGGATTTGAGTCCTAGTATACTCTGATAACCACAGGCATTCAGAAGGTGGAGCAGGAGGATCAAAAGTTCAAGGCCATCCTCAGCTATATAATGAGTTCAAAGCTAGCTGGAACTATATTAGATCCTCTCTCTCTCTCACTCTCTTTCTCTCTCTTTTACTCTCTCTCTCTCACACACACACGCACACAAAGGTATGCATATTCGATATTAGATGAAGAGTCTGAAAATTAGTCTTTGTGAGCTTTAAATCTGTAGACTCCTCTTTCTCCTTAGAGTATATTATTTTATTTTTACTGTTAATACATACAAGCTTTGTGGTTTTGTTCTACTTTTAGGTAATAACAGTTTGTGATAGTTTTATGATCAGTATCCATTAAAGATGGACGCTGCTCACAGGCTTGAGGTTTCTTTTCAGATAATCTGTCATATTCTTCAGTTATTGCTCAGTCACAGAGATCTACACATAGAAACATCTGGTGCCTTCCATTTCACATGGACAACTGAGCAATCGGCTAGGAAGCGCCAAGTGATACTTTCCACTTTGCTTTTTGAGTCTGTCCAGGTCTTTCGGTATAATCCAGACTGACCTGGTACTCCTCTAGAGCCTAGGTTGGGCTCAAGCTCAAAACAGTTCTCCTCGGCCCCCTAAGTGCTGGGGTTACCTCTCATGCCAATGAAACTATTTTAAAGAATGATTTTTGTAAAGATAGCCTTTAATACGGCAACAGATAACATATACCTGATAAAATGCACCATCCCAGACAAACCTAAATTTCATAGTAAATGTGAATGTGCTTCAGGTGTTGCAAAGGATATAGTTGCTCTAAAAATTACTCATTATTTAGCTAAAATCCAAATTTAACTGGTATCGTGCACTTTTATTTATTAAATTTGGCAACCCTCCTTTCCAGGCACCTCCTTACAGAGACTCACATTGACCAGCACTCAAAACTTTACTGCCCCTCTCTCATAGCAATTTTTATTCTGTAACCCTATTCTGTATTCTTCAGAACACTTACTACTCTCTAAACCAGCCTATTTATTATTTATGTGTACATTGTCCAATTTTTTATAATAATGCACAGACACATTTTGAAGCATACAGGTTCAGAGTTATGGTCTTCTACTTCTAGACAGTCCAAACACTTTATAAGGTGCCTACATTCTTTGCCTCTTCATCCTCAACAAGCCTGTGTGCCCCACACCGGTGTGTGGTGTGTGTGTATGTGTGAGTGTGTGAGAGGAATTCAGATGTTTGAAGCATCATTTCAGAATCTGAAGCCGAACTCTGAAATGGAGAAAGAGACAGAGTGACTCTAAAGGTTGTTTCAACAAAATGACTAAGTGGCTCTGGTGCTTTCCTGCGTTGAGATGCTGTTAAGGAACTCCATGGGAGGTTTGGGAGGTTTTTCTCAGTTTGGCTAACATCCCTGTAAAATGTCCTTGACAGAATGACAGAGAAAAGCTACCTGCGGTCTGATGCCAAGTCCTGAGTCTTTCATTCTTTGACGCTGTCCCTCGTGAGGTCTGCTCGCTCAGGCCTCATTTTGCCGTTGGCTCTTCATAAAGACAGGAATCCTAGTTTTCTGTCTAGACCACAGGGAAAAGTTGTGCAGAAGGTGAAATGGATCAGGGGTTGGTTTTTGTGCAAGCTCTCCACCTGATTTAAACGTGCTGCAAGGGCTAAAAGCCACCTGTGCTTAGAGTGACACTTTAGAGAAGTATGTGTGCTTCCACAGCCCATAATGATCCCAGGAAGTCTTTAATGACTAAAGTCAGGAGAGTGTGATGGGAAGAAGGATACCTGTGTGTGCCCCCCACAGTCTTCCGAGCCCTCTGTGGGTGGCTTCCCTCTGCCCACCTTAGGAGAGGCCCCAGCACACTACTTTCTGAAACTAACAGTTATGTGTTATGTCAATGACAGTTTTCTCTTTAGATTCGTTTGGATCATCTCCAGGCTTTTTCATATGAAATTTATTTTCGCATCTTTAGTTTGCATAAATATATGAAGTTGGATTAGCTAATAAGTAAGCTGACTCCAGCAATGTGTGGAAATAAATAAGGGTCAGTCTTTATGTAAGGAATTCAAATTTTCTTTGGGTGGTTTTAGAATTAAAGATGACAGAGGAAATCACGGTGGGTACTTACACCTTTTTAAATCGCCTGTACCACAGAAAGATTATTTTCTTTCCTTTCCTTCCAGAAATGGTATCACATATATAAATATTTACGTATTTTCCTTTTTATTCAATAAAATCTTTGGGTGAAACAAATGGTCCATTTTCTAATCTCAAGGTGAGAAAGTATCACTTTTTGAAAAGCCATGTTTAGGTTGCTGACATTCTCACTAAAAGACCTGGCAAAGATGATCTCCCACAAGGCACTGACAGTGGTAAAATGTACCAGGGTTTTTGTACATAAAGGAATACAAGTTCTGAGTTATCTTTTAAATGAGGTCTATGCTATTATCCGTCGTGAAACTTCTCCCTACTCACTGGCTATCTACCTACTGCTACTACATGAGTTAGCATGTGTACGTGTGAACACACATGTGTGTGCATGTGCACAAGAACGCATGTGTGGAGGCTACACGTATCAGTCTAGAGTGTTGTCACACAGGAAACATCCACCGTTGGGATTACGAGACAAGATCTAACTATTCCGGAGCGTTCACCAGTTAGGCTAGGCTGGCCAGGCAGCAAGCCCTCCCATCTCTCTCTCTCTCCACCTTCCCCACCCTGGGATTACAAGCACGCACAGCAGCTGGCTTCTGACATGAGTGAGGTGTCCTCTGGCTCATAATGAGCCCTTTGCAACTGAATTGCCTTCCCAGCCCAACCAATTAACATTGTAACGCAGCCTATATACTTAATCTCCTAAATTGTCTATTAATTTGCATTATAAATTTGGAATTTTTAAAACAGTGGGTTTTTTTTAAAGTAGAACTCTCAAAAGAAAGTTTTGTGTATATGTAAGATCATTGTACAAATTACATGGAGAAAGGAGTTAGATTAGCTATAATAGTTTTTTTAAAAACAATACAGTAGAATGACGCTATCAAATTTTTAGACATATATTTGTGTGTGAGTAAACATTTTAGACATATATATATTATATACATGCTTATAGCTATCAGTGTTGTATGGTATAGACAAAGAAACAGATATATAGGTCAGTAGAGCAGAATTGAGACCCCAGAAAAATGAGCCATACTGTCATGGACTATGGACTTTTAACAAAGGTGCAAAAGCAATTAATAAAGCAGGACAGTATTTCAACAAATGATAGATAAGCATTTAGTTAACTTATGTAGGCAACACACACACACATTGACTTAAGCCTTAAACCTTGTAAAAAAAAATAAGCCAAAAATAGATCACAGATATAACTTTTTTCAATTTAAGTTTATTTACTTTATATCCCAAGGGCAGCCCCCTCCCTCCTCTCCTCCCAAGTTCCCTCTCCTCTCCCTTTCCAAAAAAGAGGAGTCCCCTCCCTCACCCCCATATCAATCCTCTCCAGCACATTAAATCACATCAGGACTGAGCATATCCTCATCCACTGAGGCCAGGGAAGACAGTCCCACCAAAAGCAGGCGACAGAGTCCATGTTAGGAACAGCCCTCCCCCCACTCGCCAGGTGACTCATATGAAGACAAAGCCACCCACATATGTGCAGGGCTCTAGGTCCAGACCATGCATGGACCTTACTTGGGATCTCAGTCTCTGAAAGCCCCCGTGGGTCTGGGTTAGTTGTCTCTATTGGTCTTCTTGTGGGGTTCCTGTCCACTCCAGGTCCTTCCATCATTCTCCCCACACTTCCACAGGACCCCAGAGCTCTGTCCCATGCTTGGCTGCAGGTCCCAGCATCTGTCTCCATCTACTGCTGGGTGGAGTCTAGCATGACTGTTAGACTCCTGTCTGCAAGCAGAGCAGAGTACCCTTAATAGTGCCAAGGGCTGTCTGTCTAGCGTGGGGTGGGTCTCAGGTTGAGCCAATCTTTGGTTGGACATTCCCTCAATCTCTGTTCCCTCTTTATCCCGGCCCCTCTTGTAGGCAGAGTAATCTTTGGATCAAAGGTTTTGTCAGTGGGTTGTTCCCCTCCGTCCACTAGTCCTGCTGACTAGGAGGGGGTCACTTCAGTCTCCTCCTTGTCCTCCCCCGAGCCCCTAATGCTAGGAGTCTCAGCTAGAATCACACCCATATTCTCCCAGGAGCCTACTCTGTTGCAGGCCTCCAGCTTGTCACAGAGAACCCCCCTCCCATTTTCCCTTCTCTTTCCCAGCCCTCTCACCTCCCATCCCCCTTCTCCCCACATCTGATCTCCTCTCTTGTTTCCTTCCCCATTCCATCTCCTGCCCAGTTCCCTGTCTTCATCCACGTCTGCTGTCTCTTCTATTTCCCCTTCTGAGTGACATTCTGGCACCCTCCTTTGGGCCCTCCTTGTTACTTAGCTTCTTTGGTTCTGTGGATTGTAGTATGATTATCCTATATTATAGATCTAATTTCTGCTTATAAGTGAGTATATACCATGTGTGTCTTTCTGGGCTACCTCACTCAAGATGATCTTTCATAGAGATAACTTTTACACTTTCAGAAAAATTTTTAGAACCTAGGGCTTCATGAAAAGTTCTTACATATCAAATAAGTAATCTATAAAACGAAAGAATCAATAATTTGATGTCATGAATTTTAAAAACTCTTTTTCTATAAAGTCTCTATAAGACATGAAAGAATAAAAAACAAGTCATAGGCTGGGAGAATATATTTATAAATCAGATATCTACAAAAGCTCATATATCTAATATATCTATACATATATATGAGATATATTGTCAAATTAGAAAATGGGCAAAAGTCTGGGTCGGGTAGCTCATATATATATATAATCACAGAACTTGGGAGGCTGAGGCAGAATTATTGGACAAGTCTGAGATTGCTCTGGGCTATACAGATTTCTAGGCCAGCCTGAGCTAGAGTAAAACTTTATCTCTGGGAATGAAGGGAGAGTGGGAGGAAGGTAAGGAGGGAGGGGGAGAGAGGAAAGAAAGAAGGGAGGGAAAGAAGGAAGCAAGAAGGGAGGGAGGGGGAGCATGGAGGAAAGCAAGAGAAAGGGAGGGAGGGACAAAGGTTGGAAAAAGACTTGAAGCAATATCTCACTGAGGATAGCATGCAGAAGAGAAGTAAATACATAACAAGATGTTCAGAATCATCAGCCATTAGGGAAATACCAATTAAAACCACACTGAAATAATAAAAAGTAGCTAAAATTAAACATACTGGAACTCATAAATTACTAAGCAGGAATGTAGAGCAGTTTGGCCTCTGGACAATGGTCAAGCCGTTCCGCATAAAACTGATCGTAAACTTGCCATATGACCCAGTAATTGCACTGGGGAGCCTTTACCCCAAAGAAATAGAAACTTTCTGTCATGCCAAAACTTGTACATGAATGTTCATTGCAGTGGTGCAAGTTTGAGACAACTAAAAGCTCCTCCATCAGATGAAGGTAACTCTGAGACTGGGGGTGTCATTCAGGGATAAAGTATGTGCCTGGCATGTACAAGCCTTTTTTTTGGCTTTGGTCTCCAGAAACAATGTTTTACGTGCAATGGCAATACAGTTCTTCCCTGGAATACTACTCAGAAATAACATGGAAAAACTGATAAACAAAACAACTTGGATGAATCTCAGGGTAATGAATTCATTACGCTGAGTGAAAAACAAACAAGGAAGAAAAGAGGACTATCAACTTGTCCGTGTAAGCGTGTGATATCATTTCTGTAGCATTCTGAGAAAGACAAAACTATAGAGAGTGGATTAATGGTTTCCAAATCAGAGCCTCTCTGAAGAGAGATGGGTGCGGCTATGAAGAGAAGCAGCAGACAGAGATGCCAGGTGCTGGAACAGTCTGTATCTCTTTGCGGTTTGCCCACGCAACTCTCATTCTCCTGGGAAGCCTCAGTGGGAGCGTCTCTAAAGAATGCTGCCTCGGGTTCCCAATGCCTGGGGTGGAATGCAGAGACAGAGGAGTATGATGAGCAAGACTCTTCATCTGGATGACAGCCGCCTCTGTGGCCATCAAAGTTACCTTTGCCACTGCGTCATTGGGTGTTAATTTCAAACCTGTGTAAACATTCCTGTGGGATTACTTTGCCTGTCCTGCTTAGGTCAAGGAACCTTTCTGGAAGATGTTTCCATGGGAAGTAAATCAGTCCTGGAGGTTTTCCAAGCTAGGAAATTCTCGTTCTTTGCAGCTCCCCGGCTGATGTGGTGTAGTGCCCACAAGGAGGAGGGAAAGGGAAGGCTGTTGTTTTAACTCTTTAACCTGTTTTACCTTCGGTAAATGCTCTTCCTGTTGGCTGCCTTTCTTACAATTTCCTGTTTTCCTCTATTTTCATATGTAAGAGTAGGGTTGGACATTTTGGAAAAGTCTGAGCAAGAAACCTTACCACCTTCATGAACTCATGTTTACATGTTGCTATTTTGAGGTAAACTATGGCATGGGTGTGGTAACCCTCTGCACAGCACTATTGTAAAAGACGCCCTATGCATACATCATATTTCTGCAAGCACCTATAATTACAGTATTTTCCCCAAGACCTCAGAAGTAAATTGCTCCAATGAGTTGTTAACTTTTTTTATGTTGTTTATTTTGTCATTCCAATCATGGTAACTTTAAATCATAATGAGACTCACAGACAAACTTTGAGCAGCATGCAGGGAACCTTATGGAAGAAAAGGGAGAAAGACCTGGAGGGGACAGGAACTCCACAAGGAAACCAACAGAGCCAAGGCGGCCTGCAGAGACTGATACTACAACCAAGGACCATGAATGGAGAGGACCTAGATACCCTGCTCAGAGGAAGCTCATAGGCTGCTCAGTGTCTCTGACATGAACTCAGTGGCAGGTTCTTTGGTCACCATCCCCTGGGGGATGCAGCCTTGCCAGGCCTCAGAGAAAGATGATGCAGCCAGTCCTGATGAGACCTGATAGGCTAGGGTCAGATACATGGGGAGGAGGACCTCCCCTATCAGGGGACTAGGGAAGGGGTATAGGGGGAAAAGAGGGAGGGTGGGTGGGACTGGGAGGAGATGAGGGAGGGGGGTGCAGTAGGGATACAAAGTGAATAAATTGAAATAAATAAATAAGTAAATAAATAAAGCATATATATACATACACATATTATCCTGAGTTACATGTCAAGCGGAACCATAACAAAGGATTGCATGCCAATGATTTATTAGACCTGTGATTTAGGGGACCTGGAGAGAAGGGCAGAGGGCATGGCCAGGGAACATGGGAAAGAGGGAGCTAGGCTAACCATGGCCACAGATAACAAGTGCTCTGTTCCCCTGGGGCAGTGTAAGGAGCCTTGAGAAACGTGTCAGACTGCGTGCCAGAAGAAAAGGGAGCCACAAAAGAAAGACAGCATCCACAGAGAGCTGCTCCCTGTTGCTTTGTGGCCCCCGTGGACAGTTCAGAGCTGAATGCTAAGCAGGCACAGGTCCCAGGGAAGCACCATGACAAGCCAGGGGTACAGATGTCAAACTCCCAAACTGAGTTTCTGCTGGGAAGTGACTGCTGAGCAAAGCTAAAATTCAGCCCAGAGACTGGAAATATCACCAGGGGGATTTGAAGGGAGGCTGAAGGTATGGTCACAAAGTGTCAACCTTAGAATCACCTCTACCACAATGAGGAAGTATTCAGGGAAGAAGTAACCCGAATTTCCTTTTATTGGGTCAATCAGTAACATTTAATAGCCCCTTACCAGTTTTTACATCTGCAGTTCACCCAGTGACATCTTTGAAGTTTTGAAAGTGAAAACAAGTTTTAATGGTTGGAGGAATAGCCCCGGGATGTTACCTTAAACTGTCTAGATACATTTTAAGAGAATACTAAATGAAAATATTAAAAAATTATAAATAAGAGAAATCCATACTTCATCCATTTCTACATCTGTGTTTTGATAAATTCATGTGGCTATATCAGCCATTTCATATAGGATTTTATTAAGGAAAGTAAGTGGAGTAGGCTCATCATAATCTCTAGTTCACATTATTGCATGTTCTTAAAATAATCTCAGTCATGTAAGCATGATTAATGCTCGTTATGTACTTTATAGAGACATTAGTTAAGTAACTAGTGGGTTAAATTCTTTAGATAATGAATAGATTAAGTAGCCTATTAAAGATAAACTAGCTCATTCGGCATTCATGTCTCAAGCACTGTTGTGAGATACATAAGTGAATCTAAGACTCAGTGACTCCGAAGCAGATATTAACTCTCATCTTAAAGATAGCAAAACTGGGTTTGAATAACTTGCCAAAGGCCACCTTGCTAGCAAGTCGGTACAAAGGTGGTCTGAGGAGAAGCTCAGTCAGGAAAGTGCTTGTCATACAAGCGCACGGACCTGAACTGGATTCCCAGACACATGTGAAAATACTAACCAACCATGGAGGGAGTTTGTAACATCAACACTTGAGAAGTGGGTACAAATGGGTCCTGGGAGTCACTGGCCCACCAACCAAGCCTTGGCTAGCTTCAGCCCCATAGGAGAGCCTGTCTCAAAGGAGGAGAGAGCCTTCCTGAGACTGACACCCAAAGTTGTTCTTGAGCTCTACAAACATACACATGTGTGCACCTGTACACACACACACACACACACACACACACACACACACACACAGCAAATGCAGGAACTAGTGCCACAGAGTCGATATCTTAATTTTTACAAAACTTTACAGAGAGGTAGAATGAATTAATTCAGGGGTCAAACGGCCCAAATCACCTGAAATCACTGCATTTGTAGCAACCCCTGAGAATATTGCTACAAAGACGTTGCTTTCTAGTAAATTCACCAATTCTGTAAGTTTTGCTCATAGTAATTCAGTATGAGGAAAAAAAAAAAGACATTAGAATAAAGTAGTGATGAGAATGAGGAAACGGTTAGTCAGTCCTTTGATACACAAAACAGGTGTACAGAACGGAATGGTAAGTATGTTGGGTGCACCTTGAAGGTTTGCGCTGTAAAAATAGCTGTTAACTGCTGGGCAGTGTTGGCACACACCTTTAATCCCAGCACTCAGAAGGCAGAGGTGGGCAGATCTCTGTATGAGTTTGAGGCCGTCCTGGTCTACACAGTGAGTTCCAGCACAGTCAGGGCTACACAGAAAAACCCTGTCTTGAAAATACCAATATATATGTATTATCTGTTACAAATATATGTAATGTATGTTATATATGATACTAAAATTTATATATAAATATAAAATGTATAATATAATATGTATTATACATTATAAATATATATTATATAATATATTATAAATACATACCATATTACACATAAGTATAAAAATTATATATGAAAATTATATAAATTTAAAGCATATATAAATATATTACATAAAATATATTAATATACATTATAAATATAATATGCTTGCATATGTTTATTTTTATATAGTATATGGTATATATTACATATTTATAATTTATCATATCTAATACATGCTATATATTTATAATGTATAGTACATATTATTTGTAATGTATATTCTCTCTATGTTAACTGATTTGCAGCTAGCCAAGTTTGCTCTGCTAGTTTGCGTTCATATATCTTGCTAAGAACTTTTCAAAGGACAGCCATGCTTGCATACGAAGAACCTTGCTCAACCCCAGGTAATTTCTCACACGTGTTCATACCCTTCTTGGCACCTGCTAAGGGCATCTCTGAATAGCTAAAATAGTAAAATGATTCAGCTGTGTTCATTAGTCACGGTTTCTGTGGTAATACACGAAATTCCTGTGTTTCTTGTCTGTCTCATGACTCCTGTGTGAGCGCAAAGATCTGCCTGGTCTGTGTGTTCTGCATTCGCATGACTTGGGTCAAGCACAGCTAAGGCAACTGGACTTTTTCATGAACTAAACAGAAAGGGAAAGTTTCCAAAGCTCCCCTTTTTTAAAAAGGCGCGATTATGCATGTATTTACATAAGTTTTGTGACTGCCATCCTCTCTACTGCAGCTTCTCTCTCCCTTGCTCATTGGTACCTTTGTTCCGTTCAGCCTCCTCCTTTACAGCACGCTGTGCCTGAAACGTGGGAGGACCCCGCTCCTTCTGACTCTCACATTCCATCCTGCTCAGGCTTGACAAATATTTGCCAACTGTCTAGTCCTTGGTAGACAGTGCAGTTCTCAGCATGGAAAAATACATCATTGAAAAGCAGAGCCCTCCCCTACCAAAAAAAGAGAGAGAGAGAGAGAGAAAAGTTGTCCTGAAAGAAGACTTACTATTCTCCCAAAGAATGCAGAGTGACCTAGATTATTCTACGAAGTTGTAGGACACCAGCTTCTGAACATTGTGGCTGGATTCCCAGGCAAGATGTCCAATCGCTTTTGTAAACATGGCACCTCTTTTGCTTAATGTCTTGGGGAGTCTCAGTTACAGGCTGATGATCTTTAAGTCCTTTGAATTTCTACACCGCTAATCTCTTTTGTTTGCTTTTCAGTGATGGAGAAAACGTGTACAGATGTGTTTCCTCTGACTACAAATTCCTCAGGAAAGCAAGAGACTGTCTGCATTTTTGGAACAGGGGATTTTGGGAAATCATTGGGATTGAAAATGCTTCAGTGTGGTTACTCTGTTGTTTTTGGAAGTCGAAACCCCCAGGGGTCCAGCCTTCTGCCCAGGGGAGCAGAGGTCTTGCCATATTCCGAAGCAGCATCGAAGTCTGACATCATAGTCCTGGCTATGCACAGAGAGCACTATGACTTCCTCACTGAACTAGTTGATTCTCTCAATGGAAAAGTATTGGTAGATGTCAGTAACAACCGCAAAATCAATCAGTATCCAGAATCAAATGCTGAGTACCTTGCTCAGTTGGTGCCAGGAGCGCATGTGGTCAAAGCCTTTAACACCATCTCAGCCTGGGCTCTCCAGTCAGGAACGCTTGATGCCAGTCGCCAGGTAAGATGAAATGAACTTGTGTTCAGTCTTTTAAAGCTTAATGCTTCCATGTATTTAATATTTTAATGTTTAAAATAATGCAGGTTTCCTTACCTTAATACAATTAAAAAAAAAATACCCAGAAATATTTCATTTTTCTAATTGGGCTAAGGACAACTTTCTTGGGTTTGATTGAGAAGTGTCATCAATTGTGGTTCACGTGCATCTCAACTTTTATTAATAGTTTGCTGGAACAAAATGAGGTCCAAATCTAGAGTCCTCTTGCCCATACTGGAAAGGAATCGTTTGTTGATTTGCTTTCTACTTGCTTGACACTGGGTCCACTTATGCCTCGAGACAAGCCACAGTCAGAAATGATGTGACACCCACACGCAGGAGAAAGATGAGATTACTCATGCTACAGAGAACCTCATGTTACAGCAACACGATGTTGCTAAAATCAGCCTCAACTAAGAAGCTCAGCTTCTCACTGTCCAGCACACATATGCCAGTTCAAAGCATAGATATGTTAATTCTCTATCTCAGTTTTTAAGATAGTTGATTATTGTGTTACTTTTCTGTGTAATGCTTATATAACTTTTAATGATAATTACTAAAGAAAGAAAGTAATAAATATGGAACTAAATATTTTAACTCAGGTGTTTGTCTGCGGAAATGATGGCAAAGCCAAGCACAGAGTGATGGACATTGCTCGTACTCTGGGACTTAATCCATTGGATCAAGGATCTCTTCTGGCAGCCAATGAAATAGAAAACTACCCTCTGCAGCTATTTCCAATGTGGAGGTTCCCTTTCTACTTGTCCTCTGTTCTGTGTGTCTTCTTCTTTGTGTACTGTGCTATACGAGAAGTGATTTACCCCTATGTGAACGGCAAAATGGATACTACATTTCGCCTGGCGATTTCCATCCCAAACCGTGTCTTTCCTATAACAGCACTTACCCTGCTTGCTTTGGTATACCTCCCTGGTATTCTTGCCGCCATTCTGCAGCTCTACCGAGGGACAAAGTACCACCGATTCCCAAACTGGCTTGACCACTGGATGCTTTGCAGAAAGCAGCTGGGCTTGGTGGCTCTGGGATTTGCCTTCCTTCATGTCATCTACACACTCGTGATTCCTATTCGTTACTATGTACGATGGAGACTGAGAAACTCCACCATTACTCAGGTAAATCTCTTCCCCTCTGTAGTTCTCTACTCCTTGGGTCAAAGCATGAGCCTGATCTACCACAGTCCATTTCACAGCTGCAAAAGATGGCTCCCCAAAGCGTGTTCTTTGTGTTGGTTTGGTTTTTAAACAGGTTATGATTTAGGGCTAGCTGGCCTCCAACTCATGATTTTCCTGCCTCAATCTTCCAAGTCCTGGGATTAGAGGCATGATTTGTCCAACCTATCTAGTATCTTCATTTTTTTTTAAGTATCAAGAATCAGAAACATTATCCCACGACTTGCAAATGAATCCAGCTGAGATCCCATAGAACTACTGAGAATAAAAGTTAGATTCCAGACTCACTTGACTCTAGGTCTAATCCTCGGCTCACAGACACTGACCAACTGGCAGATGAGGTACTCAAGGGTTTCTCTGGGTAAGAGTCAATAGCACAAATGCTTATGTTTCAAGCGTCTGTTTTTAAAGTCTAAACTACTGTCCACTAAGCATGGGGTCTGCCCAAAAATGAGCCACAGCAATATAGACAAAAGGGTGCTTATAAACCCATTAATGTTTGACTTGTGGAAGGTTGTTCTTCATAGCCAGAAAACCAAACAGTTCTGAACAAATACCAAATACTGTCTTAAGAATACTCAAAGACAAATATCAGCTGAAGTAGTCTTTCAGCATTTAGAGCAGAAATGCTGCGAGTCTGTTCTGGTTTAGAAATTAATGGTTTTGATATATCTTGCTACAGTCTCAAAAACAATCAGTAACTTACAACAACAAATGCATGGAAGTTTCTTCAGTACAAATGACACTACATGGCCTGATTCCTCTCACAATGTGATGTGAGTGGTGTAATTCTGTATTATGACATAAGCAGCATGAAAGACTCAAACGTGTGTGTGTGTGTGTGTGTGTGTGTGTGTGTGTAAGACAGAGAGAAACAGAGAAAGAGAGAGACTAAACAGAATATAAAACTAAATTTTGATGTGATTGTTTGAAAACACTGCGTTTTGTTTGAGAAGCAGAAAGCCATGTGCTAAAGAAGGTTAAAATAAATATTGACTTTGTTTTAGGGCATATAGGGTGAATTAAAACTCCCTACATATTCCTAGAAACAAGAATTATAACAAAATCACAGGAGAACCAATTATCTTTTCTGCTCAAAACATTCAAATATATTTTTCCAAGGCTGTTCCTAACTGATCAACTGGAAATGATACACAATTTGTTTTGCACAAGTAACGCATGTAGGGGTGTGTTGCAGTCCCTCTGGAAGGGCAAAGTGTAAGGAACATCCATTTTAATTGTTTCCCATTTTTCATAGGCCTTGGCTAATAAAGACATCCCATTTAGTACCTCCACTGCATGGCTTAATGATTCCTATTTGGCACTGGGAATCCTGGGATTTTTTCTGTTTCTTCTCTTGGGGATCACTTCCTTGCCATCAGTAAGCAACGCCGTCAACTGGAGAGAGTTCCGGTTTGTCCAGGTAAGTGCCTCAAATTTAAAGGTCTTGGTGCTGAAACTTGAATATAGCTTTTTACAAATATTCTAGTTTTGCTCTCATATCATGCCTCATTTTCCGTTTGGCTCCCCGACTTCCCCAGTCAACTCATTAGCAGTTCACTCAGAAAATGAACTCAGACACCGACACGCAGACTCGACAGGGGTTTGATTTGCTACTTGGGACATCTTGCCAAGATTCATGAGACTCCCAGAGCCACCACTGAGACCACAGAGTGAAGACACCAAAAAGCTATTATCGATGTGTAGAGGCACTGGGTAGAAGCTGAAAAAGAACCCAAAGGCAAAATTTCGCCTTCTAAATTCAGTCTTTCGATCTGGACATACTGAGAAAAGGCATAAGAAAAGGCAGATTTGCCATAAAGCTTAGAACTCCAAAGCAAAATGTTATGAGTATCATCACCCTAGACTTAACTCCTGGTCTGTCTGAGAGGAATTCATTTTTCCCTCAGATCAACCACCAGACACCTCATTAAAGGTAGTGACTATTCCTGGAGACCAGTGGTCCTCACAGTACCTAGCTCATCCACAGAGAAGCAGGAGCAGCACCTGGGGACCTTATTAGGCCACAAAGCCCCAGGCCCCACCCAGTCCGAGCAACAAGAAGCTCTGAAGGTGGAACCCACCAATTTGTTTTAACAATCCCTCCAGATAATTCCCATGCAAGTTCACCATGCACCTGGATAAGAAAACAGACCATTAGTAATTGAAATTAGATTTGGATTTCAAATCCTGCAATTTCTCCGAGGGCCCAAATGTAGACAAATTCAAGGAATTAAGGCAGAAAGAAAAACTGAGCTTCAGAGTTCAGAGCCTCCTGAGCACAGTTTAGCACTTGTTTCTTACTGTGATGGAAATGGGCTAGCATCTGCTTTTGACCAGTAACAGAAAAGAATGCAAAGCTTGCGGAAGTCCTTTGGTTCTGAACTCCAGATAAGATGATCAATACGAGAATTTTCCTCTGTGGGCCAAACAGGGCATTCATGTCTCCAAACTTATAAATAAGAGTTTACTCCTGGGACATTCCTTTTATCAAGCCAGGTTAAGACAAAACTAGCACGTCATCAATAAACAAATCTTTTTCTATCTTAATGAAATATTTATCCTCCTGAAGAAAGATTATATATTTCTAAACCTAGTGGTGTCCTAAATATTATAATAGTATCCTGCCTTTGGCGTTGTTGGCAAGTAAACTTCATTAGCACGCAGTATTTCACTCTTAAGATGTGAATGATATTAACTTCCATGTTTTTGTTTTGATTAGTCCAAACTGGGTTATCTGACCCTGGTCTTGTGCACAGCCCACACTTTGGTGTATGGTGGAAAGAAATTCCTCAGCCCTGCGGTTCTGAGGTGGAACCTTCCTTCAGCCTATATTTTAGCGCTCATCGTCCCCTGCTCGGTGTTGGTGATGAAGTTCATCCTCGTCATGCCGTGCATAGACAAAACCCTCACGCGCATCCGCCAGGGCTGGGAAAGGAACGCCAAGTACTCAAAATCGGCCCTGAATGGAAAGTCAGATATTTGAGATAAAGTTGAATTTGCCGGGCCTTCTGAACTGTTGCAGTGAATGTTTCGGAGATGATGTGCCCAGTTAAGAAAGCATTCTTTCTCATCGTCATCACAACGTCATCATCACAGTAGAAATGTTGCCTGACCTTGAAAGTCGAAAATAGGAAGGGAGCACTCGCTGCCTCACCTCCTGTGATGACTCACTGCAGGCCTCCCCCACTTCCTCTCCCAGAAGCCCTTCGTATGCCGCCATGATGAGGTTTAGAAACTTCTTGATTGTGGGCATGCTGTAAAGTGTTGCAAAGTTCCGGAAGAGTCTGTGCAACTTCCTTCTCTCGTTCAAGGACTGACGTAAGTGGAAAAAACAACAACAACACTGATGGTCATAGTAAAGGTTTTGTTTGGCATGCCTACAGAGACCCAAATAAAGTGTTAGAGGATTTATTTGTTTTTTGGAAGGAGTGATGACCATAAGGATTGTCATACTGATCTGGGATGATACTGATTTGGGTGTAGTGCTGAGCTCAATCCTAGGGCCTTATGCATGGTACGAAAATGCTATGTCACTGCGCCACACCCAGCCTAGCCACAGTGAGTGTGTGGTCATGTGTACCCCTTGACTTTGCTTTTAACACTATGGATAATTTCTATGAGGAAATATTTTCTAATATAACAAAAACATCACAATTGGTTTGAAGTAACCTTTCCTTGGAGGTATCAAAATCTATCTAATTGTCACAAGTTTCTTCCTCTACAAGGAAGGGGTTAAGGAATGACAGGGTAAGAGCGGAAGATCCACTGGATTTTTCAATGTGAAATAAGCAGGAAAGGGCTGATAATGTCCTTGTATAAAAATGTCAAAAAAGACAGAAGTTTAGCTTGTAAGGTAAGCAAATACTATAAAATTTCACTCTGCTGTTTGGTATTGTTTAGGGGTGTGGTATGCCCTCTGCATAATATATTCCAAATACTGTTTAATATTAAGCACCTTTGAAATTAATTCCTAGTATAAAGATGTAGCTTCTAGGATCTGTCTTTGTTATAATTTTAAGTCATGGAGTTCAAGGATTAACCCGAAGCTGTCAGCATGGCAAAAAGCAGAGCTGAGAGAGTTGTGAAACAGCGTAAAAGAGAAGAGCAGCAGTTGCTGAGATGCAGCCTGCTCTGGCTTCCTGCGTGGATAGTGCCTTTCCCAAGGTGACCTTTAGCAGGCTGTGCGTGCCTAGCTCTAGCCTGGAGCTAAAAGGGGATTTTTGCACAATCTTCCCACATGTCACTGAAATAACTAAAAGGCACTGGTTTTGACATTTTTCTGCCTAATCTACAAAGGCTGTTTATTTTTCATTTTGCAGGCTTTTAATATCACATATCAGACACGATATCATACATCTTTCACAATCTTGCGGGTTTTTTTATATAAAGCTTTTATTATATAAATGGGCTTTTTCTTTTGCTATTTCCCTAATAGAACAGGTAGACTATATTCAGCTCTTACTAAGATGACAATTGAAATGTCTTTGTACTAACGATATATTTCTGTATTTTCAGTTATTCCCTCAGAATATTTTCTGAGAGCTAACAATATAAAATTAAACAATATTTGATAACATTTGCTGTGTGCCAGTTTCTAAGGTGACGGACGTCCTCAGTCCCCTTGACACACCAATACAGGTTTGGGATTTTACCTCAATTGTGTTTTCTTACAAATAACTACAAAGATTTGAAGGATATGCTCTGTATGTTACCTTTGATGAAGCCATACAAGGATGCCAAGAACTGAAGAAGTCTGGGAAAAGGCAGGGCAGGGGCAAACCGGGGAACGTCGGTGAAGATGGAGAGAAACATGGCCTGCACCTCGTGTTGAACAGATCAAATAGTTGTGCTGGGGCTGACCATATCATTGGCTGATTAAGGCTAAAGCACCATCAGTTCGGTGGGGGTGAGGCAATTCAAGTCAACCATATTCCCATTTCAGTGAGAGCCCAAAAGATAATAAGCTAGAAAATGCCATACTTAAACAAAGTGCATATAGTGAAAATCTCCTCTACTCTTTATAAGCTAATGAAGACCGTCCATCAGCACTTAACACAAGCAGTCATCAAGCCTGAAACCAAAGAGAGACCCAGTGGCTTATGCACAATAGTTGCCTGGTTTTGGGCCATGACTGCCAAACCCCCATGGGCCACCAGGAAGAAGCTACAATTCTTCCCTCTATCCCCCCACCCCTCATAGCTCAAATCTATAAACAAAGCTGGCCATGTTAACAGGTGGAGAGAAGTTAGGTCAGGTGGCAATGGGTATTTTGAGAGAACTGTATTTATTTTAACAGAGAGAATTGTTCTACATAAAGTTGTTATGCTGAGAAGGGGTACAATGGTTGTAGCTGTAACCTTGGCCCTTGGAAGGTGGAGGCGGGAAGACCAAGAGTTCAGAGTCAGTCCAGAAGGAAGTAAATAGAACCCATGGGAGGAAAAGGGAAATGTCAGGAAGAAAATACTTTTACCTGGAATTATCTTTTAAAGCATGTAGGATGAAGAAAAATAAACTGTGAAAACACAGTCACATAGTCTCCCTTCAGAGAAGACAAAACCCCATCTTTGCCATAGCATCTCCTCACTGTTTATGAGGTGCAGGGGGCAGGGAGAGAATTCAAGGTCAACCTAGACTACATGTCATTTTGTCTAAAGTAAATAAGTATGAATAAATAAACAGATGAAGAAAAATACCATCCAGCTTCTTTTCGGCTGCTGGAATGTTTTCTGCATTCAAGGAAAAATAATTCTATCAAATTCATAGACATTTATTTTATGTTTTCTCCATTTGAAAGAATGACAACTTTGGTAAGTATGTA
The DNA here is from genome assembly GCF_030254825.1 of Meriones unguiculatus. Lineage (NCBI taxonomy): Eukaryota > Metazoa > Chordata > Mammalia > Rodentia > Muridae > Meriones > Meriones unguiculatus. The sequence goes on along the minus strand of NC_083368.1, from coordinate 29,747,397 downwards.
CTCATTAAATATTATGAAATATTTCTAGTTTTATTTAATTTTGACTTTGATTCATTAGCATCCCAAAGAATATAACAGAAAGTTATTGGTTGGTTGGTTGGTTGGTTGGCTGGTTTTTCAAGACAGGGTTTCTCTGTGTAGCCTTGGCTGTCCTAGACTCACTTTTGTACACCTCTGCCTCCCAAGGTGTTTGGATTACAGGTGTGCACCACCTTGCCCTGCACAGAAAGATTTTGAACCACAATAGTTATGGCTTCTAGGGCTCAAAATACTTGCCTTCCTTGTGGAGGCAGAGGCAGGTGGATCTCTGTGAGTTTGAGGCCAGCCTGGTCTACAAAGCAAGTCCAGGACAACCAAGGCTACACAGAGAAACCCTGTCTCGAAAAACCAAAAAGAAAAAAAAAAAAAAAACTTGCCTTCAAGGATAATGTAAAGGAGAGGTGGGCTTGGTTTTGAAGCTGATGCATGGATTTGCAGGTGCGTGTAGTTCATTTTAACATCACTCAGGTGCTTCCTTATGACCTTCAGAGGCACTGGCAGGCTAGCTAAGGGGATATTATCTTTTCCTCCCTTGGACTTGTGCGAAAATTAGGAAAAGCAGTTTGCCTTATCCAGGCAGATGCCACCAGAACAGTTCCAAAAGCAGACTCCATAGACTCAGACTGTGTGACCCAGCACTAAATGCCTTGAACACTGGACAAGTACAGCTTTATTACATGTTGGGATTTCAAACGAGACACAGAAAGGGCTGGGAACCTGAAGTAAACTAGAAACAAGTGCAACAGCCCCAAGCTGAAACTCATTTCATTTAGAAATTTATCAAGAACTCTTACCACAAACATCTACTGCTCAGGAAATTGCTAAGGAGCCATGATAACAATGCACATCTGTAACACAGTGAATCTCTGGGAGTTTAAAAACCCAAGAGGCTGGAGATCAAGATGCTGCGTTCAGAGGTCATGGTTTGCAATCTCTTGGCACAGCCATAGACCCCTGGTCACCGTATTTACATTCCAACAGTGCCAACGTATATTCCTATAGGAGCCTATTCTAATTTCCTGTAGGGATGACAACAATCTAGAAAAGGCCTCTACACCCCTACAGATATGTTTGGTATAAATTAGGGAAAGAGCGTAAGTTACGATTCTTGCATTGCCTCTCCTCAAGATCAAGACTAGATCCTGAGCTAACAGACAAGACCTGAATAAGCAAAGGTGTGGGAAGGGGAAGCCCGGAGGGGGGTGAACAGAAAAAAAGTGGGGAGAATCAGGAAGACACAGCTGGCTGCATCCCATCCAATAAACATCCAGTACTACTTCCTGCTACAAGGGAAACGTGGAAGGTACTGTGTGATGTTTATCACATAGTGTTGTGAGAAAATCCTGTGCCGATATGACATGTATTTCTTATTTATCCATATAACAGTCTTCTGAAATATTCTGTCACTGTCTTCAGAAACACTCTGAGCCTTGCCTGCATTCACACAGCTGGTGGGGAGCTGAGCTCCCTCGCAGGCCCGGCTGTGACCCAGAGTCCTCTCTCAACACTATGTTCACCTCCCAAACTTTCTCACCAATCCACAAATTAGGCTGAAAGCCGCTAGCTACTCCATTCTGAAATGTTTTGGGTCTGTGTTTTAGTTAGGGTTTTATTGCTGTAAAGAGACACCAGGACCATGACCACTCTTCAAGAGGAAACCATTTCATTGGGGCTGGCTTACAGTTTCAGAGGTTTAGTCCATTATCATCATGGTGGGAAGCAAGGCAGACATGGTGCTAGAAAAGGAGAGTTCTACGTCTTGATCCACAAGCAGCAGAAGGAGACTGTGTTCCATACTGGGCATAGCTTGAGCATGTGAGACTTCAAAGTCACCCCCACAATGACATACTTCCTCCAAGGCCGCCCCTATTCCAACAAATCCACACCTTTTAATAGTGTCATTCTCTATTTGCCTATGTGAGCCTTTTTCTTTCAAACCACCACAACATTTTATTTTATTTTTTTATTTATTTGGGGGAAGAAGCACATACCTGACAGGTAAGGGTGAAGGTCAGAAGACAACGTGCAAGAGTCAGTTCTCTCCTACCATCGTGTGGCTCTGGGAGGGGATCGAAATCTGGTTCTTGGGCTTGGTGGCAATTGCTTTTATCCACTGAGCCATCTCCCAGAACCCTGAAATATCTTTTAAATGTCTACAGTAGGAACTGTAAGATTGTTGTTGTTGCCAGAGGAACCACTATCTTGATCTCCACCCCATCCCCATCTGTAGGTTTCCAGAGCTCAGGAAGCCTAGAGCATCAGGAGATGGAGTAGCCACCTAGGAACATGCTGCTCCTCTCCAGGAGCCTGAAGGCAGATAGATGCTCTCCTCCCTCCATGTGCCCACTTCTAACCTGTGCTTTGTGCTGAATGAGCCTATTTGTTCTTACAAAGACCAGCCTTTTGGTTTTGTTAAAACAGAGGCCTCTTTACTGGGTCAGAAGCTTCAGAACATGACCAAGCAGAGTCTAACTCCCCACAGCCCCTGCCCTCCCCACTTTTTGGAGTGTGATGAAGCTTTAAAAGAACACATCCAGTGAGTTGGTTCCACTGATATTTTCTGCAGACAGTGAAAAAGAACAGGAGTGTCTGTACCTGGTCCTCACGGCAGAGCAGTGGGAACTGCTGGATTGCAGGGTTCTCTGTAGTGCTCCAGCCTGCTGTGCACTTACCTCTGTGATGCAATGGTACCAAGCTCTGGTGGGAGGAAATTGCTTCCATCTCCATGCCCCTTGGGCAAGACTAGAAAATTCTCATTTGTAGCTAACGAAAGTTCTCCTGTTTGTGCTTCCACCCATTTTTCTCGGTGCTATTGTTTAAGGAAGAGAGAGGCAGTATTTCTTTGCCTTATTTTTTTCCCCAGGTCTCACATTGATGTGTCTGCAAAGCAAAAAATACTCCCACACTTAAATGCTATGGCAACATCAGATTTCAACAGGAAGTCCCAAACTGCTTCTGCCTTTATCACAATAACAATCACTTATCAAAAGTGCCATCTGCAAGACCAGCCATTAGACAGCACTCAGAGGGGGCCCAGAATGGCTCAGCTTCTCCAGGAAGCTCTCCCAAGACAAGGACTCAGTGGAAAAGGTTTATTCTGGAAGTGAAGCCATCAAGTACCAGGAAGAGGGCACAAAAGACAGATCAGGGAAACAACAGGGTTCAAGGTTTCAAGCTAGCCCTGGTCAGCCACTGGAACCCACGACTGCCAGGAAGCTGTCGGACACAGTCAAATGTAACCAAGAATGGCCTCCAAATAGGGGAGAATAAAATTGGTTTTTTTTCATCTACCAACTCCTGGATTACCATCGAGAAAAGCTTTCAAAAGCACTTCGCAGGACTCCTAAATTTCTCTCTATACTCATGGTACAAACCATGGACAGGAGAAACAAAAGCAAATTGTTACAGGTTCCGCTCACACACTCAGAGTGCAGAGGTGAATGGGTTTCAGCAGCTCACTGGTATACCCTAACACTCAAGACTTCACCTTCTGGGAAAGAATGGTTTGTGAATGACATCCAGTGGGGAGCCACCAACTGTTTCAGTTGTGATGCCTGAACACAGAAATTACCCAAACAGACGGGCACAACTCCAAACGTTTGAGTGTGTGCTGTATGTCAAGACTGGAGAAGATTTATCCTGATGCACTGATCTTGGCTATGCCAAGTAGGGCCATCTTTGTAGAGGAAAAGTGGGCAACATACTTAGAAATTAAAAGTGCAAAGTAAGTTTTGACACCAAAGATCAGTTCCTGAGAACTTATCGCACAGATATTCTGGCAAGGTTGGAGATGAAGACAGGCATGTCTGTTTTCATGAATGAGAACACTGTAATTGCAGAACACGGACAGCAAGCCAAGCTTTTTTCTGTGGGTCTAGCTGAGCAAATGATGGTGGACTTACCAGACAGGACTCAAAGTGGCTATTCAAGACAAATGAGAGGCCTTTAAATATACATATGTATATACTTTATATAATAATATAACTAATATAAAATAAAATGTTAACATATTTTAAATATACCGTATGTAAATATGTAGTGTATGCATTAAAATACATCCAAATATATATATGAAAATATATCCAAAATATACATTGTTTATTTAATTATTGAACTTGAGGTAGCTTTGAGACATGAGAGACATAATTCAACATAATAATCTGGAATTCAGAAGAGAAATAGAAACTTAGGATTTAAGTGGTTCCATACCAATATTGTCCTCTTTTAAATAGTAAAGAAGACAAAGGCTGTACGAAAGTAGGGCAAGACTGAGCGGTTCTGGTTTGGGTGACTAGTGGATTAAACATACAAGATTTGGACCAACAAAACATTCCAGGGTTAACAACTGATTTCAATATGTGTAGAACTCTCTCTCTCCTGAAGGTTGAACTTCCCTGCCTGCTTGATGGGAACTAGATTGACGTGGATGGCACAGCTCTGGCAATACCTACGAAGGATTACCTAGTCTAGATTAATTGAAATTAGAGAATCCCCAAACTGTGAGCCAAAAGAAGCTCTTCTTTTCTTACATGGCTTTTACCAGTTTCCTCCAACAGGAACAAGACAAGGAGCTAACACATAAAACCTTATTTAACGCGTGGTAAACTAAAGTAATGGTGAGACATGGTGTTATTTGCCACCTTTCTCTTTTCTTTCTTTCCTTCTTTCTTTCTTTCATTTTTGGGTTTGTGTGTGTTTGTTGTTTTTTTTTTCTTTTATTGGGATTAGATTATTTTCTCATATAATACATCCTGTTACATTATATAATATATAACTATATATTTATTATATACTAAACAACATAATAAATTTATTATATGTATTTATTATATTATACACCATATAACTATATAATATATTTATTATAGTATATATTTACTATATTATATACTATATAACTACATAATATATTTATTATGTTATATAATATACAACTATATATTATTTATAACAATATATTTAATACATTATATTACATAACATATATGATATAGATTATATTGTAGTTTCTCCTCCCTCCACTCTTCCCAGTTCCTCTTCACCTTCTTTGCCCTCCAGATCCACTTCCTTTCTAGCTCTCCTTAGAAAAGAACAAACTCCCAAAGGACAATAACCAAACATGACAAAATGAAATGTAATAAGATGAAGCAAAAACTATCATATCAAAGTTGGACATGGCAACCCAAGAGGAGGAAAAGTGTTCCCAGAGCAGGCACAAGGGTCAGAGAGCTGCTTCTTCTCACAGTGAAGAGTCCTATAACTGTATATAACAGTCCAATAACAGTATTATAGCTGTAATATACACACAGAGGACCTGAGGCAGACCCCCATAGGCCCTGCCCTTGCTGCTTCAGCCTCTGAGCTCATACGTGCTTTGCTTAGTTGATTCAGAGGACTTTGTTCTCCTAGTGTCCTCTGTCCTCTCTGGCTCTTAAAATCTCTCTACCATCTCTTTCACAGAATTCTGCTAATTCTGAGGGGACGGATTTGATTTTAGAACTAAATGTTTGTGGGTCTGTGGTCTGTGTGTAAGTGTGTGTGTGTGTGTGTGTATGAATATTTTCACAAGTTCTGTACCACCATTGTCCTAGCAGGCAGGACAAATTGTAGATCAAATTTGTGGCTGGGTTGGTTTCCACATTTCTGTTTCAGTAGCATGCAAAGTACCTTTCCTCACTGAAGAGACTAGCACTTGGGGTAAAGACTCCATGTACCAATCAGCTCAACAATTTCTGTATCCATTCCTCATTTGAGGGACATCTGGGTTGTTTCCAGATTTTGACTACTATGAACAAAGCTGCTAAGACCATGGTGGAGCAAATGTCCTTGAGCATACATTGGATATGTGCCTAGGAGTGGTATAGCTGGATCTCAAGGAATCACTATTCCTAATTGTCTGAGAAAGCGCCAGATTGATTTCCAAAGTGGTTGTACAAGTTTACATTCCCACCAGCAGTGGAGGAGGGTTCCCCTTTCTCCACATCCTCTCCAGCATGTGTTGTCAATTGAGTTTTTGATCTTAGCCATTCTGATGTATAAGGTGAAATCTCAGGGTCATTTTGATATGCATTTCCTTGTTGACTAAGAACGTTGAACATTTCCTTAAGTGTTTTTTCTGCAAGTCTATATTCCTCTATGGAGAATTCTCTGTTTAGTTCTGTGCCCCTCTTTTTAATTGAATTACTTGATTTGTTGCTTTTTTAATTAAATTTTTATTTTTTATATTCATTACAGTTAATTAACTGTGTCCCAGTTATAGCACCCTCCTTCATTCCCTTCCAATGCTACCCTTCCTCCCTCATCTCCTTCCTGACCTTCTCTAAGTCCACTGATAGGGGAGGTCCTCCTCCTCTTCCATCTGACCCTAGCTTATCAGGTCTCTTCAGGACTGGCTGCAATGTCCTCCTCTGTGGCCTATCAGGGCTGCTTCTCCCTCAGGGAAGGGGGGTAGGGAGGGAGGTCAAAGAGCCAGCCATTGAGTTCATATCAGAGCCAGTCCCTGTTCCCCTTACTAGGGTACCCACTTGCAGACTGTGCTGCCATGGGCTACATCCGAGCAGAGGTTCTAGGTTATACCCATGGTTGGAGAAACTGTCTCAGAAAAGATCCCCATTCCCAGATATAATTGGTCCTTGTGGATCACCTGTCCTCTCCAGGTCATACTAACTCCCCCTTCTTTCATATGATTCCCTGCACTCTGCCCAAGATTTGGTTATGAGTCTCAGCACTAGGTAGAGTCTTTCAGAGGCCCTCTGTGGTAGGCTCCTGTCCTGTTACTTGTTTTCTCCTACTTCCAATGTTCATCCCATTTGATTTGTTGCTTTTTAACTTCTTCAGTTCTTTATATATTCTGGATATTAGCCCCCTGTCAGATATAGAGTTGGTGAAGATCCTTTCCCAATCTGTAGGCTGTTGTTTTGTTCTGATAACGGTGTCCTTTGCTTTACAGAAGCTTTTCAGTTTCATGAGATCCCACTTATTGATTGTTGATCTTAGAGCCTGTGTTGTTGGTGTTTTGTTCAAGAAATTGTCTCCTGTGCCAATGAGTTCAAGGCTCTTTCCCACTTTTTCTTCTAACCGATTTAGTGTATCTGGTTTTATTTTGAGGTCTTTGATCCACTTTTATGCATGGTGATAAATATGGATCTATTTGCATTTTTCTACATGTCGACATCCAGTTAGACCAGCACCGTTTGTTGAAGATGCTGTCTTTTTTCCATTGTATGGTTTTGGCTTCTTTGTCAAAAATCAAGTATCCATAGGTGTGTGGGTTTATTTCTGGGTCTTCTGTTCAATTCCATTGATGCACAATTTTGTTTCTATGCCAATACCATGCAGTTTTTATTACTATTGCTCTGTAGTACAGCTTGAGATCAGTGATGGAGATACCTCAAGACAATCTGTTGTTGTACAGGATCATTTTGGCAATTCTATGTTGTTGTTTTTTTTCATATGAATTTGAGAATTGTTCTTTTAAGGACTGTAAAGAATTGTGTTGGTATTTTAATGAGAATTGCATTGAATCTGTAGATTGCTTTTGGCAGGATGGCCATTTTTACTATGTTAATCCTACTGATCCATGAGCATGGGAGTGAATAAATTGTAATTAATAAAAAAAAAAAAGAATCAACTTGACTTCTCCATGTTCAATGAGTTGTGTGGATATTGTCCTCTGCAATAGTAACCCACTGTTAGTTTGCAGAGAGCAGCCCATTTTCTTAGCAACACCCTGAATTTTCCAGGAATTTTCATGGGACCCTCTTGGCCAAAAACTCAAACAAATGCAACCTACTCCCACCACTGGATGCCTTACCTGGCAACAAGAGATTGCTAGCTGAGATTCCCATTACTAGGATTCCTCATTAGAATCACCTTTATAGATTCTAGGAAGTTTTCATTGCACTAGATTTACACACACACACCAATTCCAACTATTAGACCTTTTAAGTATATTGATTTGGAAATGTATCAAAAATGTACATTAAGTTTAAAAAGATACAAAATGATCCACAGTATGGTCCCCTTTGTATTGTATATTTTCTTTCGTTGTTTTGTAGTTCTGTTTCCTTTTGCTTTTGAGACAATGTCTAGCTATGTAGCAGGCTGGCCTCATACTTGTAGCAATCTTGCAATTTGCTTTAACTGCCAAGAGAAAAGCTGCAAGAATTGAAAAGATTCATATCCAAGCATGATGGGAAAGTGAGAACTGGAACTGAAGACAGCACTGCTTTGTGTCATTTTGGTTTCATAATTATATGATTGTTAAACAACTCACCCAGTTGTTAAAGAATTTGATGTAAGGCCTGGAGGTGGTGGTGCACACCTTTAATCTAAGCACTTAGGAGGCAGAGGTAGGTGCATCTCTGAGTTCAAGATCAACCTGTTCTACAGGGCCAGTTCCAAGACAGTCAGGCTACACAGGGAAACCCTATAAAAACAAACAAACAAACAAAAAAGAACTTAATTTAAAAAGTAAATACTTGCATCTCCTGCCTAGGCTTTCTTTCAGTTCACACTGAACCTTTTGTTCAGTCTTCCTCCTGTGAAATGTTTTCCAAGTCTTTTGTTAGGATGGTCCCTCCTCTTCTTCAGGTCTCACACACACACTTCAGAGGGCATTTAAAATACAGTTCTGGCTCCAAAGTGACCCTGGGCATAAGGGTGCTTCCTACCAAGCCTGATCGCCGGGGGTCAACCTCTGGGTATCACACAGTAGGACAGAACTAACTCACTTTGGCAGCCCTCTCACCTCTAAGCCCCTGAGCTGGGCTGCATGTGCAGGCAGTTTCCTATGTGCACACGCCGCCCCCACACCAAATAAACAAACAAACACACAAATAGTTTAAAAATAAATAAAAAAATACATATTTAAATAAAATGTAGTTCACTGAACCAAAACTTGAACCATGGATGAGACGTAGCCACATTAAAATGTAATTTGGTCATGGCTTTTCTTACACTGGATCATGTCTGGACTTACAGAGCCATAACTTTCACCAGTTTTCATGTTTGTTCATTTGTTTGTTGTTGTTTTCGTGTTAAATAGCCACATGTTATCAGGATTACATCAAGACTAAATTATTTTCACACTTTAATGTGTTAAGTCCATTTTCTTGACAATATTCCCATCAGCTCACCTCTGCCTCCTCCAACCACCAATACCACCCACCTACATAGTGTCATTAATGTTGTCAAATTTAAATACAAAGCACAAATGAATAAGAACTCTATTATCTTTGCCATAATTCAACAGATCCAAAGGGTTCTAAAATATAAAGGTTATTGTAAAAAAAAATAAAAATCCCCGAATGCATATTGAGCCTTATCTCATTGAAAATTAAGAAATTAACCTAGACCTCGTCCCAGAAAATTGTCTTATTAATTCAATTTTTCAAAATATGTGTTATCTAAACATTTCCTGAGTATGACCCCCATGTCTATATTTTCCATTTTGATAACAACTATTGGTTCTTGGGGGTTTTTTTTATCCATAATCTCCAACTTCAACTGCAACATTCCATAGCCTGGTGATGCCTAGAGACTGTCTAATCTTACAAACCCATCTGGTGGATGTGGAAACTGAAGCCTGAGGTGAGTGGCACATTCCCTCGGGGTCTCACAGCCACATTTTAACAAAGCAGAATCCGGCTGCAGGTGACTTGAGTTCCCAGCTAAGAGTTTTTTTCCCGTCCTCTTGGAAGCAGATGATTCCATTGAAAACAAATGGGTTGGATTCCACTGAAAACAAATGGGTTGGATTCCACTGAAAACAAATGGGTTAGAGGTCAAAATCAAAGAGGTCAAAAAGACAGACGGAGCAGAAACAGATAGACCCAGCCTTGGAGTGTGGAGTATAGAGTGTGTTTTTCAGCTGGTAATCTGTGCTTCACTTCTAACTAATTGGGAGGCTAAAGGAAGTCAATCAGTGGTGTGTCTAAATTGTGGTTATTGAAATGTTAATGATGGATGGTAGCTTTAATGGCCTTTACATTCTTTAATTAAAGTAACATTTAAATTCCTAGTAGACATTTTAGGACTAGTCAACATAAAAACATCCATTATTTCATCCCTGTTGGAAATTTTCCCCCATATGAAGAAGACCTTGTCAAAACTGTTTCAATACCAAAAAAAAAAGGAATAAAATAGCTTTTTATATAAAAACTGGCTAAATTTAGCAGATGGGCATCAGTAACACTCATAGAAGGTGACCTGCTTAAATGTGACTTCAAGAGAATCTGCTAGGAGGGAGTGTGACTGATTGTCAACCTCCAACTGCCACACTGTGGAATGACCCAGATCATTCATGATCCACATTGTCCCTGGGATGACAGTGATGGCGGCAAGGCTGGAATACGGCCTCCCTAGAATCCTGCGAGCCTCAGAGCAGCATGGCCCGCGTGTTTCCAGGTGCCCAGTCAAGAGATTCTCACAACTGCACTATGATGCAAAATTATTCCTGCCCAATTTCCCTCCTCTTTCATTTTCTGTGGATGTGGGGCCTTCGTTGTTATAGGAGGGCTCGTGTTCATCCTTTAGGGAATTTGCCCCAATAAGTCTTTTACTTTTGAATTTAGAGATGTATGCTTAGCATGAGCAAGGCCTTGAGTTCAACCTCCAAAAAGAAAAAAAAACAACCAAACAAAACCTTCCCATCCTATCTTGTCCTATCTTACTGTTTGTTTATTTGATTCTTAGCAGATGTGGTGGTTTGAATAAGAATGACCCAAATAGGTTCATATACTTGAATTCTTAGTCATCAGGGAGTGGTGCTACATGAGAAGGATTATGGGCTGTGGCCTTGTTGGAGGAGGTGTGGCCTTGATGGAGGAAGTGCCTACCCGTGGGTGGGCTTTGATGTTTCAGAAGCTTTAGCCAAGCTCAGTCACTTTCTCTTCCTGCTGTCTGCAGATCTGATGTAGAACTCTTGGCTGCTCTTCTAGCACTGTATCTGTCCAAATGCCACCATGGTCCCTACCTTAATGATGATGGATTAGGTCTCTGAAATGGTAAGAAAGCCCCAATTAAATTATTTTCTTTCATAAGAACTGAATTGGTGTCTCTTCGCAGCAATAGAACACTGACTGAAGTCCTGACAAAGCAGCCACTGATCACTGAGACCTTGATAAATAATTTTTGTTACTAATATGTCATGGTAATCATAACATCTGCTATACATTCACCTACACATATCTCTCTCCAGTTAGACTAAGGGTTGTGCACCAAGATAGTTGCCATAAATAAGTGAAGAGCCACATCATACAGTGTGCCGGGAAAGCGCAGCCCTGCCAAGCTCCAGTGAGAAGATCAAAGGCCCGCCCAACAGCCTGGACCTACTTAGTGCCCTCACACGTACTCAGAAGAAAATATGCTAGGGATTCATTAAGGGTTATGAAGTTGGTCGTCTTAAAGAGGGACAAAATGTGACCCAGGATAAACCAAAAGTATGATGTTTGGACAATGGAAGATGACAATGGCTAACTCTTAGGTATAGATTTTTTCACAGCTGCCAATCTGAACCTGGCATAAATGGGAGGAATATTTGGGGAATGTGTCAGAACACGGTCAAAAGAATGACCTGTGGTGAGCAATGCCTTGGGGGAACTGTGTGAGAGGCTCCAGGGAAAAAGGCAGAGGGCCTTTTACCGAAGGCTCATTTTGTTTCCTGGATTGTTCCTGGACAAGACTTCATGTTTCTTCTTCTTGGAAATCAAATCATAGTGGTAGAACCCAATCTGGTCAGTGTACACTGAATCTAGATATGGTCTTCTGCCTTGTTTCCATGCTTTCCCGGATAAAATCTACAGTACGTACCAAGCAGTTCTGTTTCAATTATTCTGTTCAAGAGATAGTTCTGGGCAAGGGCTGCTCTGTTAATATTTAGTAGGTACTTACTGACCTGTATTTGTTTTTCTGAACTCAAACAACCTTCCTTGGATCATTGCTTTCTTTGTCATTCATGTATAAAACTACATGAAACTGAAGTAAAGTTCTCTACAGTGTCCTACTGTCGTCCATCCCATTCTTTCAGGCCCAACAGACAAGATCTGCACAGGTCAGCTGAAACATCACAAATGCAGATATATGTTCAGTATATAAGATTTGGGTGTCACAAGGAGCTCTGAGCAACCTCCTGAAGGACACCCAAAGGGGGAACTAGAGCCAAACAAAGTCCCCTTCCCCACTTCCCAGTTCCTAATAACTCCTGAGTTCTGTTTTGATAAAGGGGTCACCCAGCTCACTCACAAAAGTTACTTAAATGCTATGGGCTATGTAGGTGATTCTGACGCAGAGAATTAAAGATATTCCTATAGGTGTACTTTAAAAAAAAAAAAAGCTCTTTTCTTTACATTTCTTTTCTCTTTTTCTCCCTTCTCCACCCCAATGCCTTCCAACTCAGCAACAGCAGGTAAGAGAAAGGGTTAGTGAGAGAGGGATGCACTTCTCTTAGCTGCTTCCTGCTTGTTAGGGTCCTCGGGTTCCTTGGAGCCGATCCAGTCCTCATTGCAGGAGATCTCCAACTTCTTATTCCACAATAGCAACCAGGAGCCACAGGGGGAAGCAGGAGCAGCCTTGTTCTTTCTCATCTCCTCCACACTCTTTGGGCTCTGGAATTTATTCTCTCTCCAGAGTCCTCACATTTAAATTATCTGCAGCTGGCGAAGAGCTCCTCCCAGAGCCCGAAGGAGGCAAATAGCCTGAATGAGTCCCACATCCCACACCTGGGACCAAAACAAAAACATGTCTGTATCCACAAGATATTCTTCTCTTTACGGCCATTTGTCTGAAAGAACGTGCGCAAAGACTGAATATAAAAAGTGCCAAGCGTCCCGAAATTAGTAGAGTAAAAAAGTGAAATAGTGAAAAATCAAAAGTATATTAACAGAAATAGGCAAGTAGGTGCTATAAGGCATAAGAAAAATAGGGAGTAAAGGGGGAGGGTGTATCTAAGTGGAGAGCACACACAGCAAGCATGCTTGAGGCTCGGGGTTAAATAAATAATATTGAAGCATGGAAAGGAAAAAGAAAGGGGCTGAAATAACCCTTTTTAATATTTGGGAGAAATTAATACAAATACCCAGCAGTCAAAGGAAATCCAATGTAATGTTAGAGCAAAAGTTATGTTTTAAGTCTTAATTATTGTGCCTAAGAGATTCCTTTCTAAAGAATGCCTCTAACCTATAACTCCGTTGCCCAAGGACACACGATTTCTGAAATGCTGTAGGCTGTTTATTGTTGATGAAAGATAACAAGCCACGGGTTCGGTTCCCCCAGAACAAGTTTGTTTGACCCAACTACAGTGTTGATGTGCTTGGGAAATAAGTCAGGATGTAAGCGTGTTTGAATGTAGGCCAGAGGGACGGAGGCAGGAAGTGCACAGGGATCCACGCTTGCCCCTGAATGGACCTGGTGTGTGAAATATGTAGCCTTATGGGTTTGCCTTTATGAGTCTCTGCAAAATGTGACGTGTGGCCATTTTCTAAGAACCCCGAAGTGGACCTGTCCCGGCTCTCTCATCCTGGCCAGTATTTAATTAAAGCTTGCCTCATCGTTGGTTCAAAATCGTGGTAATGATCCTATTCTCACCCGGTGGGATTAACAGTAACTGTAATTGTGGAACCATGAAGTACTTTAAAAATGCAACCCCTCTCCCAAAAGAATAATGAAAGCTTCAAAGCAAGGATGTTTTCTGACCTTAGCGAGGTTTGAATCTACGTGCCAAGAAGGAAGCCAAACTGGCCAATACCATACAAAGCTTTAATAAGGAAAATAATCCATGGTCGTGAAAGAACACGGCAGACCCGGTGGAATCTTCTAGGCTGTTCCACTCCGGGGCAGAAAACACTGGAGCAACCTCTTAAAGGCACGTTTAAGATCTTTAAGGACCGGGAAGGGATGTAGACTCAGTTCCAGGCAGTTCCCCCTGCCAGCCACACCCTCAGTGGTCAGCAGATGGCATTGTGAAATGCTGCCCTGGCAGCTCTGCAGGAGGCAGGCTGTTTTTCTGTTTGTTCGTCTGTTCCGGCAATACGTGATTGTGTCGCTGCTAAATAAACAGGTGATTGAACTTTTTTGAAAATGTGATCCGAGGGGACAGCTCTGAAACCGACAAACCAGTCATAGTTGAAGTGTATTTTAAGAGTCCAAAGTCTGAGGAAGCTATTCAGGAGAACTGAGCAGTGTGGGGCAGAGAAAAGGAAGAACTAGCCCTTTTTTGTCTTGGATTGGTTTTGGTTTTGTTGAGACAGTTTCTCTGTGTGGCCCTGGCTTCCTGGAACTCACTCTACAGCGGCAACTATTTTAAGTGATGGCCATGTCTGATCTCTTAAATTGGGAAACATCTTTTCTGATCTCATGATCTGTAAAGCTAAGACGTGGGCGTGTGTGGCAGTCACCAGTACGGTCACCGCGGAGGGTGTTGGGCTTGGAACTGATTCCAGAAAAGACAAGAAAGAGCATCCTGAACGACGAGAACAACCTTCTTAACTTCCTGTACTGGGAAGGGGCAGATCCGATTATCTTCAAAACCTCCCGGTCCCAAAAGTCCATGAAATGTAGTCCCTGACGTCATGGTCCAGCAATAATTGATTTTTTTTTTTTTTTATATGAAGAGGTTGTTCATCAGGTTTCAGTCTCAGGAAAACTATTCTTTCTGCGTCCTGGACAGACCACTAGGCTCTGAAAACCTAGGTAGGTCTATGGCTTTTCAGCTTTCTTCCCCCTGTGTCCTAATCCATATGAGGGAGAAGAGGATAAGTTTTTCTCCTATTGAACTGCAGTTTCTTGGAAGACACCAAGGGCAGACTCCAGCTGAATGTTCTTCCCCTGCAGGCGAGGGGACCAAGGGTTTATGATTAGGACAGAAACCGATACCCACTGGGAGAGGAATGTCCGAACTCTCCAGGGAAGATAAGCATTGAAGACAACTCTGATAAGTGGATGATATTTTAAAGTATTATATTCAGCATCATAGTCCGTAGAGGGAAGGAGAGAAAGCTAGAGGTTCCTTCCTCATGCTCAAGATGTCTTCAGCTAGCCAGGGTGGGGTTTGGTCCCATATAAATCTGGAAGTGTTTTTTGTGTTGTTGTTGTTTTGTTTTGTTTTGTTTTGGGGGGGGAGGAAGGGGTTGTTTGTTTGGTTGGTTTTGCTATTTCTATGAAAGGCAAACGCAAACATCTTGATAAAGACTGCAGTGAAAAAGTAGGGTCCAGGGACATTGTGGAGTCATTTCTCTGCCTTCATCCTTAGGTGGGTTCTGAGAATCAAACGCAAGTCCTGGCTTTACCAGCTGGGAGCCTCGGCTGCCTGAGCTTTCTTTTTCTTTCTGTGTCTGCGGAACATATGCTAACCTTTGTCGCTGAAAGCGATGCAGGTGCGGCCTTGTCTTTTGTAACGTGCACAGCTAACTTAATAAAAATTAGAAAGGAAAAGATAACCAGTGTCTGTCTCTCCTCAATTACACCAGGACCCCAACCACCACTCTCTCCTACCACCAATCACTCTGTGTGACGGGCACGCCCTGCTGCTTTCTTGACTCTACTGCTGCTCAGCCCCAAACCTACTCTATTCAGGTCTGTTCTGGAATTTACAGCGTGCATTTCCCAGACTCCCTCACCCTCTGGATTCCTATTTTACTCTGTTGTTAGGGGAGCTCAGGAGTGAAAGAGGAGAACAGCATCTCTTCAGGTTTTCTAGTTCCGGCCAGCATCACGCCTCAACACCATCTTCGTTAGCCCTTGCCCTTTAAGGAACACTTAGCATCAGTTCAAAGGCTTCCCTTAGACAGGCAGCAACAGCCCCCTGCTGAGAAGGTTGAGTCGCAACTTCCTTCAACCGAAAATAAAGAAAAATCAAAAAGTATGGGAATCTAAACTCTAATGTGGTGCTCTGCTACCACCTCGTGGATATTTTCTGTAACTACAACACCGGCGACCCAAACGTCAGGAAAAAAGAAAATATTTTAGAACTTATAAAGGCAAGGTGACTACATAAATAAAATGAATAACAATTAAACATAAGACATTATTGAGTGAAATGCTAAGGATTTATCATTTGTTCTTTCTTCAACGCAGCACTAGTAATTCTTCAAACATCTGATTCTATCCCGTTCAATTTAATACCATTTTCCCACATTTAAAAATTTGAGACCGTTTTCTCTTTATATGTCAGGAGTCCTCATCCTTCTATCAGGGTTTTTCCCACTTACTGTGGTTTTTCTGGTTGTCTTGCAGATTGCTGTCTCTTCCTATTGAAATTTTGGAGTTTTCAAAAAGACAAACGTGACCGTGGAGATGGCTCTGGTTTGAAAGGCAACCCCCAACCCGCTGGGATTCTAGCTCCCAGGAATCTGGTGCTTCCGGGCATCTGATGTTCCAGGGACTCTGACGCCCTCTTCTGGACTCTAGGTGACTGTACATATCCACACAGATCCATACCCATAAATAAAAATTAACTGATTAATTAAAAATACCAACCAGGACTTTACGGCCTGTCTTAATAAATCATCTGTGTTTGTATCTGATCACGAAATCAACTGATTTGATCAAACACCATCCATAAGTTTCTCTAAAGATGCTAAGTTTTTCCTTTCTAAAATAATAGTTTTTAAATAACCTATTAATACTTACACTATTTGTGTCCGACGTCATTTTTGTTTTATAATCAAATTGATATGGAAATAAATTGAATATATCTTGCATTAAAATATAAAAATTAATCCAATGTAAGTTAAGCTTTGCATTTACTTTTCTAAGACAAGGAGCAAATTATTTCGGCTTAACTTGTATCAATATAATTATCTGTAGAACAGAGATTGTGAGCATGTTTAAAAATATTTAGTAGTATTTTATTACTGGATAATAAATAATATAACTGTTCTTATATATTAATAAATGTTAGTATTATTTATTAAATTATTTAAATGGCCATTTTATCAAAAGCAATCTACAGATTCAATGCAATTCTCATCAAAATACCAACATAATTCTTTACAGAACTTGAAAGAACAATTCTCAACTTCATATGGAAAGATAAAAAACCCAGGATAACTAAAACAATCCTGTACAATAAAAGAACTTCTGGAGGTATCTCCATCCCTAATTTCAAGCTGTTACTACAAAGCAATAGTAATAAAAACTGCATGGTATTAGCATGGAAGTAGACAGGTTGATCAATGGAATGGACTGGAAGACCCCAAAACAAACCCACACACCTATGGACACTAGAATTTCCTTCCACAAGGAAGCCAAAGCTATACAATGGGGGGAGGGGCAGGGAACATCTCCAACAAATGGTGCTGGTCTAATAGGATGTCTACATGTAGAAGAATGCAAACATCTGTATATATCACCCTTCACAAAACTCAAGTCCAAGTGGATCAAAGACATCAACATAAAACCAGACACACTACATCTACTAGAAGAGAAAGTGGGAGGTAGCCTTGAACTCGTTAGCACAGGAGACAACTTCCTGAACAGGCTCTAAGATCAACAGTTAATAAATGGGATCTCATGAAACTGAAAAGCTTCTGTAAAGCAAAGGACACTGTCATCAGCCTACAGATTTGGTCTTCACCACCCCTACTTCCAACAAAGGGCTAATACCCAAAATATATAAAGAACTCAAAAAACTAAACACGAATGAACCAAATAACCCAATTTAAAAATGGAGTACAGAGCTAACAGAGAATTCTCAACAGAGGAATCTTGAATGGACAAGAAATAAGTAAAGAAATGCTCAACGTCCTCAGTCATCAAGAAAATGCAAATCAAAATGACCCTGATATACCCTCTTACAGCCATCAGAATGGCTATGATCAAAGACTCAAGTAACAGCACATGCTGGCAAGGTTGTAGAGCAAGGGGAACCCTCCTCCATTGCTGGGAGAATGCTAACTTGTACAACCATTGTGGAAATCAATCTGGCAGTTTCTTAGAAAATTTGGAATAGCTCTACCTAAAGACACAGCTATATCACTTTTAGGGAAATACCCAAAAGGTTATCTACCATTCAACAAGGACATTTGCTCAATTGTGTTCATAACAGCTTTATTTGTAATAGCCAGAAACTGGAAACAACTTAGATGTCGCTCAACTGAAGAATGAAAAAAAAACATGTAGTACATTTACACAGTGGAATACTACTCAGCTATTAAAAACAAGGGTATCTTGAAATATGCAGGAAAAAGGATGGAACTAGACAAAAATTAACCCTGAATTAGGTAACCCAAACACAAAAAGGCATGCATGGTATGTACTCACTTGTAAGTGAATATTAGCCATAAAGTACAGGGTAACCATGCTAACAATCCACAGACCCAAAGAAGCTAAGTTACAAGGGAAGCCCAAGGGAGGGTGTTTCAATCTCATTTAGAAAGGGAATATATAGACATTGGAGGTGAATGGAGAAAGGGATATCTAGGTAGGAAAAGGGCTGTCTGGGGAGAGGAGCAGAGGTGGGGATTAGGAGTAGAGAGAATACCATGCAATCTTTATTATTGCTCTGTGGTACAGCTTGAGATCAGGGATGGAGATGCCTCCAGATGATCTGTTGTTGTACAGGGTCGTTTTGGAAATTCTGGGATTTTTGTTTCTGCATATGAAGTTGAGAATCTTTCTTTCAAGGTCTGTAAAGAATTGTGTTGGTGTTTTGATGGGAATTGCATTGAATCTGTAGACTGCTTTTGGCAGGATGGCCATTTTCACTATGTTAATCCTGCTGATCCATGAGCACGGGAGATCTTTCCATCTTCTGATATCTTCTTCAATTTCTTTCTTCAGAGACTTGAAGTATTTTTCAAACAGGTCTTTTGCCTGCTTGGTTAGAGTCACCCCGAGGTACTTTATGTTATTAGTGGCTATTGTGAAGGGTGTTGTTTATGAAAGAAGGGGGAGTTAGTATGACCTGGAGAAGACAGGAGCTCCACAAGGACTGAATATGTCTGGGCACAGGGGTCTTTTATGAGACTGTTTCTCCAACCAAGGACCATATATGATACAACCTAGAGCCCCTGCTCAGATTTAGCCCATGGTAGCTCAGTATCCAAGTGGGTTCCCTAGCAAGGGGAACAGGGACTATTTCTGACATAAACTCAATGGCTGGCTCTTGACTTCTCCCCCTCCCCAAAGGAGGAGCAGCATTGCTAGGCCACAGAGGAGGACATTGCAGCCAGTCCTGAAGAAACCTGATAAGCTAGGGTCAGATGGAAGGAGAGGAGAACCTCTCCTATCAGTGGACTTGGAAAGGGGCAGGGAGGAGATGAGGGAGGGAGGGTGGGATTAGAAAGGAATGAAGGAGGGGGCTATGGCTGGGATACAAAGTAAATAACCTGTGATTAATATAAAAAATAAAAATTATAAAATAAAAAAAAAGAGTACAGAGAAGGGAAGAGAGGCTACCAGGTGAGGGAACTGAAATCAGACATCTTTGGTATTTGCCAAACACTTGCGAAAGGGGAAGCCTCAGAAAGTCTATGAGGGTCACCTTAGCTGAAACTCCTAGCATGGGGGTGGGATATGGAGCCTAAAGTGGCCAACTCCTGTAGCAAGGCAACTCAGTGGAAGGGTAGGGATGCCAACCCACCCACAAGACCTTCCACAAAAAAATTTGTCCGGCCTACAAGATATGCAGGAACAAAGATGGAGCAAAGATTGAAGGAATGGCCAACCAAAAACTGACCTTACTTGAGACTCATCCCGTGGGAGAGAACCAAAGACCCAATTTTAAGAATGGGGTACAGAACTAAACAGTGAATTCCCAACAGAGGAATAGCAAATGGCCAAGAAGCACTTAAAGAAATGTTCAGCATCCTTAGTCATAGGAAAATGCAAATCAAAATGACTATGAGATTTCATCTTACACCAGTCAAAATGGCTCTGATCAAAAACTCAACTGACAGCACATGCTGGTGAGAATGTGGAGCAAAGGGAACAACTCCTTTATAGCTGGAGGGAGTGCAAACTTGTAACCGCTTTATAAATCAGTCTGTTGCTTTCTCAGAAGATTGGGAATAACTCTACCTCAAGACCCAGTTATACCATTCCTGGGCATCTACCCAAAATACGCTTCAACAAACCACAAGGACACCTGCTCAACTGTGTTCATAGCAACTTTATTCGTAATCGCCAGAAACTAGAAACAACCTAGATGTCCCTCAACCGAAGAATGGATAAAGAAACTGTTCCATTTATATTCCAATGGAATACTACTCAGCCATTAAAAACAAGGGGACATCATGAAATTTGCAGGCAAATGGATGGAACTAAAGAAGATCATCCTGAGTCACTGAGACCCAGAAGGACACATATGGCATATACAGTGGATTTTAGCCATATACTACAGGATAACTGTGCTACAACCCACAAAGCTAAGTACCAAAAAAAGCTAAGTACCAAGGAGGATTCACGGGAGGATGCTTGAACCCCACTAAAAAGGGGAAATAAAGTAGACACCATAGACATTGGAAGGTGGGGGGAGAGGGAACTTTGTGAAAGACGGGGTAAAGAGGGGAGAGGGGAAGGGTCAGGTGTGGGAAGAGCAGGGAGGGGAGGGAAGAGGGCTGGGAGAGAGAAGGGAAATTGATGTTGGGGTATCTCTGAAACAAGCTAGAGACCTGGGATGGGGTAGGCTCCTGGGAAGATATGGGGATGACCCTAGCTGAGACTCCTCACCTGAGGAGTACTGAGCCTGAAGTGGACACATCCTGCAGCCAGGCAGGACTTCCAGCGAAGGGAGACGGAAACCAACCCACCCACAAAGCTCTCGACCCAAATTTGTCCTGCCTACAAGATGTGCAGGGGTCAAAGTTGGAACAGAGATTGAGGGAATGTCCAATCAAAGACTGGCCCAACTTGAGACCCACCCCACAGGAGAGAGCCTACCCCTGACAGCTATCCTTGCAGACAGAAGACTAGCATAACTGTCATCTGAGACAGGAGATTATCACCCAGAAGATAACGGAAACTGATGCAGAGACCCTGAGCCAAACATTAGGCAGAATCCAGGGAGTCTTGTAGACGAGTGAGGGAAAGGATTAAAGGATCTGGAGGGGTCGAGGACACCACAAGAAGACCTCCATAGTGAACGAACTGGGCTCCTAGGGGCTCATAGAGACTGAACCACCAACCAATGAACATGCATAGGCAGGTCCTAGGCCTCCTACATATATGAAGCTGATGGGCAGTTTGATCCTCAAGTGGGTCCCCTAACAAATGGAGCTGGGGCTGTGTCTGACTTGAACTCTGTTCCCTCTCTCTGGTTCTCCTTTCCCTAGCAGCACTGCTTTGTCTTGCCTCAGTGAAAGAGGAGACACTTAGTCCTTATGTGACTTGATGTGCGGGGTGGGTTGGTCCGGGGCATGGGAAGTATGGGGGAAGCAGGTGGGAGGATAGGACTGGGAGGAGAGGAAGGAGTGGGATTTCAATTGGGATGGTAAATGGACAAATAAATAAATCAATGAAGAAAAATATTCAGTAATATTTTATTACTGAATAATTAATAACAGTATTTATTAAATTATCATTGTTAATAAATAATATTAAGAATTCAGTTAAATGCAAGATGATTCAGCTGGTGATAGCGTTTGCCACCAAAGCCAATGACTTGAGTTCTATAACCAGGTCACATGGTGTAGGAGAGAATTGACTCCCGCAGTGTCTTCTAACACACACACACACACACACACAAAAGAAAATAAATAAATGTGCATAAAAACTTTTAAATTATGTATCATTATAAAGCATTACACAGATACAATATATTGAAGTAAACATGCCTACCTGGAGTTCAGTTTCATTGTTCCATTTGGGGGGGGTTGTTGTTTGTTTGTTTGTTTGTTTGTTTGAGAGAGGCTCTTACTGTGTACCTCTAGCTTGGATTGAAACTCTACACAAACCAAGCTGACCTTGATAGGGAGACAATCCTTTGACACTTCCTGCAAGTGCTAGGATTACAGGCACACACCCTCAAAACACCACACCTGGCCAAAGTTCAGTATTTTAGTTACAGTAATCTACTTACTTACATTAGATTAATTTTAACTAAAATAAATGTAAGGCAGTCCTTGAGTCCATCGTAACTCCTGTTTATTAATCCCGTAGCTTTTCTTATTGCCTAAACAGCTAGAATTTGTCAGTGGCAACTTTAATAAGCCTCAGATCTCTCTCTCTCTCTCTCTCTCTCTCTCTCTCTCTCTCTCTCTTGTCTCTCTGTTTCTCTCTGCCATTCAAGGCAGTGCAGTAAAGAAACTGACAAAAAATGGCCACTCTGTGATTGAAAGGAAGGTTTTTATTGTGGATAAGAGAGAGAAAATATCCAGAGGCATATCTGGAAGAGTCCAGAGCAGAGAGAATAAAAAAAAAATAAAAAAATAAAAAATCAGACTAGACGTAGCCAGAGCTACCTGTAAGAAAAGAGAAGAAAGAGGGTGGACACACATTCAGATTATAAGGAGGAGGGAGAGCTGGGGCAGGGAAGCCTGTGAGCTGGAGCAGACCCAGAGTTTGGGGCAGGGGGAAGGGCCAGAATGCTAGCATGGGGACTTTGAAATGTGTAACTTGTCACGAGGGACTGAGGACGTCTGGAGGCAACAAAGACTTTGAGATGGTGACAGGAGCCCTGGGCACATGTCAGTGGAGAGCCGTAGACCTATATCTGCCGGAGGTAAGGGAAATGGCTCTTTCTGTGGTGTGGGAACCTGTTTGACAGGTTTCCAAGGAATGCTTGCCTTCCTTCCATAGTCCAGCTTGAGCTCATTTATGGATTTAGAGCCTGCCTGAGACCTAACACACACACAAACCACGCCCTTGTGTTCTTGCTCTTAGGCTTGGTTTTGTTTTGTTTTGTTTTCCACCAAAAGCATACCTAGAGGCCATTCCTCCATACACACACATACGAAAGACATAGATACTGAAAGGACAACCTCCTGCTGTCTTGGACCTGGCCATTCAGCAATCCTCAGAAGAGAAGGCTTCTGTTTCCGGTGGTCTCTGAGCCGTGTTCACACAAAAGGAGGGTTGTGGAGGTCAACCGGCGTGAGAACGGGCCTCGAGGCACTCATAACAACTAGCGCTCACTTTGACACAGTTGCCAGGGCTTCAGCTGTGCCTGAGCAATAAAGTCTCCACAAAACCTCAAAATCCAGGGTGCAGACGTCCACACGAGTGTGTACATAAGGGTTCCGGGAGGGCAGTGCCGCTGGAGAGAGCCTGGTGCCCCTCCCCCTTACGGTGACCCTGGTAATATCCTCTGTAATGACGTGTTAACAGGTCTTCCAGGGTCCTGCAAGCCACTCTAGCAAATTAATTCAACCAGAGCAAGGAAACTGGAGGAACCCTGATGTATAGCCAGTTGACAGAGTGCTGGTAACCCATACTGGAAGTTGATCCTGACTTGAGGGAGTTAGTCTTGGGACTGAGTCCTGACCTGTGCATCTGAAGTTATCTCTAGGAAGATGATGTCAGAATTACAAGACACCAGCTGTTCACTCCTGCAGAATTGGTGGTAGGGAAAGATCAGCTCATGGAGCATTGGTTGACCACGGGGTGAGAGTAGAGAGACAAAGAGACGCATCATAATCTTGAAAATCTCCAAGCCCATCATCACCTTGTACTGACCGCAGTTACTGGGAGCTTATTCCACACTGAGGCATGAACCGGCCCATCATTTCCTGCCTCAGCAGCTTTCCCGAATGTTAAGGGCTTGAGAAGCCGTTAGAAAGTGGAGGCCTAACTCATAAAAGCCTCAAAAGCTGTGAGCTTAGGGTGACATCACAAATCCAGTGTTCAGCTGCAGTTAGGAGAGCATATGGTTGAGAAAATGCATTTAATGACGAATGATGAAAACCGTCTTTCAGGGGAATACTTTGATTTTCTTTATTTTCTCATAGCTGCAGTGTTTACTATCAATAGAGCTGTAACTTGCTTTGGTAGCACTGTGACCTGCGTGGGTGTCGTATTTCTCCACCTACATTACATATTCATAAAGCATGTAGATGCCCAATGTGTGTCATAAATTACAAGGAGTGCTGAGGATTAACAGTATATGTAGGACATAACTATACCACTATATCACAACTCTGTACCCAAGCATGCACGAAGCACAGAATCCCAGAGGAGACCATTAATTTCAAGCCTCAAAGAAGCATAAACTCATTCTTACAGTCTATTCACATCACAGAGCTCTTATTGGTGGCCTGACAAGTCCTGCATACGTAAGTGAGCAGATGTACTAGTGACCAAACAAAACAGAGCAGATATAACAGGCCCAAGCTAGCAGATATAACAGCCCAAGCTAGCCCCAGTAGAGAAGTTCCATTGGTGCCCACGTGGGGGAAACAGGAGACCTCAGGTGAAGAAGAGTAAAGCTGGGTCCCTTGGGGTCTAGCAGTTGCTTGAGTCACCTCGACATGCCTATAAAGAGACAAGATTTTGACACTGTTCATGCCTGAAAAGGGCTTCATAGCATCCTAGAACTTTGTGCCTGATAAAGGAAAGGCAGGGATTGTTCTAATCAAGTAAGTAAGGGCTGGCATGAAGGGCAGAGGAGCTTAGGCAACTGAAGAAGCATCAATAGTGAGTAACCTCAGTTTCCCTTCCTTTGAAAGAGGAGTATTGATAGCAATTGCTGTGATTTATAAAACATTAAGCATTTGATCCCTTAGAACAACACTGATTAAGTCAGGTAACATTTATCAAATTGACAAAGACAAACAAATGTACACTATTAAGATAATGTGCCTGACAGCACACACCTATAATCCCAGTACTTAGAAGGTTAAGGCAAGAGGATCAGGGCTTGATGGTCTGACTCAAAAACCAAAAAAAACAAATTACAATTGTGCCAAGACAATGAGTAGGTGGGGGTGACAAGAAGGCTCTGTAATTAAGAGCACTTATTCCTCTTACAAAGGACCCAGGTTCAGTTCCTACATGAGTGTTTGCTGTTTTTATTTCCTCAGAGGTGGGGATAAGATGAGACCCATTCCCAAGCCTTTCTAGTTCTTTCTGAACTCTTGATGATTGGCTCAACTCAGCTGTTCTGACCTAAATTCCTCTTCAAGCTGACTGATACAAACTGGCTTCTCTTGACTTCTTACTGAATTGCTCTGCCTGACCTCAAATTACTTCTGGCATATGTTTTAATCTTCTGGTTCCTCATTATCTGGCTCATTCTGTCTTCACCAGTGTCTAGCTTGTTCACTTTGAAACCTGTCTCTGTACAACTGTTTGTGTAATCAACTCTCAGAAAAATGTTCTCATTCTCCCTGTGCCGCTGCTCCTACTTCTTCTTTATTAAGTTACCGTTTTATTTCCCTTTTTAAGTGAGATTAAAGCGTCCTCCCTTGGGTCCTCCTGGTTACTTAGCTTCTTTGGGTCTGAGGATTGTAGAATGTCTGTCCTGTACTTTATGGTTATTATCCACTTATAAATGAGTACATATCATGCATGTCTTTCTGGATCTGGCTTAATTCACTCAAGATGGTAGTTTCATCCATTTGCCTGCACATTTCATAATTTCCTTGTTTTTAATATCTGAGTAAGTAGTATTCCACTCTGTAAATGTACCACAGTTTCTTTATCCATTCTTCAGTTGAGGAACATCTAGGTTGTTTCTAGTTTCTGGCTATAACAAATAAAGTCACTATGAACATAATTTAGCAAATGCCCTTGTTGCATGGTGGAGCATCTTTGGGGTATATGTCCAGGAGTGGTATAGTTGGATCTTGAGGTAGAACTATTCCCAATTTCTGAGAAAGCACCAGATTGATTTCCAAACTGGTTGTACAGGTTTGCACTCCCACCAGCAATGGAAGAGTGTTCCTCTTGTTCCACATCCTCACCAGCATTGCTGTCAGTTGAGTTTTTTATCTTAGCCATCCTGACAGGTGTAATCTCAGAGTTGTGTTAAGAGTTGTGTGTATCTAAGTTCAAGGCTATCCTCCACTTACTTTTTTATTAGATTTAGTGTATTCAGTTTTCTGTTGCTATCTTTAATCTACTTGGATTTGAGCTCTGTGTGTGGTGATAAATATGGATATATTTACATTTTTTCTACATGTAGACATGCCGTTAGACCAGCACAATTTGTTGAAGATCCTTTTTTTTCCCATTGTATGGTTTTAGCTTCATTGTCAAAAATCAAGTATCCATAGGTATGAGGGTTTATTTCTAGGTCTCCAATTCACTTCCATTCATCAACCTGTCTGTTTTTATGCCAATAACATGCAGCTTTTAATGCTATTGCTCTGTAGTACAGCTTGAAATCAGGGATGGCAATGCTTCTAGAAGTTCTTTTATTGCAAAAGATTGTTTTAGCTATTTTGGGTTTTTTGCCTTTTATTTGAAGTTGAAAATTGCTCATTAAAGGTCTGTAAAGAATTGTGATGGAATTTTGATGGGAAGTACATTGAATCTGTAGATTGCTTTTGGTAAGATGGCTATTTTTACTATCTTAATTCTACTGATCCATGAGCATGGGAGGTCTTTCCATCTTCTGATACTGTCCTTAATATCTTTTTTGAAAGACTTGAAGTTCTTGACATACAGGTCTTTCACTTACTTGGTTAGAGTTACACCAAGATATTTTATATTATCTGTGGCTATTGTGAAGGGTGTTGTTTCCTAATTTCTTTACCAGCCAGTTTATATTTGTATATAGGAGGACTACTGATTTTTTTTTTTTTAGTTAATTTTATATTTAGCCACTTTGCTGAAGATGTTTATCAGCTGTAGGAGTTCTCTAGTTGAATTTTTGGGGTTGCTCATTTATACTATCATATCATCTGCAAATAACCATACTTTGACTTCCTCCTTCCCAATATGTATCCCCTTAATCTCCTTTAGTTGTCGTATTCCTTTAGCTAGAACTTCAAGTATTATAGCTAATAGATACATTTGACAGTAGGCAGCCTTGTCTTGTCCCTGATTTTAGTGGAATTGCTTTAAGTTTCTCTCCATTTGATTTGATGTTGGCTGTTGGCTTGTTGTATATTGCCTTTATTGTGTTTAGGTATGCACCTTCTATCCCTGATCTCTTTAAGACTTTTAACATGAAGGTGTTTTGAATTTTGTCAAAGGCTTTTTCAGCATTTAAGGAGATGATCAGTGCAGCTTGTTTATATGGTGGGTTAAGTTAGTGGATTTTTTCATATATTGAACCATCCCTGCATCTCTGGGAGGAAGCCTACTTGGTCATGATAATGATGTTTTTTATGTGCTCTTGGATTCAATTTGATAGTATTTTAGAGTATTTTTGCATGAATGTCCATAAGGGAAATTGATCTGAAATTCTCTTTTTGTTGTTGTTGTTGTTGAGTCTATCTGTGGTTTAAGTTTCAGGATGACTGTGGCTTCTTAGAAGGAGTTTGACAATGTTCCTTCAGTTTCTATTTTGTGGAATAGTTTGAGGAGTGTTGGTGTTAGCTCTTCTTTGAAAGTCTGGTAGAATTCTGTGCTGAAGCCATCGAGCCCAAAGTGTTTTGGGGTTGGAAGACTTTTAATGACTGTTTCTATTTCCTTAGGTCCATTTAACTTGTTTAGCTGATCTTGATTTAACTTTGGTAAGTGGAATCTATTAAAAATTATCCATTTCATTTCCATTTTTTAATTTTTGTGGAGTACGGGTTTTTGAAGTAAGGCCTAATGATCCTTCAGATTTTCTCAGTGTCTGTTGCAATGATCTGTTTTCATTTCTAATTTTGTTAATTTGGATACTGTCTCTGTGCCTTTTAGTTAGTTTGGCTAAGGGTTTGTTTATCTTATTGATTTTCTCCATGAACCAGCTCTTGGTTTTGTTGATTCTTTGTATTTTTCTTTGTTTCTAATTTATTGATTTTAAGCCTGAATTTCATTATTTCCTGCCTTCTATTCCTCTTTGGTGTGTTTACTTCTTTTTCTTCCAGAGCTTTTAGGTGTGCTTTTAAATTGCTAGAATGAAATCTCTCCAATCTTTTTAAAACACCTAGTACTATGAACTTTCCTCTCAGTACTGCTTTGTTTGTGTCCCATAAGTTTGGGTATGTTGTGCCTTCATTTTCAATGAGTTCTAGAGAGTCTTTAATTTCTTTCTTTATTATTTCCCTGATCAAGTGGTCATTAATTAGAGACTTCTTCTGTCTCCATTAGTTTGTAGGCTTTCTGTTGTTTCTGTTGTTGTTGAATTCGGCATTAATCTATGGTGTAATGTTAAGATACAAGGAGTTATTTCATTTTTTGGAGGTTTGCTTTTTGACTGACTATATGGTCAGTTATGAAGAAGATTCCATGAGGTGCTGAAAAGAAGGTATATTCTTTCTTGTTTGGATGGAATGTTCTGTAGATATTTGTTAGGTCTAATTGATTCACAATATTGGTTAGTTTCACTATTTCTCTGTTTAGTTTCTGTCTGAATGACCTGACCATTGGTAAAAGTTGGGTGTTGAAGTCTCCCACTATTAGTGTGTATGGTTTAATGTGTGATTTAAGCTTTAGTAATGTTTATTTGACCAACATGGATACCCTTGTATTTGAGGCATAGTTGTTCAGAATTGAGATGTCCTTTTGGTGTATTTTTCCTTTGATGAGAATGAAGTGTCTTTCCCTATCTCTTTTGATTAATTTTGATTGAAAATCTATTTTATTAGATATTAGTATGGCTACTCCAGCTTGCTTCTTGGCTCCATCTGCTTGGAAAACCCTTTTCCAGCTCTTTACTGTGACATAATATCTATCTTTGCTGCTGAGGTATGTTTCTTATATGCAGTAGAATGATGGATTCTATTCTCTATCCATGATGGATTCATATCCATTCTGTTAGCCTGTGTCTTTTTATGGAAGAATTTAGTTCATTGATATTGAGAGATATTAGTGAACAATGATTGTTAATTCCTGTAATTTTGATGTTGGTGGTGTTAGAGAGAGAGGGGTTCCCTTCTTTTGGTTTTACTGGTATGGGTTTATTTATTTCCTGTGTTTTCTTGGGTGTAATTAATATCCTTGGGTTGAAGTTTCCTTTTAGTATCTTATGTAGGACTGTATTTGTGGACAGATTTCTTTTTTAATTTGGTTTTGTCTTGGAATATCGTATCTTCTCTGTCTATGGTGATTAAAATTTTTCTGGGTATAGTAGTCTGGGCTGTCATATGTTCATATGTGGTCTAGAGTCTACAAGATATATGCTCAGGACCTTCTGGGTTTTAGAGCCTCTGTTGAGAATTCATGTGTAATTCTGATAGCTCTGCCTTTATATGTTACTTGGCCTTTTTAGTCTTACAACTTTTAATATTCTCTTTGTTTTGTAAATTTAGTGTTTTGATTTTGTGGCAAGAGTATTTTTTTCTAGTCCTATATATTTTGTATTCTGTAGGCTACTTGTATGTTTATAGGCATCTGTTTCTTTAGGCTAGGGAAATTTTTTCTGTGATTTTGTTGAAATATTTTTAACTCAGAGTCTTGAAATATTTTGTACTGGGAGTCTTCTATTCCTTTTTTTGTTTTGGTTTGGTTTGGTTTGGTTTGGTTTGGTTTTGGTTTTTTTCAAAGTGTCTCAGATTTCTTGGATGTTTTGTGTCAGGAACTTTTTAGATTTAAGATTTTCTTTGAAAGGTCTGTCAATTTCTCTACTTGTATCTTCTATGCCTGAGATTCTCTCTTCTGTCACTTGGATTCTGTTGGTTACACTTGCATCTGTTGTTCCTGTTCTCTTCCCTAGGTTTTCCATCTGCAGGACTGCCTCAATTTGTGTTTTCTTTATTGCTTCTTTTTCCGTTTTCAGGTCTTGAGCTGTTTTATTCATATCCTTCACCTGCTTGATTTTATTTTCCTGTATTTCTTTAAGGGATTTATTTATTTTTTATTTTTTTCTTTGAAAGCCTCTATCATCTTTATGAGGTTGGATTTAAGGTTATCTTGTGCCTGGAGTGTGTTAAGATACCCAGGGCTTGCTGTATTAGGATAGCACCACTCTGTTGGCTTCCTATTGCCCTGGATCTTTGTTTATTGTGTTCTTAAGGCTGGTCTTTGGCTATGTGGTTGTCTGTGTTGTTGGCTAGCTGTTCTTGATGCTGACAGGACTCCTCAGGAAGGCAGGCACAGCCTTGGGCCTGACAATGGACCTCAGTGAACAACTGGCTATTCACTTCTGCTGGCTGTGGACCTGAATGTTCTGGGGATCTCACAGGCCTCTTCAGGAAGGAAGGCAGAGCTATGAGCCTGACAGTGGAACTCGGGGGACAGAGTACAGTTCACCTCTGCTGGCTGTGGCCTAGGAGAACCACTTAAGTAGGGGATTTGTGGGGAGGGATCTAAGCTGAATGTTCCTGGGGCCTTGCAGGCTTCCTTGGGAAGGTGGGTGATGAGGCCTGGGGTACAGCATGCTGTGTACCTCTGCTGGACGTGCCCAGGTATACCCAGCAGGCAGGGGTCTACGCGTGCTGCTCTTAAGTAGCCTCTCTTTTCTGTCCTGTACTCACAAGAGTTAGCTGTATCCTTTCTCTGACTCATTCTGTCAAATCTATCTCTAATTCATCACTTTATCTGTCCCTCATTTATACATCACTTTCAAACATGGCTGCCTCCTTCATTGTTTGAAATTAAACTGTGTACTAAGGGTACGTCTGTGTTCCAGCCAGATCATGCTGTGATCCAGAGTGTGTCTATATTCCAGCCAGATCGCATAGACCTAGAAGGTCCTTAGAGGTGTTCCCTTGCCAGAGCAGCCAACTTGTTGGATTAAAGTTCCTCTACACAGGAGGGCTCACCACTGTAACTCCAGTTTCGGTGTCTCATTTGATCTCTATAGGCTCCTACACACTTGCAGTATGCAGACATATATACAGGCAAAAGACTCATACACTACACATAAAATAAAAATTAAAAACCTTTTTTAAAAGAGAAAAAAAGCAATTCCTTTTTTAAAAGTTGGAAAAACAACTCTGGCCATTTTACTGCAAAGAATTTCATTCTTACTAAAACTGGGCATTTCCTAACCAATTTTGTGTCTGTCTGTCTGTCTGTCTGTCTGTCTGTATGTCTTAGAGATAAGTTCTCAGTATGTAAACCAAGCTGGACTCAAATTTACACCAATCTTCTTACTCTGTGTCCAGAGTGTTGGTGTTACAAACTTGTACCACCACACAGGGCTCCATTTTTCTGTTTGTTTGTTTGTTTGTTTGTTTTATTTTTAAATATTGCTACTGCCTTAATTAGATTTTAAAAGTGATCCATACAATGCCTCCATATCCTGCCTAACACAAATATCATACATTCAGTATTAGGTGTTTTTGTTGTTTGTTTGTTTGTTTTTTGTTTTGTTTTGGGATTTTTTTTTAGACGGTTTTTTTGTTTTGTGTTTTGTTTTTTGTTTTTGTTTTTGTTTTTGGTGTGGCCTTGCCTCTTTTGGACTCTATTTGTAGACCAGGCTAACTTCAAACTCACAGAGATCTTCCTGCCTCTGTCTCCCTGAGGGCTGCGATTAGAGGTGTGTACCATACCACCGTGCCCAGCTCAATATTTGTTCTTTTTATTATGGAAAAGAAAAGAGGACAACTTGTAGGAGTTACTTTATGCTTTCATCACGTGGGTTCTGGGATTGACCCCACATGCTTAGGTTTGACAGAAGTGTCCTTACCTGCTCAACCCTCTTTTCACCCCTCCCCCATTTAATTTCTTTTAACTTTTTATTTATTCTTTGTGACTTTCACATTGAAGCACAGAGGACTCTGGATGCCCAAAGCAACCCTGAACAAAACATACTAGAGGTACCACAATGACTGATTTCAAGTTACACCACAATGCCACAGTAACAAAGAAAGGCTGGTACTGGCATGAAAACAGATGTGCGTGTCAGTAGGGTAGAAGAGAAGATCTAGAGATAAACCCATGCAGCCACAATTTCCTGGTGAAATGGGAGTTTCTAGTTTCATTGAAGGCTCAGTTGAGTCATGTGATGTTCTTCTAGAAGATGTCTTGTGAGAGGGCATGTGATGTTTCTCTGTGAGCTCTCTCTTGTGAGGGGCATGGCTTTGGTCAGCTAAGAACATCGGTGGATGGACTCTGAGGAAAGGAGATATATAGAAGCCCACAGACAGTGAGACATCGCTTTTCAGATTGGCATAGCTGCTCTGGTCTTCATGCTTCAGATACTTGACTTCACAGAGAGAAACGTTCCAGAGAACTTCTCAGGGCAATCCAACTGAGTCTTGTGGCTTTCATGGACTTTTCCTTATCTTCTGAAGCAGGCTGATTCATGTTGCTGTTTGGCGTTGGCCTTTGGACTGGACTGCTGGTATCTGAACAAAGAAGAGTGGACTCATCCAAGGAACTACTTCTAAAAGTGCCTACAACCCCCTTTTCCTAATAACCTTCTTTCTCCCCTACCTCTGGTCAGTGGGTGGAAGGGAGGTAGAAGCATTTAAGAACCCTAAATAGAGCAGGTTAGGTGAAAAATCTAAGCCTATAACCTGCTTTGTCAAAAACATGCATTAGAAACAAAAGGACCTCTTCAACAAATGGTACTAGGAAAGTTGGATGTCCAGAAATGACAGGGCAAGACAGTGCAAAGATTCCTTCATCTTGTATTCTTGCTGAAGCCATTTCAGGTTTAACTGGAATTTGATGTCCTTGATGGAGAATCCCATGGAAAATTGTCCAACTTTGTTCTAGGAACCAAACGTCAGGATGTCCTAGATAACTTATCCTAACTTCTGTTAAACTGCTTGTTTGTGCAAAACACTTCCAGCTGACAGCTTATCTTAGCTTCTGTTAAAACTTCTTGCTTCAAGCTGATTGTTTTAGCAAAGCCCCCATGGCTGTTGAGGGACATGCCAAGATGAGGCAGGTCTCTGCCCTTATAAACCCCATGCTCTGAATACTCAGAAACACTCCTAGGTCCCCAAACACTTGGATGTGGTGCCAGCTGGCTGGAATAAAGAGTTTTAATTGGGTACAGACTGTGTCTGAGTGGTGATCTCTATTGAGCTAGCCATAACATAGATATAGGAGGATGAAATGATATCCCTATCTCTCACCCTGAATAAAAATCAACTCCGAATGTATCAAAGACCTTATGGTAATTTGAATGAGAAAGGCCCTCACTAAACTCATACATGTGAATGCTTGGCCCCTACTTGGTAGAACTGTTTGGGAAGGATTAGGAAGTGTGGCCTTGTTGGAGGAGGTGTGACACTGCAGGTGGACTTTGAGGTTTAAAAAGTCCATATTAATAGGTTTTCTCTGCTGGTGAAATAAGCAAATTCAAGCTGAATTAAAAGTTAAAAATGCAGTTTTATTTGGGAATGGCTCCCGATTGTGTTGAAGTTTTTTATGGATTGTAGGTAAAGGAAAATAACATTTGTGGCAATGTTGTGCCCAATTCAAGAGACCCCAATAGGAGTCGAGTCTGTTGCAAATCACACAAGGATCTTTATTCAAGCTTAAGCTCAGGCCGCCAATCTTTCCTGACATAACAGGTCAGAAGTGAGGCCCCAAGTCGGGGGGGGGGGGAGGCAGGGGGCAGAGTTTTTAAAGGGAAAAACGGCAAGTGGGAATTCTAAGCTTTGAGTTACAGGGAAGGGTGTAAGTTTTGGGTGGGGGGTTCAGCAATTGAGATGACCTTTAGGCTAATTGTTCCAAGCCACCTGGCCAAAACGGAGAGGTAGCTAAGATATCTGTACGATGGCCTGCTGGGTGGAGCGGAGGACCCACTTAACATTCTGTGGTATTTATGACAACCTGCGGGGTGGAGGGCCATGTGGCCCTTCTCAGAAACCAAAGATGGGGGTCAAGTCACTCCAAGGTCAGTCAACTTAAGATAGAGTCTGAGAAACAAAATGGAATGACCCTTGCCATCCTCAGTTCCTTTAGCAGAAACATTATTTAGGTGATCACCTAAGGCAGGTATTTGGGAGCTAGCAAGCTTTTAGGGAAAGGGAAGTGGGAGTGAGAGCACAAGCCAGAGTTTCCTATGGAACACACACACACACACACACACACACACACACACACACATCCCTCATCCTCTGCTGTCTCTTCCTCATGCTTGTGGATCAATGGTAGCTTTCAGTTACTGCTCTAACATCATGCCTGCCTCCCTGCTGTCATCTTCTATGACATGATGATCATAGACTCTGACCTTTTAGAACCCTGAGCCCCCAAATAAAGGGAGGGATGCTCACAGGGCCAGACTCCATCCAAATAAACTTTCAACTTGTAAGAAAGAAATGCCTAAGAAGTCTTCTCCTTAAGCAAATGAAAGCTTATGCAACAAAAGAATCCATTAACAAATCAAAGCTTATGCAAATGTAACTCAAATCGAGGTCAGAGTCTGTTCCAAGCAAGCAGCAGAACCTGGCAATGTTGGCCACTTGGTTCTAGCCTTTGAGCTTGAAGGATACAGGAGTAAAGTGGTTGTGGAATCTTCTCCCACTCTTAATGGAGCCATTGAGGCCAGGTATGTGTTAGAGAAGGCCTGGAGGTCTGGAGAGGGACTCAAGTGAGGGTATGGTGAAGTCTGATTTACTTTAGAAATCCCAAGAAGTTGGTGATATCAGACAAAAGGCTAACTGTGGTGTCTATTTAACATAACAAAGCATGTGCTGGCTGCCTGGCTCTCTCAGGATTGCCAGTACCTGCTACAGAGTCCTGGCTCCTCTCAGCACTTCTCACCCCCCGTCCTTACCCGTAAACCTCCCCAGCTTTGCTAAACCTCCCCTGAGCTTTGCTCTCTTTCCCTCAGCTTCTCTTTCCTATATAAACCCAGCATTTCTGCCTTGTATTGTCTTGGCCTCTTGCTCTTCTCTCCTCTCTCTCTTTTTTTCTCTCTCCCCTGCATCAGCTCCTCCTCTTGGGCCTCAGCTTCTCTCTTGGTCCACTTGCACCCTTCTCTCTCCCTCTGTCTTCTTTTCCTCTCTCACCCCAACCCATGACCTGGTTCATTCTGGACTCTTCCCGATGCCCCTGGCTGTTCTCTCTCTCTCCTATCTACAATAAGAGCCTTCTCCTCAACCACACCGCAGGGCAGCCATGTCCTCATTTTCATTCACCAACATTTCCTCACTACGCCCCATTCCTCCCTTTTAGAGTGGCAATATGCATTCTGCACCATTATGTGTTACAAGTATGTAATTTCCTTTTCGATTTTACAGAGAGTTAGAATTAAGAGCCTGCCTTGAGTTCCAGAAGAGACTTTGGACTTTTAAACTGAGGCTGTGAAAGACTTATGGGGATTTTTGAAGTTGAACTGTGTGTTGCATTATGATATGGCCACAGCCTATGGGGGTCCGCCATGGAGGGGAATGTGGTGGTTTGAATGAGAATGACCTCCATAGGTTCATATGTTTGAACGCTTTGTTCCCAGTTGGTGGAATATTTGGGAATGATCAAGAGGAGTGGTCTTGTTGGAAGAGATGTTGTTACTGAGGATGGGATTTCAGGTTTCAAAAGCCCATGGCATTCCCAGTTCTCTCTTGTGCTTATAGATTGTATGTAAACTCAGCTACTGCTCCAGCACAGTGCCATGCCTGCCTGCCTGCTGCTATGCTCCCTGACATTATAGGCAAGGACCTGCCCTCGGGACTGTGAGCCCCCAAATTAAATGCTTCCTTTTATAAGTTGCCTTGGTCATGGTGTTTGTCATAGCAGTAGAAAAACGACTAAGACAAATCTCAGTGTAAGGCTTGAAACTCTGAACTGTTTAGGAAAAAGGTAAAGAAAGTACCGAATGTTTCGGGTGTGGCCATCCACTTTGTGGGAAGAACAGCTTAGGAAAGGGCACCAACCATTGACGAATGGGACTTTATGAAATTAAAAAGTTCCACACACTAAAGGAGACAATGGAATGACAGCCTACAGAATGGCACAAAATCTTTGTTAACTACACATGTGACAGAGATTATATCTAGAGTATACAAAGAAGTGAAAAAGAAAACTAAATAATTAGAAATCAAACCTAATCCATAACTGGGCTAAGGTAATAAAGAGACAGCTCTCAAATGAGAAAGTACAAACGGTCACTGCACATATAAAAACTGTTCAGTATCACTAACCAACAGAAAGACCCACTCTGAGATGACACTGCAATTCCGTTTCACCCCATTTGGAATGGCAATCTTGTGAAAATGACAGTAAGTGCTGTTGAAGGTGCAGACAAAAGTTTACACTGCTAATCAAAAGTGTAAACCAGTCTAGACATCATGGGAATCAGTATGCAGCTCCCCACAAAAAACGGAAAGTACATGTATCATATGACCCTGCTCTACCTCTCGTTGGCAGTTACCGAAGGGCTTCAAGTCAAGACATCCCAGAGAGACTTGTTTATTGCAGCACTTGTCACAAAGGCTGTGGAGTCAGCTGAGTTATTCACCAACAGAGGAACAGGCAAAGAAAATGTGATATACTTAAGCAATAGAATTTTATTCAGCCATAAAGAATATAATTATGCCTTTGTAGAAAATAGATGCATTGGAAGATTATTATATTGAGCTAATCAAGTCTTAAACAAATAGTACATGAGTTCTCTTACTTGTGCTTCCTAGATTTTATATAAATTCATAAAACCATTTTTGCATATGTGACATTAAAGTAGAAATGAAACTGTCTCAGGAAATAAAAGGGACTAAAGAAGAGGGGGAAAACAGAAAGGGGAGATGAGGAGTGGGGAAAAGCGAATACACCCAATGTACATTATGTATCTATGTGAAAATGTCTTTATGAAACCCAGTACCATGAACGATGAATATATGCCAGTTGAAGAAAAAAACAGCATGGTGTCGCATTTTCCTCTCCGTGCTGTTGACAATGACTTTCCCCAGAGAAACAGGCCATGCTTGTCACGACTGTTCGTTCAGTTCACTTGTTATTTGTTAATCCTCCACTTCCATGTGTTTAGTTATGCTTCAGAAGTTTCTTTTCTTTTTATATTCCAGTCTTGCCTTTCACCAGTGATGAACTCACTCTTTTTAAAAATGTCTTGGAAGCCAGAAACGGTGGCCTGTTTCTGTAATCCCAGCACCTAGGAGGCAGAGGCAAGAAGGTTGTAATGTTAGGTGGGTAGTTTCTCATCTTTTTCCATGTTTTAAAACAATATATGATTGGTCCACAGGCATTGCAAAAGACTTCCACATCCCAACACCCAGAACTATCCGTTTTATTCCTTTTGGCAAACCTGATGACATAGAAAAACTAATTCCTCAAACTCTACGTCCCTTCGTTGCTAGTTGAGTATTTTTATGTGCTAATTGCCCACTTGGGCTCTCTTTGTTTGTTTAAATGCTGCGCCCATTTTATGGGCTATGGTTTTTCCCATGTTCGTAGAGTATACGGTTTTTTTAACAGTAAATTCTAGCTACTAGTTGTTTGCACCAGGATGTACTAACAAGAC
Organism: Meriones unguiculatus; assembly: GCF_030254825.1. Taxonomy (NCBI): domain Eukaryota; kingdom Metazoa; phylum Chordata; class Mammalia; order Rodentia; family Muridae; genus Meriones; species Meriones unguiculatus. The sequence continues at coordinate 29,710,010 of NC_083368.1, read as the reverse complement.
TCCCCATAGTGCGGCATCTTCCTCTCAGTGCAGGCTGTGGAGTCTTCCACGTTAGTGTTGCCATGCCTGCGCCTGTGGCTGTCATGTCAGCTCACTGGCGGAGTTCATTTGCTACCTCATTCCAGATTTCTACATGCAACGAGGCTTAGTCAGTGCCTTTTCTCTTCTCTTTACCCAAGACCAAGGCTTTTCCCGGAAGCAGAGACTTTGAGAGAAAAACAGGAACAACTCTGGGTTATTGCAAATAAAAACAAAGTAAAGTGCCTGAGGATCAGTGGATCTTCTGTCCCTCAGATATTGATCTCAGTGGAACAGCCCCTTTGGTAGGCAATTTTATACGATATACTTTCTTAAAGATCCACTGTTTGAAGAGATATGGCTTCAACGCTAAAGTTAGGGCAGAACCATCACCATCTCACACTGTGACTGAGCCACTTAAAAAATTTGCCCAAATCAATGTTGTGTATTTTTACATGTTCAAACTGTAAACACTCAACCTGCTCTTATCAGCTATTTCATCAAGTACTGAGAAAAAGAACTAACAAACTGATACTAGAATAAAATAGGCTTAACAGCTAAGGAATTAAACCTTTTAAAATATAACTTATTTTAATTTTATGTGCATTGGTGTGTTGCCTCTCTGCTGTTAAAGATTAGTAAAACATACTATTTGGTAGAGACGGTGAAAGTGTAGACTTCACTTTCAAACACGCTTGCTTCCTTCTATCAACTAACCTTACCTTCCTTGTTTGGGATTAGAGGTGTGTACTAAGGGAGTGTCTTTTTTCCAGCCAGATCATACTGTAATCCAGAGTGTGTCTGAATTCCAGCTAGATCACAAAGACCTAGAAAGTCTTTGGATGTGATCCTTTGCCAGAACAGACATGTTGCTGGATTAAAATTCCCCTACACTTTGGTCTGGTAACTGTTTTCTTATCTTACACAGCTCAAGTTTATGCTGAGAGAGGTTTCTTTGCAAACATTTCAGAGGTTTTGTTCACATTCATGTATGTACATAGCTGTGATACAAAGAAAGAAAGAGAATAATGACCCTGCTTCCTTTCAGGGCTTCTAGAAATGGCTAATGATATCACCCTGTTGAATTACTTAACTTTCAAAGGTTTATAAGTAGAAACCAATGGGTGGCTTCATAATTAAAGACTACATCATTGTTTTTACTAAAAGGAGAATTTGTAAAAGCTTAGGGTGATGTAAAATTACTGGGAAGGCGATTATGCTCAGAAATTGGTAGTACGGAAGCAGGCCTAAAGGAGAGGATGTGTCTGTGTGTCTGCAGGTACATGTGTCAGTAAACTTACGTAGTCACTAAAATTAGGACAAAACATAATTAATATAGCAGTGAAAACTAATGTGCAGAAGAATCACAGGATTCAATACTCTGCAGACATTAACAAGGTGCGTACTAATTGTATTTGAGAAAGAAAGCCAAACCTGTTGGTGCAGGTTCTCGGAGATCTGAAGGTGGGGGATTGCAAGTTCAAGGCCTGACTGGGCTACGCAGGTAAAGAGAGCTTGATACACACCTCAGAAGTACAGCATCCATTCAGCAAGTATGAGAGGCCCCGGGCTCAATCTGCAGCACTGCAAAAAAGGAGAGAAAGAAATTGATAGTCACTCTAACAGATAAAAAGTAAGTTGCGAGACAACACACCCATGTATGGTTTTATTCTCAATGTGAAGCTGAAATAAATCTTTCCCAAACAGCCTCCAGAACTGAATAATAAAGCCCACTCCACGCAAACACTGCTCATGCTGAACTTTTTTCCAGCTAATCAAATGTTCACAGCTGAATCGCTTATCCAATCACAGGCTGCCAGCTGATCAGACCATGTCCATATAAGAAAAGTGCTGACACAACTAATGAGGTCATTTCTGCATGGTACTTACTTTTTTCTGGCTAAACTCTGATGGGTAGTGAATCAAAGACTTCTGAATTGTCTTTGGTCTGGAATGTTGCCCATTGCAAGAATGTTTTCTATTCATTAACATTGTTCAGTTTATTTGGCCTGAGCTTTTATCAATGGAAAGCAGCCTAGAAGAATAAAAAAGTGAAGGTAATAGCAATGGTTTTTCTCTTTGTCTTTTTACTTATATCTTAAAGTACTTATATATTAAGTACTTATATATTACGCTCATTTATAGCTTAAAATAAGTTAAAGCATGCTACATACTTACATTTTAACCAACTGACCTCTAACCACTATAAGCCGTCTTTTGCATCCTATCATTAGCAGGTTTAACTGGAGTGTGATCATGATTTCAGATTTCAAGAGCCTTTCAGAAAAGGGCTGATCTGGGAAGCGTAAAATTCCTCCCTCACAGAAGCATGGAGGGAAGGGACACCCTGAGGCTGTGTGACAGCTTGTTCCAGAAAGAAGCAAGTGCAAGCGGGGGCCCTAAAAATAACCTTTTCCCCCTAAATGTTAGTGAAATTCCACTACATAGAAACCTCATGTACAGATGTGCTTTTCTAAGTTATTTAGTGTAGGGCAGCAGAGTGTTGTGCAGAAGCAAGTTGGGGAGGAAAGGGTCTGTTTTAGCTTACAGTTGCAGTCAGTCATGACGGGAAGACAGGGCAGACCATGGAGGAACGCTGCTTGCTGGCTTGTTTTCCTTCCGTGAATTGCACAGCCTGCTTCCTTATATGACCCAGGACAACCTGCCCAGGGTGGCATCACTGAAAGTAAGCTGGATCCTCCGCCCACAATCATTAATCAAGAAAATGCCAAATGCCCCACAGACTTGCCTACAGACAGCCTGATGAAGGCACTTTATCTTCTGAGGTTCCTCTAGCTTGTGTCAAAGTGACAAAAAACGAATCAGGAAACAGACACCCTTATTATAAGTCTTGCCTTCGTTAAGCATGTTGTCATAGTTCAAGCTGCAATAAAATTCCATTGATTGGGTAGCTTATAAGCAACGTAAATGTATTTCTTAAGGTCTTAGGGCTGAAAAGTCCAAGATTAAAATAGATTGTGTGTCTAGTAGGGGGGATACGCCTCATTTTCATTTGATAGTACCTTCTAGTTATATCCTCACAGATGGATGAGTAGACTGTTCTTCTGGTTGTTGTGTGTGTGGGTGTGTGTGTGTGTGTGTGTGTGCTTGGTCACATATGTACATGTGTGCAGGAAGGTACCAGCCCAGGGGCAGCTCCATGCACAGTGAACTAGCTCCCACCCACCCCCCACGAATCAATCTGGAGAGGGGATTTTCTCCATTGAGGTTTCCTCCTTCAAAATGGCTCTAGTGGGTGCCATGTTAACATAAAAAGAAATAGCTAGAAGAGCTCATGTCCACCAGACAAGGATGTCCACTCATTCCCTCCTGTTCAGTGCAGAGTTTGAAGTCTTAGCTAGCTTAACCAAGACAAGTGGAGAAGACAAAGGCGATGCAAATAGGAAAGAATGTAGCCAAAGTATTCGTGTTTGCAGATAACATGATTCTACGTGTAAAAGACTGTGTAGTGACTTGAATGAGAACAACCCCCTACATTTGCCTGCCTGGTACCCAGCTGGTGAACTGTTTGAGGAAGATGAGGAGGAAGGGTGTCACTGGGTGTGGGCTTCGGGTTCAAAGCCTACCTCAGACACCCCCTCCCTGCCGCCTGCAGATCAGGATGTAAAGTCTCGGCTACTTCCCTGGCACCGTGCCTGCTTTCACGATGATAATGGACTAACCCTTTGTAACTGAAAGCGAGCCCCCAAATCAATGGTTTCTTCTGTAAGAGTTCCTGTGATCATGATGTCTCTTCACAACAGTAGAACAGGATTGAAGACTAACCCTAAAGACAGAAAATTCCTGCAGGAGGTTTATACACTCAGCAATGAAGCATTCGCTAGCCTCCCCATGTACAAACACCAAACACACTGAAAAAGAAAGCATGAAACATTATCATTATCAATAGTCTCAAAATACATTGGAGTGAATTCTTTGTTAACGTCTGATGTGGTAGGTTTCACACCACCGTGAAAGACCTACGCAGTGCAAACTTAAAGACACTGAACAAAGAAATTGAAGATGAGACCAGAGATGGAAAGTTCTCATGCTCACGGATTGGTACAATTATTACTGTTAAAATGTCCATCCTACCAAAGCAATCTGTAGACTCAACACAGTCTCCATCAAAATAGTTCATATCAGATATCCAATACACAATTCACAAATAAAATACGTATTAGTTTTTACTGTCAATCTCATAGTCAAAAGATTCTTACATAATAAGTTTATTGCAAGCTTTTTTGTATCCATAAACAGCCTATGCATGGTGTTTAATTATGATTTGCCCAGTACAGTCATATCTCAATCCACCAACACTTTCCCATTAAATTTTTTTGAAAATTAATTTGATGAATGATTTACTCTTAAACTATTTCTCATTTTCTGAAAGTGCTTTCATTAAACCAACTTATTTCTGCCTTCGTCCTACTTATAGTGACAGTGTGCTTCAACATTTTGCAAAGATTATATGATGATATGACCCTGTGTTTCTCCTAAGAAATATTGTAGCTCATTAAATTTAAGTTCATATTGCAAACCTAAACTCAAATAACATATTTTCATAGTGATACAGTGTAACTAATTTCTCACAAAGCCAAGCCAAGGCTTTAATTAATTAAGAAAATTTAATTTCTGGGAGAATTTTTCATTTGCTTTGTGCACTGTATGCTAGAATGACTGAAGACGTACAATTTAAACTTTAATACTTTTGAATGGTCATTTCAGCCAGATGTTGCAGCCAAATTTGAGGAGGCATCTGGCATCTTTAATGAAGGATGTTGACCTAAAAATCAAGCCATGTCTGCGAGGGTTGACTTTTGTCAGCACTCTGTTGTCGCACAGAGAAATGAGTAAACCACACCTCAAATTGCTTTTAACAAAATGGTGATGGCCAGCAATCAGTGAAAGATCCCACAGATTACACCAGGCAACAGAAAAGAGGCATTTAAGAACTTCCAAAGTCAGAAGACACCTCTACTTTCATTCACAGTAAAGGAAACTGTTGGATACTTTGAGCAAATTCAGACAATTACAGAGGTTTTGAGAAGGTAGCAACTGTGCCTTCCTTTCTGCTCTTGGAGGTGTTTCAAAACCAGAAAGATACGGTGTAGGCAGCATAATGGTGTATACTGAATACGAGATCCTTGACAGATTCTGACCTGAATGACAACTGGATCCAGGATGAACGTGACCATGTCACCTAAAAAAAATGACATCTGATAACGGAGAAAAATTGATAGGACTACCTTTCCACATGTTCTTCCTTCCCCCTTGCAATTAGGTACAAGAAGTTTAGAAATAATCAGAATGAAGTCTCTCAGCAACTAAGAACTGGTGGAAAAAAAAAACACCGTTCACTAAGCTCTTCACAGGAAAACTATGACAAATTTAGACATCTTCTCCTGTTTCGTCGTAGCTAATGGCAGCATTAGGAATATGTATGTCTTTGGAGACTTTAAGGTTGTTTTAATTTCTGGAAATCTCAAGCAAGTGGAATGAGTTAAGTCCTTGGAAACTGTACAGAGGAGGGTCCATCATACTCCTAACCCAACTGATACAGCTCCAGGAGAGCAAGACCAAGGTGGTGTATGTTCAAAAACAAACATGCAGCAATCAGTTTATTGAGGGATCAGGGTGAGCTTTAAGAACCTGAAAAACAAATTCCAAGCCTTTCCAACAACAATGTTGGTTTATATGATGGTAACAGTTAACCTATATTCTCATAAGTCTATGCATATTTTTATTTTGAATAAACTGGCAGAAGGTTGGGGTTTAAAAAAAATAACTTATAATAATATTGATCCTAGTTAACCACAGGCTGACAAAATCCCTGATATTTGGCTCTCATCCACCAGCGTGAGCCAGCTCTCACCACGTCTGCTGCAATGCACAGCTCAACAGTCTTCAGAAGACTTTTTAAATAGAGATAATAATTGAAAAAGTGTTTAATATTTGTATGTGTATGAGAGAGAGAGAGAGAGAGAGAGAGAGAGAGAGAGAGAGAGAATACTGTTGCTGCTGGCTTCTAGCTATCCTGGCTAAGATACTTGTTTTTGCCACTGAAGTAAGTGTTTCATAAAAACCTCACTGGCACCAATGGGAAATCTGAATGTGGTTATAGCTGGTTACTGATTACCAGAGATCAAGAGGGTAATGGTTCAGTGGCTGTTAAAGTTCAGGCTTTTCAATTCTACAGTTTGGTCACCCAGAAGGGACACCTTCCTCTAAGAATCATCACTTCCACTTCTCAGGCCTCCTGCAAGATGCAGGTAAGTGAAAAATATGAATTTAACACTAGACAGTTCCATACAACGCATGTTTCTCACCCTACTACCAGGATGAAAAAGGTCTTAGTGCCTGTGATCTTAGCGCCACACTGTTTCTCAGGCAGAAGGTGTCCGTAAAGTTTATTTCTATAAAATACTTTCTGTGTGCTCAAGATGGTGCTTGAAATTTAAGATTCATGCCTAAAATTAGTAATGATGGTGAAGGAAATTATTTTAAAGATTTACAAATGTATTCTCAACCTTGGAGTTTCCTCTGAGAAATGTAAGAGAAACTCAAAGAATCTTCAGATGTGTAGCTCATCAGTTTCCAAAGAACTCAATTTTCTCTTTTTATTTGAAAGTTACCCTTTTCATTTTAAAAGGTAGAAACAGTACCGGGTCCAGCAAATTCCATAAAGCATGTAATATAATTAAAGTTGGTGTATCTAGTTCTTCTGATATGTTTTAGATAGAGACAGATTTATTCTCTGTAGAATCTTCCTATCTGAATATTTGTTTTTCATGTATAATAATCTAGTATACACGTGGCATTCAGTTTCAGCTTAACTGGAGCTTTGCTTGCCAAAATAGTAATGTCATCATTTCTGGCTTCTCAAATATAGAAACGGTATCAGGATTAATTCACTAAAGCTTCTTTTCCAGCTTTACCATTGGCAATGTTCGTGAGACTTCATAGGTATAGGTTCCCTCACATTTCTAGGAGACACAATCCTATAGAAAACTTCCTGTCCCTCTGGCTCTAACAAATCTTTCTGTTCCCTCTTTTGCAATGATTCCTGAGCTGAGCTGAGGCTGTATTTATATATTTAGCTGTGTGTGTGTGTGTGTGTGTGTGTGTGTGTTAATAAAAACAATTATAGAAAATTAGGCCATGAATTTGAGAGTCATGCTGACTAGGTACATAGGAAGTGATAAATGAAAAGAGAAGGGGGGAAATGGAGTGATTACATTATATGATTCCAAAAATATAATTTAAAAATGCAAAAACAAAATCTCTTTCTACTGACTTAGGTGTCAGCTTCATACATCCCTTCTGGAATCCTCAGTTACAAGCAGTTACTCTTCCTTCTCTTTGGAGCTTTTCTTCCTTCTTCTTTTTCCTCCCCACTCATGCCACTGTCTCCCAGGTCAATGGGGTGGAAAGAAGCTGCCTCCTCTCTTGTCCTTCATGACCTGGTCTGCTATTTCCCTTCTGATTGTGCACTCACTCTGTGACATCAGGACTGACAAGCTAAAATGACCAGGATGATGATATGTTCTCTGCCCTCCTTCCCCCAGTCTACCCCAGCTTTAGGCGTGGCCTTCCTCAGAACACTGAGTTTCTGCCGGGGAATGAGGCATAAAGTTACTCTTATGATAGAATACATTCCAGGTTGCAGACAACCTGGGACTAGAACAAGGCTTCTTTAAGAGTCCAGGACATGGGCTACATCCAAGCAGGGGTTCTAGGTTATATCCATACATGGTCCTTGGAAACAGTCTCATAGAGGGCCCCCGTGCCCTGATATATTTTGTCCTTGTGGAGCTCCTGTCCTCTCCCAGTCATATTAACTCTCTTTTTTATTGTATGATTCCCTGCACTCTGTTGAAGGTTTGGTTATGAGTCTCCGCATCTGCTTTGATACACTGGTAGGTAGAGTCTTTCAGAGGCCCTCTGTTGTGGATTTCCCTAGTAAGGAGAGCAGGAACTATTTCTGACATGAACTCAACGACTGGCTGCTTTACTCCCCCCCCCCCCTTGAGGGAGGAACAGTCTTGCTAGGCCACAAAGGAGGACATGGCAGCCAGTCCTGAAGATACCTGATAAGCTAGGGCCAGGTGGAAGGTGAGGAGGACCTCCCCTAGCAGTGGACTTGGAAAGGGGCAGGGAGGAGATGAGGGAGGGGGCTACAGCTGGGATACAAAGTAAATAACCTATGATTAAAAAATAAATTAATAAAAATTAATTAATTAAAAAAACAGAGTCCAGGACACTGTGCACAGCGGGCTAACGCTGTTAGGAACAGTAGTGCTCAGACAGCGGCTGCTGAATGCAGGCAACTTCTTACTTGGGATCAGAGGCCGGCAGTCAATATCCCCCGTCCCCTTTCCCTGGTCCCAATCATGGTGCTGGCAACACTTGTAAGCTCTGGATGCTTAAGCCTTTGACCACCCCACCCGAGATGCACGTAGCCCAGTCTGATCTCAGAGACGAGGCAGAGTCAGTGCCGGTTAGTTCTTAAATAGAGAGAGTTGGGAAGGCACAAAAATAAGCATAGTCCTGGTTTATAGCCAGTTTTTTTTTAATTGTTTCACTACCTCCTTTTAATCATACTGTACTAATCTACCCTCTGTCATCAACAGTAATGGTTTGCTCTAAAATAGACCCTTATAACTGATAATAGTAGAGCAAGCTCCTTAGATGTCTATTGTTTTGAACAATTGCTTCAAATGTAATACTCTGGTTTTTCTTTTGATAGTAAGTTAGTTTATTTTTTTCAAACTTTTGTTGATTCTCTTTGAGTCTCACATCATGCACTCTAGTCCCACTCATCTCCCCATCTCCCTGAATCTACCCTCTTCCCTTGCAACCTCCCAACCAAAAGAAAATTAAAGCCAACAAGCAAACAAACAAAACACCCAAACAAAGCATAGGAAACATCTCATCATGGAAGCTGTAGTGTCACAGCGTGTCCCACGGTATAACCCTCTGTCCACACACCTTCATTTGCAAATTCTTCGAGTCATTGGCCTCGCCTGAGGCCTCTGGCTTCTGCCACATCATCAATATTGTATCCTCACTGGGACTCCTCCCAGTTATGCTGTTGTTGCCCTGTGTCATGGAGATCCTGCAGCTTCGAATCAGCAGGACCGGCCCTTTCACACACTTCAGCAGTTCACAGATAATGCAGATTTGGGGGCGGCCAACTCAAAGCCCTGGATCTGGGTCTGGGTGGTAGCTGAATTGGTCAGTGGCACTCGGGTTCTCCCTTATCCACACCGCCAAGGCAAGCTCTCCAGTACTGCACCAGCTAGCCCACCCAATGCTTCAGGGGGCAGAGTCAGCTCCTCCTCTCTCATGCCCTCAGGGGCCAACTCACCTGCACCCATGCCACCGGAGCTAACTCCATTGTGCTGCCCAGTGAAGACACAGGGATCTCTTTCTCAGGTGCTACCAGCCAGTGAGGGGCAGGGCCAGTTCCTCACAGCCCATGGACATCTACTTGGTCGCATACCAGGGACACCAGCATGGTCCCTAGTGGTAATATGAGCCATGGACATGACACCAACTCTGACAGTTGCTTCGTCAAGGGCCCAGTCAGGACCCTCAGTGGTAGAACTGGCTGGGACTTCACCATGGCCTCAGGTGGCTGGATTGCTGGCTACTCACAACAGTCTATTTATTCTTCTCCACCCTCGGAGATGGAAGAGTTACATCTCTTTTCATGATGCTCAAACTCTTCAGCTTCTCTTTCTCTCTCCATACTTGCACAGTGTAGTGGCTCCTACTGCAGGCAGGCCATAAGGATGGCAGACCTCTGGATGACCTCCTATGCCGGCAGTGAGTGGGCTTCTGGGTGTGTACAGCCCGCCTCTGCCACATGGTGGCAGATGGGTCTCTGGGTGCCTTTCCCTGCCCGATGGCAGGCGGGTGTCTGGGTGTCTTCCTCCTGCCTCACTGCACTGTGAGGTGGCAGTCAGGCCTCTGTGAATATTCTGTGAAATTCTGATTTCTAAAATATATTCTACTGAAGAATAGAAGTTTTTTTCATCAATTCTTTTTTTATAATTTTTTTTAATCTTTCATTTTGTTTATTGTTATTTTTGGTGTATGTGTTTGCATGTGTGTGTGTGTGAGAGAGAGAGAGAGAGATGCATGTGAGAGGGCATATTTATCACAATAGATGTATGGCAATCAAAGCTCAACTTTGTGGACTTGGCTTTCTCCTTCCATCTTTATATGGGTTCTATAAATTGAACTCAAGTCAACAGTCTTGACCAGAAAGCACCTTTATCTACTGAGATATACCACTGGCCCTCTTCCCAATCCTTAATCTGATGGAACAGAAAAACCACAGAAGGAAGAACGAACAGCATGAACATGAGAAAGCAATAAAATCCCTCGGTTGCTTCTGTTAGTGTGATAACTGAGAGAACAAGTCCCAGGACCTCAGTTTCTCCGTTTTGTAAAGCATGAATAATCTAATAATCTAACATGGGGGCATTTGTCACCTGCCATTGCTGTGTTTTGTTTAGTGCTGTTTTATCTCACCCATCCTGGCTATTCCAGGCAAATAAAGTGAACATTCTCTGATATCCAGGAAGGCTAACATGTATGAAAATGTTCCTATGCCATTCAACAGAGGAGTCCCTGGTTAACAATGCTGTTTAAATTAGAACTTTAGCACCTTGTATCACATGTTTAACAGCATGCCTTGTCAGTGTTTCCCTTGTGGCTGACTAGCTGCGGTTCAGAATGCATCACCTGGAATGTTCCGGAAGCCAGTAAGCACTGTACACACTCACACACACATACACACGCTCAAATCCGTGATGGACTTTACCATCCCATAAACAAAATTACATCACTGATTGAACTCTGTTCTTGGTAATGAGAAAAAGGTCATCTTCTATTCACTAATAAACTTCTGTTCACATCATTTTCCAAGAACTTAAAAAAATGGGTTTGGTAGTAATTTCCCGTGTTATTATTTAATATTCACTCCCATTCCAACTTGGAGGTCTGAGTTTTTCCATAATAACATAATGTGTGTTTTCTTTCTTTCCTTCTCTGCCTCTTGTTTTTATTGTTGTTGTTGTTGTTATTTAGTGTATATAATGCTGGGGATCAAACCAGGACCCACGTTTACTATCCAAGTGTTCTAACACAGGCTTATATCCCCTGCCCCAGGGACCCGTCTTTAGATAACACGTTGACTCATTCAGATTACAACTAAAAGAAAGCTGAGCCCTTAAATTGGCAAATGCATTGCTCATTTCTTCTCCAGACATCAGGCCCATGATTGAGTCAGCTGCCGGAAATGGTGAAACACCTGCAGTTACTTGGCAGCTCAGTTCCTTTCACCCCTATCTAAGTAAGGAAGTTCTGCCTGAATGTTATATATAATGTTTATGTTAACCTCTCTTTAGGGACTGAGTGTATCCATTACCTTTGGTTTTGAAAACGTGTCCAGAGATGGGTTCCAGAGGGAATATCAGAAAAGAACAGAATCCTGTCTTTGTTAGCTTTCACTGTAACAAAATACCCAAGACAAACAAAACTTATGAAGACGAAAGGTCTATTTGGGGACCTCTATTGTGAGACCTCACAGCTGGAGATCTCATAGCAACACAGCCTTTTCTTTTTCTTTTTGTTGATAGTGAGATAGACCATCTTGGTGGTGACTGTGCTGTGAAGCAAACTTATCCCGGAATGACTGGAAGGAAAAGCGTAGGCTCAGGGCCTCCAAGACCAAGTTCTCAGCACAAAGGAGATTTATTCGCGCCAGAGGGACAGAAAACAAAGAATAAGAGACAAAGACAGGACTTGGAGGACGAGGGAGAAGGGAAAGGGAGCAAGGGGGAGGGGGAAGGGATATTTGTCTGCCTTTGGATAGAGATGAGACAGACATGGCCTATAGGCAAATGGTGGTTGGTTTATAAAGGTACAAGGATGAGATGTTTAATTTTAATTGGGCCTGTTAAAATCATGTGAGCCAAAGGGGGCTTTTGATTGTTGAACTTAAATACTTTGATAGCTGGATCTTGGTAGTCAGCCTTGGGAGGAAGAAGTGGTCAAGTAAGGGAATGGACCTTAGCAGCTAGCTTTAGGAATGCAATCTAATGTTTTTTTAGCAAGGTAGAGGGATGGGGAGAAGAGCAAGGCCCATCAGAGTCATGATTGCCAGGCCCAAGCTGGCCAGAATCCCTTCAATGACTAGAGAGTCAAACAGAGAAAGTGGGTAAGGAACCAGGGTTCAATATTTCTTTCAGTGACTTAACATCCTTCTTCTAAGGTTTCATCTCTGAAATGCTTCCCTCACCTCCCCCCATTAGTTAGCACTACAGGCTGGAGATCAAAATCTTAACAAATGGCCTTTGGAGAACATTTAAGATCCAAACCACAACATCTTTGAAGAGGCAAAGCCAGATCTTGTCAGGGCTTATACCGGAAACTGCAAAATACTTATAGTAGGCTCAGTCAGCTCTCGGGAGAATGGGCCACTCACTGGCCTCTTTTTAGACGCTCCCTGTCTTTAAAATCTGTAAAACGGCGTGATCAGAGCGGACACTCACAAAAGTTCCTCTTCTCAAAATAGCTGGCTTTCTTCTAGCTTTAAAACTGAAGCCATCTCCCCAGCCTCTTTTAACCACAGCCTTCAGTCGGTGTAGGACGTGGGAATAGCTCCCTGAAGCTGTTTTGCAAGACTCAGTACGTTTTTTAGGATGAATGACAGTATTCCGGCTCTGGTGAGGACGTTCTCTTCTGTATAAACACACAGCTTTCTGCTCTGCGGCCGGCCCCTCTCCTCAGATGGCTTGTGGACGTACCAGATGGCAGCGCCTGTATGTACGACTCACAGTTTGGGGGTACAGGGATAAGACTGTGATCTCACTCCACCGGGGTTTTTAACTCGATTCAAATTTTCAGTGAAACAGGGGAGGGGCTGGTGATTGTCTCTCTATAGGTTCTTAGGGAAGAAGTAAGTATGCCATCCATTATGTTACTTGCTTCTCAGTTTCCTAATCTATAAAACATAATTACAGCATCTTCTGAAGGTGGTGTGCTTTGCGTGCAAAGCCATGCGGAAGCATGTAGCATGACACTTGGCACAAGCCATGAGTGTGAGACATTTCTAATTGGGTGCCGCGTCCACGCCGTCCACGAAAATAAATACGGAAACCATGAAAGAAAATTACACTTAAGTTTTGCAACGGTGATGTTGAGTCTTTATCCGTTCGTGAGTTGCTTAGGTTCTATAATACTCAGACTATGAACAGAAGGGTTTGCATGACATGAGTAAATGTCTGAAGGACAGCCTGTCATTCTCCAGACACTCTGGCACGGGGTGAGAGACTGACAGGCAAGGCACGGTCTCACGGTGTTTCTGTCGTACATCTTGTCGACCAGCAAACGGATTTCGAAGGAGCCGCTGTAATCACAGGCTCTGACACTGGGCAAGTCACCGTCCCTCTGGGGTGACTCATCCACCAGTACCAGTAGGCTTTATCTGAAAACCAGCAAGATTATTTGCTGAGGGCTGTATGTACTTCCTGAGTCATAAGGTTGCCGTGGTTTACAAACTGCTGCCTGAGGGCCACATCTGGTCCGCCTCTTTCTGGGTAAGTCCGAGAGCTAAGAATGATGTTTACCTCTTAGAAGGCAGGAGGAAAACAGTTGTTCTGGCATTCAGCAATTACCTTAAAGTCAACTTTGCAGTTGTGAGTGAGGTGTAAAGGGTCACATGCTCTCTCCTCAGATACTAGAAGTTGCTACAGGGAAGGCGTGATGGGAGAGATTTACTATCTGGACATTTTCTTCCCCCAGGGGCACAGCTGGAGCTCCTAGCAGCATACATAGCCCAGCTGTGTGAGTTCATTTCCTCCTTCCTTTCTGCCTTCTCTCAGCTCGTTTCTCAAGTGCATAATAAAAGCACCTATCTTACAGGATTTTATGGGGACTACACAAATAGGCAAAGTGTTCTGAAGGTCTGACACTCATTCATTACCATATATATATTTGTCTTTGTTGTCATTGCTAGTTGGCACATTTTTCCCCCTGAATGTAAAGCAGCAGGGGCTTACTAATTTGCTGGCAATCACTATAAGAATTTCATTTGAGGCGCGCCATTAAAATTCACTTCTTATGGGAGAGTAACCAGAATCTAATGACTCCTAATGTAACACTTAGCATAGTCACTTATCCATAAAATGAATCCTGAATTAACTGCAAACATTTTATCAGCGACACACTTTTTTTTGTTGTTGTTGTTGTTAAAGTTGTGTCCCGAAAGAGCTTCAACTCAAATGTGCGTTCAGCCCTAATCATCTAGCTTAATTAACATTCCAAAATACAGGACAAAACCTCAAAATGCCTCAATTACCCAGACTTAGCACTGTGGTATTTGAAAACCATGGTAATTTTCTATCCAGAATCAGACACAAAACAGGCCACACATCTGCTACGTGACCATAAAGACTACTAGAATTTTTCTCACTCTTCAGAACTTTTGTTTTTTTCGAGTTGGTGTGTCCAAAAACAGGACTTGACAGAAGTGCTGATGACTCAACCAATGGCTCAGGTCAAGGTCTCACTCTATGGTCAATCTTGTTCGCTAAAGTGTTTCTTAAAATGTTAAAATGAGAAAAACAGGCAGGCATGGTGACTGATGGGGAGGTTGAGGTCATGAGTTAGGGGCTCTGGGCCACAGAAGGAATGAACAAACAAACAAACAAAAACTCACACTGTTGAGTCCTTAACAGTCAAGCGCGAGCAAACAACTTTCTTTTGTTGCAGTTGCTCTAAAAATGTAAAAACGAAATCCGGTGTGTCGGTGTATGTCTTTAATCTCAGCACTCAGGGAGGCAGAGACAGGCGGAATCTCTGTGAGTTCGAGGCCAGCCTGGTCTACAAAGCGAGTCCAGGACAGCCAAGGCTACATAGCAAAACCCTGTCTCAAAAACCAAAAAGATAAAAAAAAAAAAAAAAAAAAAAAAAGTGAAAAAGAAACTAAAGCATTTTCTGAACCTAACACATCCTTCGCAGCAACCTTCGCCAGTAGTGTTGTTTCTAACTGAATCATCCAGAAAATGAAACAGTTCCATTTCCTACGCACGGTCCGATGATTGAGGCTGTCCCACCTAGAAAATACCCTCTTCTCCCACCCCCCCCCCACACCCACTCCAAGCATCCTGCGCTACACCCAACTTAACAGTTGGCCTCTTGCGTAGTCCTGAAGTTTCACCCCGGGTTTCAAACGTGCTTTCCTATTTCGTAAAGCGTCTTCCCTTCCCCATACAACTGTGTGCAGCGCTCTTATCCCACCTTCCCCGTCCAACAACCTGGTTTAAATAGCGAATGTTGCACAGAATAGCACAGTAGGAAGAGGAAGAAGAAGAAGGAAAAAAAAAAAAAAAAAAAAAAAAAAAAACAACAACAACAAAAAACCCTGGCGGTGCGTGGCTGTCGGAAGGTGCCACTAGGCCGGGAGGGAGAACGGGTCCCGGTAGGAACCGGTGTGGGGCCCTGGATCGCCGCCGGACCGTGGATCGCGGGCGGCGCTGGCATAGCACGGAGGCGGCAGGGAGCGGGTGGCGCGCGGGGTGGCACGCGGCGATGAGGGTTGAGTGGCGGGGGGCGGGGATGGATGGATGGGCGGCGCGAGGCCCCCGCGGGGCGGCGTGGTGCGCTCCGGGGGCGGCTCCGGGCGCACGGGCGGAGCCGCGGACGCGCAGGGCGGAGGCGCAGTCTGCACCATGGCGTATCCCGGGCACCCTGGCGCCGGCGGCGGGTACTACCCAGGCGGGGTAAGTGCAGCGCGCGCGGGTACCGCCGCGTCTGGGCCCCCGGGGCGAGAGGGCGTCGCGGACGCGCGCGGAAAGAGGCGCAGAGGGCGGACTCCCGGCCCGGGATGCTCCCTGCGCGCTCTCCCGGCCCCTGATGTCCGGCGTTGGCCCCACTTCGTTTTTCTGCTTCGTCTCTCTCTAGGGGCTCTCCTGGGCCCACGGGTGGGTGGGCTGCGACCCGGGAAGCCCACGCGGTGACTCGGAAATGTGGCGTGAGATGGAGCGAGCTGGGTGTTGACTTCCTGCTCGCTCTCTCTCTCGGAATGCCCCCAAAGCAACAACAGCCATCTTGATCTAGAATGGTCCTGCGGTCACTCCCTTGAAAAGAAAAGTGACAGGGAGACCAAAAAGTCCGGAGAAAAGAGCTGAAATCCTAGAGGAAGGCCACTTTCTCAGGGGTCGGGGACCCTCATCTGGGATACAGCCAGGCCATCCCCTTTCTTCCCAGGCCATACCTGTCAGCCCCGGACCAACTCCAGCCTTACCTTGTGCTTCAAGTACTCTTAAAACATCTTAAAAACTGTGGAAACCAACAGGAAAACAACCCCCAGTCTTGCTACTGGATCGCTGCTTCTGTTACACTGACCTCTGTAGCCTCCTAGTTAATAGGGGTTTTTAAGTGGCTTGCCATATTATGGCATCACTTTCATGGAGCCTTATTTTGGACCGAGTTGCCAGTTTTTAAATGTCAAAGGAGCAAGAGTGGAAAAGCCCGGTGGGTCACTGCGCCGGGTGTGAGGGTTAGGGAGGCAGAGCCTATGAACGAAGGGCAGGCACACAGGCTGCAGTTGCCTAGGCTTTGCATAAAAAAAAAGAAAAAAAAGAAAAAAGAGCCCTGCGTGGTGAAAGAATAAACGCGATTCTGTGTCTGATGCCTTTGCATTTCTTTTTCACAGTATGGAGGGGCTCCCGGAGGGCCTGCGTTTCCCGGACAAACTCAGGATCCGCTCTATGGCTACTTTGCTGCTGTGGCTGGACAGGTTAGCCTTTCTTTCTAATACTGAAGAATTGTTATATTCTGTTTGTGTTAGCATTTAATGCACTGGCAGTAAAACGATCTCTGTCCCTTTTCCGGGGTGAAAGAAGAAAAAAACGAAAGGAAAACTAAAAAGTTCTTTTTCTTTTCAGTTCTGAACAAAATATTGAACGGAGTATTGCCTGTGTTCATAATAGATCAGTTCTAAACTAAACTTGTGATTGAACTAGGGTTCAGTTGAGCCAAGGGGGGTTATAAGTATCCTTTGAAGATCTACAGAGTATAAAGATGCCTTGAGGACTGTGTTTTCAGGGTAGAGCAAGGGTTGCTTATAGAGATGAAATTCAAGATCTGAACATAAAACCTCTGTTTGACCAACCTAAAGATGTGTGTTAGTAATTGTTCTGTAGCCCAATTATGATCGACACCTCCTTTCAATTGAATTTGGTAATTATCATTTACCCCCCAGCAGGAGGTAGCTGAAGAACTGTAAGGAGCCATCAGCTTCTCTCATGTGTGGAAGGGAAGCCCTGGAGCAAACCTCTTATTGAGCTAGCTTTCCATGTCCTTATTAGGTGTTATGTCCTGCTGACCCGGAGAAACAATAAAGGTCAGCTAGTCACAAGCAGTGCTGTGTCCCACTTCCCTCCCTTAGAGAGCTGTATGACAGATGTGTGGCCTCCCTGAGGAAGGACACTTGCCTGGCTTGCAAGGTCACCATGTGTTTGGTAAATGTACTGTGGACACAATCCAACCGAGAAGGGGATACTTAATCCCTCTTTCCCACCTTAGGCTTGTTCTGGACAAGAGCCAGAAAGAATGAAGTCATGATTTGAGAAGGAAATGCCCTAGCAAAACCCTCCGGCTACCTTTGAAAGCGGTACTCTAAGAAACACAGCTTTGAGAATTTGAATGGAAAATGGAGTCAAAGACCGGGGGACTTTTTCCCTCTCGAGTATCCACTTAACGTTATTGATCTGTGTCTTCGAAACAGTAAGACACAGCACACCTCAAGGCTAGCCTTCTTAGATTGCTGGTGTCGGCAGCATGTAAGTGACCCCGGCTGCTCTGCTTTCAGCAGTCCTGGCCTCTATTCCACTTGTTCATCTTCTTGCAAATTGCTGATCTTGTTCCCCATTTATAACTTAATGGATTGCACCAACTCGGGTTTATGTATTTTATCTAAGGTCTCTAAAGATGGCATGTATCTAGTTCTGACCTTAGTCAACCGGTAAGTGGGTACCAAGAGCCTACTCTGTGTCTCCTACGTATAATTGTGCTCGGAAAACCCTGTCTCCAGGGCCATAAATCGATCCAAGAGCCTTTTTCTCCTTGGACCAGGCCTTGTATTCACTGATGCCTGAAAGTGCTCTACACCCCTCTTCCTCCCTTTCTCAAAAAGAGGGGGTTAGGGAGATATGTTTTTAAACCATTCCATAACTAATTTTAAAATGATTAATTTTGATAGTTTTTTGGCTCAAACCGAACAGAGACTGTTTGCCAGGACAAATATTCTTTCAGCACTCAATTATTTTTGGAATTAGGGTAAGGAGAAGAATGCCCAGTTTTGAAAGGCATTCCTTTAAAAAAAATAATGCTAGATGTAATATTTTTTTCTCTAGTAAGGACTTGAAAGTACTGATCACCAACATGATTCCTCTTCCTGTTCTTTAAAGGATGGACAGATTGATGCCGACGAGCTGCAGAGGTGTCTAACCCAGTCTGGCATTGCTGGGGCATACAAACGTAAGTTCATGGTCTTGGCATCTAATAATACACATCTAATAATGCTAATAATAATATTCTAATAATACTCATCTAATAATACTAATAATACTCACGTTCTCTGGACTTCAGCTGTGACCTGATCACCCCCTTAAGGAAGCCGAACTTTTCTGATCCACCAAGCTATTATTTTTTAAAAGGTTAAATGAACAAAGTTCCTAACAAGCCATTCCAGTTTGCCAGACAGGTTAGCGGATTTCTTGGATTTGGGTTCCCTATATCCGGAACCATTCAAACCAGTGAGACAGTTTGGGAGGCCTCACCACAGAGGACGGGCGAGGGTGCTGAAATGGGATCTGCCAGGTCAGGTATCATCAATGATAAGTGCTAACACTGACTTTTCCATGGGCTTGTTCTATCTCAACTCTGGTGGCACTGAGCGTGGCCAGTCTTGCCGTCTGGGCTCTGGGCTTGCTACTTGGCAATACAAACACTTGCCGGCCATGGCATTCCCTAGGTCATTCTTCCTTCTACCTGAGACAGTGTCTTCATGCTGAGGACCGAGTACTTTTCCTGCTTTCTCCTCACACTAGCCTTTCTGTTCCTTCCTCCGTTTTTTTTTTTTTTGCAGACTCTGTTGTGTAGCATATATCCCATTTTCCTGCCTTTTCAGCACTGTGCTCCAGGCTGCAAATAGGGAAATAAGTGTTGCAAAGATCCTAGCTGGGCCTTATCATCCCATGTACACTGCTCTTCTTTCCAAATCTAGCCTTGACCATGTGAAGTGTCTGGGACAAACAGTAGTGATTTAGCTCAGGTATGCCACCTTCTAACTTCTTTCCATTTGCTAATGAGGGCAGCACACCCAGACAGGCACATCAGCTTCTTACTACGCTGTAAGCAAAAATGCTCAAACTAGAATTCACACCCAAGGATTTGCAGGAGCATCTGCAGCTGTCTGAGGTGCTACGTTCTCTAGATGGGCATCTTTAAAACACTCGTGTTTCTGTTGTTACCGTGCCTTGTTTTGTGAGACTTCAACAGAGAAGAGCCTTTCAATTTTCTTTCATTGAATTTGGTCTAAAATAAGAGAAAGAAAGGCCTTCTGGGTATAGGGAAACGAGCAGTGGTGATTGTGTTTAAATTGTTAATTCTTTAGCATCAAGCAATTGAGGTAGAACAAGGAAGGTCTACTGCGGTTTACCCAGTGAGCTATCTTATTAGCCTACAGCCTTTCAGTTGAAGAGATGCACCACTTTTGAATACTACAGCCTTAGAAAGCACTTCCTCTTTAAGAATTCTGTTTTGGGGGCTGTCGAGGGGTCTCAGCTGGCCTTTGCCTCCAAGACTGATGACCTGAGTTCAGACTGTGTTCAACGCCGACTCCTGAAAGTTATCCTGTGACTCTAACTCTCTGGCACCCCCCCCAACACACACACACACACACACACACACACACACACGGAAATAAATAAATGTAATAACAAATTTAAAAAATTTTAGTCAAGGCAGTCACTTTTCTGATGGCCTTAGATCCATGCATTACACAGGAGACATTTCCTGAAACACAGGGACCACGTGGTCTACTTAATTAGCTTCATTCCTGTAGTGTCCATGGAACACCACCCAGCCTCGGGGCTGTCAGGAGTTCTGCTGGTCAGCCATCCATCTTTTAAACCCAGCAGTGGAAGGGGGCATGTGGCATGCTACTGACAGGAACCAGAAGGGGGCTTGATGGAAAAACTTCCAGTCTCCAAAAACGGAAACTGAGCTTCCCCTTTCTTGAATTTGGTGGTTCCTCGCCAAGGAGTGTGACAGAGGCAGGTGGAGGCCTCCTTTCTTGGTCAGCCTGGTGCCTTCTGTTTCTACTGAGGAGAAGTTGTCTGAGGCCTCGTGGTAGAGTGAAGAGAGGCAGCACCACGTGGATAGCTTTGAAGTTAATAGTGAATGATTCACAGTAATAAAAGATATTTCCAGGTGAAAATTCAATGTCGAGAATTGAGTTTGCCTCATTCAAATTTATTGGACATCTGTGCGCTACCTCTATATCACTTTTTTCTCCTAGTATCCAGTACTCAGTACCAGTACTCCTAGTGCCTGGACCCTGCGTCTATCAATTGCTTTCTAGAACAGAGCGATTAGCTGAGCGTGGGGATCCGTGCTTATACTCTGAGCACTTGGGAGGTGGAGACAGGAGAAGCAGGAGTTCAAAGTCATCGTGTGTATAGAGGCAAAGGAAGCCTGATCTTCATGAGGCTCCGTCTTAAAAAAGCCACATAAGTAAATTAAACAAAATGAAGAAAACACGAGCCTATACCTATATTGGTATTTGATTCTTAAATCAAATACTTTTAAGTGTAAGTAAAACCCAATATAATTCTATTAAAAAACAATAACCCTTATTCGTCCTTATCCTTCACAAGTGAAGCATACTTCTACACTAACCTGCAGCTGCTGTCTAGGGGTAAGAATTCAGTGCATCCGTCCGTCCGTCCCTTCAAATAACCAGTCGAAGTTTGCTGGACAGTTCTGCTGGGTGGGCAGAAACAGCTCCTCCTGGTGAAGAGCCCTGGGATAAGTACTGGGCTGGGATCATACCAGCAGGCACAGGAGTGAGCCTGCAGAATTGATACCTAGGCTGACGAAAAAACAATGATACCCGTGGGGGAGGGCGTCAGAACATAACTCAGGCCTATAGAACCATATATAAGAAGGACCCAGAGGGAACACAGTCCAGTGGGAAATCCCCTGTGGAGGTCCTGCCCGGTTGTTGGCGAACTGGTAAAATTCATGAATGTCCTCAAATGTAGACATTCTGGCGTTTACCCCAATAGCAGAACACGCTACAGCGGTCTGTACCAGAGAACCCTTGCCACTCTGTCCATAAAGACGACATTGAGAGTATAAGATAAAGGGTCTGCTTTAAAGGAAATAAAGAGATAGTTGATGCTGAGCCAGACGTGAAGGACTGCAGTTCAGAAACATGGACTCCAGTTACCTTGATTGACATGCCCACAATGGAAGAAGTCACATGAACTTGTGTAGAATGAAAGAGAGTCATGAATGAGGACCTTTGCCTTTTCCGCTGGTGGGAAGATCGACTACAGGCCCGTAGCGTTGCTACAGGTTCTTCAGACAATTCCAAATCACAGGGACTAGGGAGTGGCTTAGCCAAACAGAATTAGAGATGTCTGCTAAGGAGCCCACGGAGTCCTGCAGCTTAAAGAAACGACTAAGCCAGGAGTAACAGTGAGGCTGCCAGTTGAGCCTAACCCTGTTTACAAGGTGATTGAAATCTTGGGGGAGAAGGGGTTGGGATTCCCACTGCTGTCTATGACATGGGCACATCCGTGAATAGTGCAGTCTTTGCAACTGGGCCATGTCCACCACACGGTCCCTCAACATTGGTGGAAGCCAAACGTGGTGAGCTCTGTCTCCTACAAAACGGGTAGCATGTCTTAAAGAGTGAATTAATAATAAAATTCATAGTCCGTTTCAGTGATTCAAGTGTAATGTGATGTTTTTGAAATTCTATTGATTCATGTACTTTCTTTGATTTAACAGCTTTTAATCTGGAGACTTGTCGCCTTATGGTTTCAATGTTGGATGTATCCTTTTTCTTAATGGTTGTCTAGGGTAATACACACACACACACACACACACACACAAATACATATTTGTAAAACAACTCATCTCGGGGTGAATAACAAGCAAACACAAAAATAGAAAGTAACCACTAAAAAGCTTTGTGAAATAACTAGCTGTTAGGATGTAATTCGGTGTGAAACAGACAGGAAGTTTGGTAAATAGAAGCTTGGTTGTTCAAGATTGCACAAGGAGCCAGAGGTTTTGGTGGCTCATGCCTGTAATCTCAGCATGCAGGATGCTGAGACAGGAGGATCACTGTGAGTTTGAGGGCAGCAGGTGCTAGATTGCAAGTTGGTGGTTCGCCTGAGCTACAGAGATACTTTCCAGAGAGACGGGAGGGAGAGTGTGTTAGAGTTAGTTCAGTAAGACACCAAAGTAGATAAGAACACCAGCCAGCTGTCATCTCCTTCTGGCTAGCTTGCCAGCCCTGACACGTCCGTCCCACCTCAGTTCACTTTCTGCAGCTGAAATCCTTGGGTCTCAGGTCTTAGAACCCATAACCTAGAGCATCTAGGAAATGTAGCCGAATTCCAGTAAGAAAACTGCGGCTTACACTGCCATATCGTGTTCTCATAGTCAGACCACGTAGCTTATCTTCCCCTCCCCCCAGTAAAAGTGGGTGTTCAGGGCTTTAAACCCATAGTTCATCTATTACATCCTTTATCGCTACTTTTTTAAAATGTCATATCAACGAGAATATAGACTAGCTTTTTAAATTTGGGGGTGTCTTTTTGCCATTTTAGCAGACAGCACATCGAATTCCCCTTACCCTTCTTCGCTCTCTGGTGTAATCATTAAAGATGTGAAAATGATACAGTTCTAGTCCTTGATTATAGTCCAGAGAGATATGTCTGGCACGATGGGGTTCAATGAATTTAAAGAGCTCTGGGCTGTGCTGAATGGCTGGAGACAACACTTCATCAGTTTCGACAGTGATCGGAGTGGAACCGTGGACCCCCAGGAACTGCAGAAGGCCTTGACAACGATGGGTTCGTATCCCCAACTAGAGCGCTCCATTACCGCTTCCCGCGCTCTGTTTCCGTGAACTTTGTGCCACTTGAAGACTTACTTTCTTTCTCTCTCTCTTTCTTTCTTTCTTTTTCTTCCTTTCTCTCTCTTTCCTTCCTTCCTTTCTTTCCTTTCCTCTTTCTCTTTCCTCTTTCCTCTTTCCTCTTCCCTTTCCCCTTTCCTTTCCCCTTTCCTTTTTCTCTTTCCTTTTTTTCCTTTTCCTTTCCCTTCCCTTTCCTTTCCTTTTTTCCTTTTCCTTTCCTTGTTTCTTTTTTCTTTCAGTTGTATTTGTTTTTAATGTTGTTTTGGGGTTTGGGTTTTTGTTTGTTTGTTTGTTTGTTTTTGGTTTTTTGACAAGCCTTCAGCCTTTTCTTGCTGGCTGCTCTTTCCGCCTTCCAGGATTCAGGTTGAGCCCACAAACTGTGAATTCAGTTGCGAAGCGATACAGCACCAGTGGGAAGATCACTTTTGATGACTACATTGCCTGCTGTGTCAAACTGAGGGCGCTCACAGGTGTGTTCTAGGAAGCCATTCATTCAGCATTACCAGGAGCCGCGAATTTTTTTTTTTATGACATTTGTCATTTCTTCATGACTCCTAACAACTGTTCTGCCTGTTTTGTTTTGTTTTTATGGTGTTAGGGGGTGCTTTAGCAGACCCTTACCATAGCTATTAAGCAAGTTGTTAAAATGTTGTTCAGAGTTTCTCTTAGATGAATGAGTTACTGTAGGAGATTTTATTAAAATACTGCAGATATAACTGTCTTGTAAGTGCATTTGTTTGTGGTGCTAGAGTCACAGAGAGCGCACACGTGCTAGGTAAACACTGGGCCACTGTGCTATACCACAACCACAATTTGTGCAATATCGGTGGGATCACAGGGTGCAGTTACGAGTAATTCTCTTCACCTGTGGGATGTTTGAAAAGAGTAAAGGTTAATCACGTTTGCCCCACAAGGCTGAAATTGGTGGGATATTTGGTCACAGCCCATTTGTTTATCATATTAGGGATTGTCTGTTTCCTTGATCAAGCCTGTTAGTATATTGATGAGAATCCTGGGCTTTCCCCTCAGCTAAAGGCCTTGAAAGCTAAGTCATCCACATGGAAAATGACCATTGGCTAGCTTCTGCCTATGCTGTCACCATGATATATTAAGTCTTTTAATATTTTTATAGCTGGCTATTTTTCTTTGGCCTGTGTCTACTGGTTGTAGAATTTAAATGTTATTGAAGTTTGGTCCCAGTGCAAAATTGTGAGCTGTTGTGATTGTAGAAAAGCTGTTTAGAGAGAACTACATTTCGCTGTGTTGTTTTGCAGATAGCTTCCGAAGACGGGATTCTGGTCAACAAGGAGTTGTGAACTTCTCTTATGATGATGTAAGTGTCAGTAAATAAGAGCTAAGTAGACACATAAATGGGATTCCCTGCTGAAGTTAGCTATGAAGAATATGGACATGGTGGCTCATGCACTTGGGAGGCTAATGTAGGCAGACTACCATGAGTTCGAGGCCAGCCTGAGCTGTGCTTGTGAGCCTGCCTCACATGATAGGACATTGTAAATTTGTTATTCGTTCTTGTGGGCAGGTACTTTTGACTGTGACTATTTCTAGACTCTTAAATATTATTTGGTATTTCACTTCATTATCTGTTGAAGTAATTCCTCTTTCCTGTAAAGTGAAAAACTCATCAGACTTTACAAAAAGAAAGTTCCCCTGAAAGCAAGAGCCTTCCCACCCCTTACTTAGGCATAACCTAGAACACTGGGACCTTTTTGCTCTTGTTTACGCACGATGCCGAGATACAGAACTAAAATGGAAGCTGCCCACGGAGAGGCTGTGGCACCCTCAGTCCTTGGCAGGTCTGTAATGTGACACTGCTTTTCCTCTTTCAGTTCATTCAGTGTGTCATGACCGTCTAAGCCACGAGGAAGCTGTCTGAATACACTCAACATTCCAACTGGAGCCCGCGCTTGCTTCCTTCCTGCCTTCAGTGCTGTGTGTAGACCTCCACCGACACTCCATGACAACTATTGAACAGGATTATGACTTTATATAGAACCGAAGCTTCATTTTTAATTTTGATAATAAATTCTTCGGAAGCTTATGAGAACAAGTCTGTTACACCAGTCAGACCCTCCTGAGCCATTATCAATTATGCCTTATTTCCCTGCTAACCCTCTTTGATATAAAGTATACAGAATGTTTAAGGAATACCACATATTTTCTCATGATGTCTGAAATCTTTCATCAGACTTAGCTGTTACCCTTTCCCTCCCTGAGGAATGTGGTTAAAGGTTTTGTGTGGGCTAGCCTGAGGTAAGCGACATCGATCCACAAGGGAGCAAAGCAGAGCGGTGAACACAGCAGTCCACACATTACAGAGAAAGCATAAGCTTCAGGACTTAACTGATTGAAGGCCTTACGAGTGGACAGGGCTATTGGGATGACTGTTGTCTGCCTCTTTAAAGCCCTATAGATAATCTGAGTGGCAAATTCTGTCACCGAGTCCTTCTTTGTGGTCCATTCAAACTTTTGTTAATTATACTTAAAAATCAACTGTCAGAAAAACAATTAAAGGAAATAAGAATATATAGTAACAGTTTATTTTTGACTAATGAGATTTTAGAGGCCTTTAATTTCCTTTATATATTTCTGTACCTCCCAAATTTTTTATAATGTATATGCTTCCATTTTAAAACCATATGTCAGGGGTCCAGAGACAGTTCGGCAGTTAAGAGCAGGTACTGCTCTTGCAGAGGACTAAAGTTCCCAGTACCCATGTTGGGTAACTTACTATCGCCTCTGGCTCCCATGGGCACTTGTGCTCACATGGATATACCCCAATACAAACATATATGCACACACATAATTAAAAAGTAAGTGAAACCCAAGCAGGTTAAGTTTTAAAACATTGTTGACCTCCATTTTTGAATGTCATTTGTTCATGCATGTAAGAGATGGAAATGAACGTCTCAATTGTTGACCTGGTTGTAACCACTGGGAGTAGGGTCTTCCTTCCCACTAAATTTTCCAAGCATTTTCTAATAGCTTATTAGATTTTACACACACATGGGAAAGAAAATGTTTCTCAAATGTTTTAATCATTGGCTTGCTGGCAATGACTTGCTGTGTATGTGGCTGATGTTAGGACAAGACACTCAGTGTCTGCATCATTGAAAATACTTACCCATGGCAGTGGTTCTGACTATGCAAGAGTACATTGCTATAAAACACATCTCCAGTGTTTCTGTTATGTATAGTTTGGTCGCTAAAAAACGGAAACAGCCTTCTGTCTCTAGTGACATCCCGGCTTGTTTCTGGCACAGTGTGAATATGACCACTGAAGTGAAAGATTAACTATCAGCTGGTGAAATAAACATTTCATAAGCATCTTCAGCCTCATTTCACAAATGTGTCTTCAGATAGTGTTAATATTCATTATATATATATTTATGTATCAGTCATTTCACCCCTAACTTGCTATGTGTTTAGTCAATACTTAATGCCCAGGGTACATGTTGGCATGTGACGGTGCCTGCTGTGTCGTGCACAGTAAGTTTGGGTTTCATTTCAGATGTTTTATCTGTACTGTCACAGTGCTTTGTTTTTGACCTGGACCTAGGCTGCCCTGAAGAGAGCCAAGATAGGAGGCTGGGACTGTCCGTAAAGTCCCGATACATATGCTGCCCTGTCATTTCAATAAACCCCAAGATGTGCTTAGATTCTGGTTCTGAATTTGCTTTTGGGAACATCCTCAAGTATTATAGGCTGTGATTTCCACGTGTTCTCTCTCTTCAACTGCTCCTGAAGGCATTTACAGGAGTGTCTTCCCCTTCATGAGGCCAGTGCACCCTTCTTTGTCATTTGGGCATCATTACAATAGATGCCGGCCCCACGTTGCTTATTTCTGATGTTGGGTTGTTCCATTCACTGCTTCCAGGGTATCATATCACTTCTTTCTCCCTGCCTCTTAATTCTTACTGCCTGGTACTTGCTTGTGTCGCTCAGGCTGACTTCATCCTCTCTGCTGTCCTCTTTTTTTTTATTATTATTATTTTTCTTTTATTGAAAAGAGATTATTTTCTCATATAATATATCCTGCTGTCCTCTTGTTTAGCCTCTCGAGTGCTGGGATTATAGGTGTGAGCTATCACACCTGACCTCATCATTTCTTTTAAACTGGTTCCTTATTCTTTTTTTTTTTTTTAATTTTCTGGTCAAAGCACATAATTGGAGCATAGTAAATCTGTGAACTCACACGCGTCATTTCAGGATTGTCTTATTTTGGAGACTTATGCTTTAGTCTTGTCGCATCAGGAGATCACATGGTTTGTTAAGGACTTTCAGGAGTGTGGCAGATACCTAGCAACAGCTGCCATAGATTTGTACCACACAGTCACTAGATTAAAAGGCTCTAGCTTCTTGTATGATACTCAGATGGTAAAATGTCAGTCCTGAGGTGACATGTCAGGTCTTATTTTATTTTTTTCCAGACTGCTTTGCTCATCTGGTCCATCACTGTTTCAGGGTTCATATAAACAATTATATGACTAAAGTACGTTAGATAGAAGGAATGAAGCTATGTGCAAAAACCAGTTCTTAATATTATAAGAAATGTATGAGGTTTCCTCAGTGATTTCATGACTTTGCATCTACGCAGACTGAATAACAAGGAAATAAAATTGCGCAGTAAAGACTGGTACCTCAAATGGCTGCTAGCAATAAGATAAAAAGACCAGGCGGGACTAGTTTCAGACAGTGAACCCATGAACCCAAACTGAACCCACTGAAGGCTCAGGATTCAGGAGGCAGCATTGGTACAGGCCTCAGCTGTGGGGCAAAAACATGAGTTAAACTTCATGATTGCGGGAGAATTCAAAAGACAAGTCCCTCGCTTCCTCACTGGAGGAACAGCCCAACAAATGGAACGCCAGTTTTTCTCTTATCTCTTAGGGACCGTGAGAACAAAATCTTCTGACAGCTTCTCAGAGACACTGTCCAGGTAGGAAGAAAAAAAAAAAAAGCGAGCTCTGCATCAAAATAACATAAATCTTTTATTGAAAGTCACTTTATCGATGTTACAATGAGAGTAACATAGAAAACTCTGTAGTCTTATTAGCTTCAGAAGTGAACACTAATAAAATTGTGCCAGAAATTTAAATCTCGAGTTACAGTGACCTTTTAAAAACAGCAAGATTTACCTACAATGTGAGAACAATTTTATAACTTGAACGGCCATAAAACAAATCGCGCTTGCTCAGGAAAGCAATCATCATTCCATTTCTGTTGGTGTTTTGCCAAAACCCAGTGAGTTTGGAAATAGCCTAAGAACCTGCGTGCGGAGTACCAGAGGGGGGAGGTTTGAATGATGCAAATCTATGTATATACACACGAGTACCCAGTTACCCAAAATGAACCACACTGATCCTATTAACACGTCCCCGAGAGGGGGGGGTGGCTTCTGTCATCTGCAGGTGGGCCTCGCCCTCCGGAGGCCATGAACGTGGGAAACACTGGCAGAGACCTAATGCCAACTAACATGTGGACTGCTTTGGTTTCTGGAAACTGTCTTTTGGAAATGCTAGTCTGGAGGGGCAAGTCTCCCAGCAAGTTAGAGACGGGAGAAGAAGAATGCTCTGTGATCCAGAAGGAACGTTTTGCTAAGCACTTTGCAGTTAGTGTTAAAGAAAAAAAAAAGTTTTCTATTAATAATAATTAAAAAAAGGTGTTGGGTTATCTGTAGCCATTAAAAAGGCGAGTCATAGAGTTAGAGAATCACAGTTTGATATTGTGCTGGATTAGAAAGGAAAAGTGGGGTTTTCAAATCAGGCAGTGATACACAGGTGTAATTTACCAGGAACCCTTGTGTTACTCCTAAGTGTCTGAATTCATTTCAGCACTTTCTGTGCTGTGTTATCTGATAAAACTTAGCACCGCTATATTTAAAGATTTGGGACATTTGCAATATTTTAAAACTCAACCATCAAAATAGATCATGTACCAAAATGTCGCAAATTGAATGCAGAGAGCATATACGCACGCCTTCATCCATTTAGGGGAGACCAGCCTTTGTTCACAAATGCAGAAACTGACGCCCTTGTGTACGCTGACAAGGTCGCTTCATCTCGCAGGATGCCCTTTTACTTGGATTTGATTCCAGGAGCTGCCTGCGATCAACACGCCGGCTGCTTCTGCAGACCCTCCCGGTATGATGAGGTCTATGAACAATGCAAGGGACACACCACTGGACAGTAAACTACTCCAAAAGGTAACGTTGCAGAGAGCTGCAAAGCACGTAGCTCTGCCCTGGCACCAGGACTCTCCTCCATACCCATGACTGTCTTGAGCTCCTCTGTGTGCTTCATGTGGATGTCCACTGTGCTCCTATGCTGGGACTAAATGGCCCAGGATCTCTCAAAACTCTCGGCCGCTTATTCCCTTCCTGAGATTTATACCCTGAGACCCATCATGACTTTGCAAGGTGCACAATCAGACCAGCACGTCAAAAGGAAATGAAAGATAACCTCTCCCACCCTACGCCTATGGTCTTTCCAATTTTTATTTTAAGGTAAAAAAAAGGCCCTGGCCTGTATGATAGGGGGTGTTTCTAATTGAGAAGAAGAGCACTGCAGATGCTGGGGAAGAAGGAAGGTTTTAAACATAGCCATCAAATCCGTTAGGATCTAAGGCCAAGGATATGAAGGGCAGAGGTGCAACTGACGATGGTCTTTACGTTTTGATTTTCTGCTTACTGACTCTAGGAGGTCCTAGAGTTGAAGGACTGCCAAAACCATAACTAAAACGGGAATGGAAATACTACCTTCTGCTCTCCAAGTCTGGGGCAATTTTGTTTTGTGCCTACAGGAGTGGTAGGAAACCTCTTAGAACTGAAAGTGCCTGGCCCACAGAGCCTATTGCTGTAAGCAAGCGCCAACCGCGACCAGCCGGGACACTTGAGCAACACGCTGCTCCCACACAGCCAGATGGGCTGCCGCCTCGGCCAATTCTCACAAATGTCAACTGAATTCTTTACAGTACATCAAAGGAGAAGCTGTTCACCCCAATCCCTAGCTCTCTGGTGCCCAGAAAAAAAAAAAAAAGACCCTGCCTCTGAAATCAGAGTCGTCTTAACAGGAGAAAAATAAGTATTCAAGCCCTAAATTAAGCCCTCTTCCACAGAAATGTCAGCTTTTTATACAAAGCTACTAGAATGAGAAAGAAAAATTCATCTTGGCTTTATATTTCAGGGGGGAAAGCAGGAGGCAGTTATAGAAGAAAAAAAGTTTTTAAAAAATATACAATTAGGAACATAAATAGTGAAAAATGTGCTGCTGACGGGAGTCCAATTGTCTTAGAGCTCAAGCCAGCTTGCCACTGGCCAGACCATTAGAGAATGCTCCACGCATGGCATCCAGCAGCAGCAGCCAGTGGTGCCCCGTGTGGCTGGCTGAGTGGACGGGTGTCTTGCTTCTCCTTCCCATCAGTTCCAAACTCTGTTCCCCTCTTCATATACTGCAACCTGCCAAACAGCCTTCTCTTCCTTTACATTTAAGTAAGATAGAAATAATCTTACCTTTAGATAAGGACTTATTGTACTGAAATACAAGGGCATGTCTAAAGTACTGTAAACCAGTACGACAATAGAAAAGTGACAGAGTAAAATGAAGGAATGAACCAACTGGACTCTGATATTCTAAAAGAAGCGAGTGGAACTATCACACTCTCCCTGGCTCAAAGCTAACAACAACAACAACAATAAAAAGAACAACATCTGAAAATCGCAACAGGTAACGTAGCTACAGAAGGTCTAGGGCAAATGGACAGGATGAAGTCATGCAGATATGCAACAGAAGAAAGGCACGTGGAACTGTCCTGGCACACAGAGCGGCCCTACCTCCCACCCCCGGGAGGGTGGAGAACAATTTTATCTTCAGGGTGGTTTATTTTAGACATGCCATCAATCTTTCATCTATAAGTCGACATTGGACTGACCTGTGCAAACGCTACTTTAAATCCCTGTGATGAAACAAGAAGGAAAAGAAACCGCATCATGAAAATAAGCGCCCCCTTCTACCTGCAAAGAAGGCATCTCAAGCCCTTGTTTTCTATCCCAGGCAATGCTTTTGTAGAGTAACTCTAAAGATGGGCAACTCCTCAGTTAGCATCTAAGTGAGGGGCTGGGGCGTTCGGTCTTTGTTCTTCAAATCCAGCCCCTGCAGACTGGCAGGTATTTTCTATCTTGCTGACTCTGGAGG
The DNA here is from genome assembly GCF_030254825.1 of Meriones unguiculatus. NCBI lineage: Eukaryota > Metazoa > Chordata > Mammalia > Rodentia > Muridae > Meriones > Meriones unguiculatus. The sequence goes on along the minus strand of NC_083368.1, from coordinate 29,678,546 downwards.
AGGATTTCCCATCTAAGGAAAGTGGCTGGGGAGAGTAAGCCTGGCCAGTCCATTCCTTAAGGATTTTGTTACTGCAGGCCTCCCTGGTCACAGAGTGGGAAGACTGAACGTTACTTCTCTCGGGAATGGAAATGACCTGCTGAGTGGAACATCGCACACATCTGGGCTATCTGCAGCCCCACTGATGCCATTATTAGAAAGAGAAATGGCACTGAATGAACACATTACTGCCCTTCTCTGTCTGTATAGTAATGCCCCCACAGCAGACTGGGAAGTATGAATATTAGTTGCATGAGTCAAACTACTATGGAGCTTCAAAGTTCCTCTTCAAAATAGACATTTAAAAAAAGGTATAACCAGTGTGCTTGGACTTGATTCCATGAGTCTATTCTGTCTACCTGAAAGAATGAAATCAAACATAGATGATTCTACAACACCAATTTTAAATCCTCCGATACATACTTCTTGAAGCTATCCATCAAGATGAAAAGTTTGTTAATTCCAAAAACAATTCTAAGAATGCTGAAACATGGGAGATAGATACCTAGACTAGAACATTAAACCTATTATTTTTCTAAAATCACTCTGCATGTGAAGCAAAATCTTTTCATCCAGTTTCATAGGAAGATGATTACAAACCAGAGCAACCGATTCTCCCAAAAGGCACGTGATAATGATTTTCAATACAATGACTCCAGGTAAAAATAATTGAGAAGGTGAGGAAAGACTGGTAGGTAGACAGATAATGAGCTCACTAGCTAGCCATGTGTGAATTCTTTCAAGCAAGGGCTTATGTACATAACTATAACTACAAAGTACATTTACAGGAGGCACCTTCCCTTCAAAGCTATAAACTTCTTCGTAGTCAAAATAAACCTTATATTATATTAGCCTTTTATACACTCAATACCAGCAAACATTCAGTGCACACTTAAAGTGATCTTGTTCAAAAGTCACTTCATTTTCTACATCTTTTCATCTGCCACCAGTCTGCCCTTCTGTCCTTTCCTTAAGCTGGTGGAGACTGTTTAACACCCACGCCTTTGTCTGAGACCGTTTTACTGAGCCATCAGAAAGCTATATCCTTTCCTGTCAGGCTGTTTTTCACTGTATAATTCTGTGTGATTAAACTGGCTTCCTAACACCTTCCGGCTGTTTCCGAGGAAGTGGACCATTGCAAGAGACAGGAACTGAGTATGCTGCCACCTTCAGTCTGGGCATCTAAGACAATTCTACACGGAGATAAAACAAACTGTGTCCCTGGACACTTCTGGACAAAATCAAACGTAGAGTAGATTTCCCAGTTTCTGTCTGATGACTCCATCCCTCACATGAAACATCAAGGAAAAGGGGGAAATCAGAAATGTATTTCACAGCAGGCCATACAACTGACCGTACTGATTCTGGATCTCACTAGAGTGGCTTTCTTTTGGAATGATAACATTGCATTAAAACAGCTGTTAATTTTTCATTTTAAGTGACAAGATTTCATATAGAACACTAATTTCTTAGTGGATCAAAATTTATAGGGCTCAAAACTCTTTTCTTCAGTGGAAAATGTCACTGCATCCACGTAGCCACAGGCTTTATTTAATCTTGTGTGCCCTGTTGAGGCTTCCATCCGCCACCTTGTTCAAACTCAGCCAGAATGACCTGCTGGGACTTACATCCCAGTGATGAAAATGTGTTAATGTTGTGAACACAGGTCATTCCCCTCAGAGATAATAGCTGAAAGGATTTTGTCAAGGGACCCAGACCTCAGACCAGGCTTTGCCTGGGCGGGAGCTACCCACGCTGTGGTCCATGTCTTTGGTGCATCTGGTCAACCGCGGCAAGACACTTTCTGGAGTGAGAGGAGCTGACATGCCCTGGTCCTGGGGACAGCCACTGTGGCAGGCACCATGTGTCTCGGATGTGGAGGACACGCGTTGGCAGATTCCCAGAGAGCCTGTCAGCTCCAGGGTGGCCTGAAGCTACACGGCTACTGCCCATCTGGAGTCCACCATCAGCACGATGCAGAGGCCAGAGGTTTGAGCAGTCTGGTCCCTCACTCAGTAACACCTCCTCTGTACGCACTCTGAAGGGAAATCACCCGTTTTAGACAAACACCAGTTATGGAGAGCTCCTTTTACAGCACTGACCACTGCAGCACATCACCCACTTACACTCTGAAGACTGCAGGATGGAGGACAATGACAGAATTGTGACTGACTGTTTTTAGGCATTTGGCAAAATACACTTATGTGTAACAGTTACCTTTTAAGTTTTAAAAATGTTTACATATGTACAGTTGTCCTTGTATGCTAATATAAATATGAAAAGTAAAAAATAAAAATAAAAATACATGTTTAAAGATAGCACATGGGATATTGGCCTCTCGAAGCTTTACAGCCCGGCAGTCCTGCAGAGAAATCCTATATGCCTTAGCCCAGCATGCTAGTTTCTATTATGGGATGTTGTTTCCTTGCATATGGAAAACAATAAACAGAAGCTTCATGCATATGGCATTGCTGTTTGCAATGAGGATGTGTTTCAGAATGCCCAGTTCTGAATCCACTTCTGTCCCTCAGGGAAACCTGCTAATCTGGGTCATGTGAGTTAATTTTATTGATATTCTACATATATCTGTCATGCAGATTATCCATGAGCATACCGATACCAGACCATAAAGGGTCCCATGTTGTAGTGTAACACTCCAGTAGTTCTTTTCACCATTTGGTTAAACCTTAAGCCAATGACAGAAAGAGAACAGCAATCCAGGTACAACCCCTGGCTTCCTCTCCTCTGGGGTCTCAGAGGGTCTTCAGTCGTCAGAAGAGCAGATAAGTCTTGCAGTGACTGTGGGTGGCAGGGTGTCTATAAAAGTAAACAGTTTCGATGTGTCGCATGTAAACAGTTGTTCTTAAATGGATGTCTCCCATAGCTGCAAACAGAGGAAAGCAAAATCATACACTGGGAAAGCTGAAAGCAGATTCTTCTGAGCTAAGAAGAAGGATTCCAACCATACGTTACTTACTATGGTGCACGCTCATATGGATGGACACAGGTACACAAACTCTGAGCCCTGTGTGGTGGGGGCACGCTATGATGTGTGCATACAGCTATGTGAGGAGGCCAGACGAGGACTTCGGGTATCTTATTCTAGTGTTCCCCACTTTACCGCCTTGAGACAGGGTATCTTATTGCCCAGTGACCTCCTGTCCATCTGTCCAGCCCTCAGCGCTGACTCTATAGGCACAAGGCACTTATGATCAGCTCTTTGTGTGGAGTTTGGGGATTCAAACTCTGGCCTGCAGGCCTCCACAGCAAATTCCCTGCTCGCTGAGCCATCTTCCAGCTCCCATATCAACTATTCTAACAACAGCCACCTTCTAGTGTAAGAAAGGAAGAAAAAAAAAAAAAAAAAAAAACCCGAACCTCTCGCATCCTCATTTCATGTTACTTAAAATTTTAAATAATCAAAACCTCAAATAACAGAATTTTAAAAATATTATTTTTAAGGTCCCTATTTTGCTTTATTGTACCCGGTATACTGTCAGCTGGATGGAATAGTGGTTCTCAACCACAGCAGTGAAAATCTAGAGGTGTGTGTGTGTGTGTGTGTGTGTGTGTGTTTTACATGTGTACATGTTCATGTGTACATGAGGTACATGTGCATTCACACGCCTGTGCACGTGGAGATGAGAGGTCAATGTTAAGTACCTTCCTCCATGATTCTTTATTTCATTGATTAAGATGGAGTCTCTGAACTTGGGGCTCATGGGTTTGGCAGGACTAGCTGGCCAGCAAGCTCCAGGGATCCTCCTGGCCGTGTCTCCTCACTACCAGGATTACAGGCATGCACTAGCATACCTGGCCTTTTACATGGGTACTGGGGGATTTGAACTAAGGTCCTTGTGCTTGCACAGTAAACGTGTTATCAGCTGAACCATCTCCTCAGTACTAACCTGCAAAAGTTTTAAAATCCGCTGCTTTGGTATCACACCACACCAACTAAATCAAAATCTTCCTGGGAGGAATGTGGGTTAAGCTCTTTGGACAGTTCCCAGGTACAGCCACGGCTAAGACATACAAGTCCATCAATACAAACAGCATCCTCATAAGTGTCACTATGGGACTATGAACAGGCCATGCGCTTTCCAGCTCTATCTCTGACTCCCTGGCCAGATCTACTTTGGGCAATGATTGGCAATTGCCTTCATGGGCTGCAAACAACTTTTGCACACGCAGAGAAACATCTCAGTTTACCAGAGAAGGCGGTTAATTTTTAAAGGTCTGCTAATGATCCTTCTGCCAGTCAATATAGCTAGTGCTGTATTGCCAGCCGATGTGACTGAGATATAAATACTAAACACAAGAACAAAGAAAGTATGATTAGAGTGGATTAGGTTATATTTAACTTCCATCCGAATTCAATTTTAATAGGATATATGAGATATTTCATGACATGTAAATTTTGGGGAAAGAAAGAGAGACAACATGATTAATAATTCTTTTCTGTTTTCTTTTATTTTTCTTTGTGAGACAGAGTCTCATGTAGCCCGGGCTGGCCTCAAACTCACTATGTATCTGAGGCTTGCCTTAGTCTTCTGACATCCTTCTTCTACCTGGCAAGTGCTTTCAGTCAAATGCCACAGTACTCAGTTAAGTATATCTTTCTAGATAGGTTACTTTAACATGCTTGCTCAAACCTTCATGGAATCCTTGTTCTAACAGAAACCGCAGCACACTGCATAAGGCAAGAAAAAGCCACTGAAACTATCTATCTCAGGCCAAGTGTACATATATTTACTATTAAAAAGATCCACTCTGGGGATGGAGAGATCTTTTAGTGGTTAAGAACAATTGCTACTTTTTTCAGAGGACTCAGGTTCGATTCCCACACCCACATGACAGTTCACAACTGTCTATAGCTCCCCGAGATCTGCTTGCAGCCTCTTTAGACCAAACTATTATGTAGCCCAAATGTTGCTGTGTCACCTTGCCTCCAGGGTTATCCCTGATTGGCTAAATAAAAGGTCTGCGCACCTAGGCAGGGCAAGAGAGAGAGAGAGAGAGAGAAAGAGAGAGAGAGAGAGAGAGGCAGAGCTAGGGTATATGGGCTTGGAGGTGGGGGCGAAAGAGGAGTCACTAAAGGATAGGTTAAGAACCCGGGGAACGGGAGGAGGAAAGGCATGGAGAGAAGCCCAGATCGAAGGCACATGCAAGTATTTATGAGAATACTGGATGGGAAGGAGCCCAGATAACAATGATGAAAGCAAATGGCATGGGATGTGGGGCTGGGAAGTAACAGGGTCGATTAGGGGGTAATAACTGCCCAGTCCCAGGTGAAACCAGGCTTATTTAAATACAACAGGTATCTGTGTCTTTTGTTGATATGGTATTGGGTTAATAATAACTGCCGTCATGATTTTAGGCATTAATAATGAACATTTTAGCCATTTTTTTAATTTACTACAATAAATAGCAGGCAATTGCGGGACAAGGGCCACCTGTTCAGCAGGATTCTTCCATATGGTATATGGCTGTCCCACGCAGTAGAGAATGAGTCAGCCCTTCCACGCTGCTATTCCAGCAGCAGAGTCCCCACCATCATGGTGCTCAGCCTGTGGGAAGAGCATGCAGTGCCCACTCCCCCCGCCCCGGGGGACTGCCACCTTCACGAGTCCTCATGTGTTGACATCTCTAATAATCTAAACCCTGCCATGGTGACAGCTGAGAGAACACCCTTAGCTGGAAGGAGCAACGATGCAGACAGTTAAGCTGGAAAAGAAATGAAGTGCTCCAAGGAGGGTCGGGCAACAGCCACCTGGTGCTCTGAGGAGGTCGGACAACAGCCACCTGGTTACCGCATACCACAGCACAGACAGCTGGTACAAAGCCCAAAAACAGAGTCCTGGGAATCTGCCTTAGTCTTCAGTTCCAGCTTATGTCATTCCTGGCACTGACATGGAGAGGTAGTTTTCACAATGAACAAAATGTTGTTTCTTATTTGTATAGAATGACGGACTTACTGATTACAGTTATCTGACCAGCTTTTAGTGATCTCTCTCTCTCTCTCTCTCTCTCTTGTGTGTGTGTGTGTGTGTGTGTAGTGTATGTGTGTTTAACTAACCCTGGGTAGGTCAAGCCAAAATCCAAATAACTCACGTTACCTTGATCCCCATAATTTTGATTCAGGATCTATGAGGCTCTAAAACACCTTCAGATACTAAAATGTCTAAGAACTCAGAACCTTGTGCTGGATAAGTCTGTGGAGGCTCCAAAAGCTTCACCTTTTGACATTTTTTTCCCCTCCTAAGAGCAACACCATAATGTAACTGGCCACAAGAGGCACTGTACATCAGTAATTCTTCCCAGCTCTGCTCTTCATCAAAAACCCCTGAAGGCTGGTGTGATCCTCTAACCTCCATGTTATCCCAAATTTCACAAATCAGCGCACTGGGGAATGTTATGAGACAGGCATCACTGACTGAGATGTGTGAAGAACCAATGCTTTGAGGTATGCTGTGAGACAACACACACACACACACACACACAAAATTATAAATAGAAAATAATAAAAATAGACCTTGTTGAAAAATTGTTTTTTTTTTTTGGAGGCTGTGGGGTATGGCTCATAGTTAAGGATATTTTTTTTTTCCTACCAAGATAAGACGACCCTGGGATTACATCCTCCTTACCACAAAACAATAAATTGATAAAAAAAAAAATAGAAAATGGTGTTAAATTTTACCATAGCCTTTGCAGTATTCTTTTAATATTACAAAAATTTCAAATATTTTTTTCTTGGCATCTACATTCTACCTGTGGTACAATGGGAACACAGTCAAAACAATGCCTTGGGGAACTGTGAGACAGAATCCAGCAAAAAGGCAGAGGGCCTTTTAGCTCAGGGGCACTTTGCCTTCTGGATTGTTCTTGGGTGTGATTTCGTGCCTCCTGTGTTAAACACTTACCTTCAGTTGATAAGACACGTTTATTCTTGTTGAATGTCAGAACACAGCTATAGCACACAGTCTGGTCAGTGTATTCTGAATCCGGATATGGCCTTCTGCCTTCCTTTCCTCTCTCACAGTTCCCCAAGGCATTGCTCACCATGGGTCATTCTTTGGTGTGTGTTCCAACAGGCACCAAGACATGAATCTGGTTTTCTGCCTTAGGTTTCTATTTTTGAACACCTATTGAATTGTAACAAGCCAGTGAGAGGCCTGTGCAACCAAACTGGGCATGCAGAGGGAACTAATTTTCTAGAATTTCAAGGCAGGGGAATTAAAACTAATTTTTTAAAAGCCTCGTAAAGCAAAATAAAACCTTTAGGTTTTTTTTTCAAATACAGATGAATAAAACAATAATGAAAAATAAAGACTTTAATCCCAGCACTCAGGAGGCAGAGGCAGAGGTGGGAGTATCTCGAGTTTGAGGCCAGGCTGGTCTACATACAGAGAGTTCCGAGAGGGCCAGGGGTATACAGAGAAACTTTGTCTGAAACACACGCACGCGCGCGCGCACACACACACACACACACACACACACACACACACACACTATATATATATACTTTATATATTATATATATGAATATCTATACTTTATATAAAAAGTATATATATAAAGTATTTCCAGAATACACTGGTATAGATTAATTTGTATGTTTTCAAATATAACTCTCTCTCTCTCTCTCTCTCTCTCTCTCTCTCTCTCTCCAAACGAAATAGGTGAATCGGCTTTTTTTTTTTTAATTGTGAACCCAGAACCAAGGATAATGGTCCAGCACTCGATGCTGACATGAGGATTCTCATGAATTTAATTCCATTCTAGGCTATCTAAAAAAAATCTGTCTTAAAAAAAAGAGGGGGTAGGTAATACATGAAAAGTAAGCTCAAAGATCACCAATAAGAGCAAGCATAAAGCATGTGGGGATTGGTACGTACCCTGGCACTCTGTCGGTTCACTGTCTTCTCCTCATCAGGAAGTGGAGGCATCGGGTATGGGTATTTTCTGCTGGAGGCAATAGACCCAGTTGATGAAGAAGGAGACTTGGCAGGAGACAGGGTCCTGAGATGTTGAGAATATAAGAAATAAATATCGTGTCACGACTGGCATCATTTTTCAGATATCAAAACCGCAGCTCTAGAGCAAACCCTCTGACATCTGCTTTGGCTAGGCGTCTATGGCACAGCTCAGACTACTGGGGAAATAGCTGTCATTCTGAGAGGGGGATACTGTGACTTCGGCTCCCTGATTCCACAGCACTGATGAAATGTTTAACTGCTACCACACAGACTCAGTCTTTTAAACTACAAAGCCAATAAGGAGATTTCATTTACAATAAAAAGTTAACATGGAAAAAAGGGAAAATACTCTCAGAGCTCCTAACAGTAAGTTAAGTGAAGAGCACATTAACATTCTACTTTATTTTACCACTTAAAATGCTTCTTAAGTACAACAATCTCAAATAAGTCCTTAGGCTATACCCACAAATATATGCATTGGTTACTAAGTCATACTCTAGTTTGCGCAAAACTCATGCATTCAGAGGCCAGTGTGTTAGTTGTGAAGAACAAAGGAAAATACAAGGGTTTTAAATAACAAATTAGTAAACATGCAAGCAGTAAGGAGTGCAGAATTCCAGCCAAACAAGGTCTGATGAGAACATACAAAAATGGTCCACTTCATCCCTGAAAGCAGCAGTCTGACACTGAAGCCGTTTGATGTTCCTATCGCAACTGTCATGTTCGTGACTGCGCTGAGTCCGCTGGGGAGACATGTCTGCCCCCAGCTTGTCTGTGAGAGTTCAAAGGGAAACCACGGAACTGGTCCTACCACTACGCTGTACTCAAACCCTCCTCTGCTGTGACAGGTCGGCCTAGCTCTGCGGTGATTAAACACGGGACAGGCCAAGGCGCCTACAGCTTTCAAACTCATTTTCATTTTTAAGATGCTGAATTCAATCTAACATTTGAGAATACTTTTTCCTATATACTCTGAGATCCGGGTGAACATTCTTAAGAGATTAAAAAAAAAAAATCAGGAGTGGCCCCTTAACTCCTAATGCTTCTTCTGTTTTTGAAAATTACTCAGGATGGCTCCCTGTTGGGAACCGCTAGAAGGCAGCCAGACGGCCGTTAGACTTCTCGTATGCTTATGCTCTCCATACCGTGAGGGTGGAAGTAACTAAGAGTAACAGTGCTCTGATTTCTCTTCAGTTCTACTAGAACAACATTTGTGTGTGTGTGTGTACATACGTGTGTGCATCTGTGAAGATGTGCATGTGTATATAAGTACATGTTCACAGTGTAGGCTGTGGATCTGCTGTTCCTTCTCAGGCACAATTTACCCTGTCTTTTGAAATTGTATCTTTCAGGCCTAGGGCTTACTGATGAGGCTGCCTGGCCATTAAACACCAGGGATTGGCCTGTCCCTGTCTCCCCAAGAACTGGGATGGCAAACACATCCTTTTAATGTGGGGTCTGGGGATGAAACTCATATAGCACAGAAAATGTGACACCAACTGAGCAATTCCACAAGCTGCTGCTATATGCTTTTGTAAGTTAAAAAAGTTTTTAAAGTAAAATAAAAGTAAATAGGACCACGATTGTTAGGGAACAGATTATATATATAAAATGAAGTGTAAAATTTGTATTCAGATGCTTCTAAAATAGACCTGCTTCAGCTCTCAGGCCAAATCATTATGAAATTTAAAAGTATCCACGTTCAGGCAAGATTTCAGATACACAACCAAACTTGAGTAAACTTTGTTTACAAAGTCATGGAAAATAAGTCCCCATTTTAGTGTTCTGCAGTAGGCACACTGCTGTGTGTGTATGTGTGGTGTGTGTGTGTGTGTGTCCATAGCATGAGCTGGTAGCGTATCCAGTCATAGGCACATCATCCTTAATTTGGCCATCGGCTCAAATGACCAACACTGTGTATTCCAATCCATTCCAATGAGGGGTGGCTGAGCAGCCAGCCTTGTTCTTAAATATCTCTCCATGGGCACAAACAGCAGTGAGTTAATACAAAACAAACTGAAAAGGCTCTGCGTGACTTCTCGCTGTGGAACTTTATACTTTAGACCCTGAAGGGAGGAGGAAACCAAGCAGGACATCTTTAGTGGTGAAAAGCCAGGAAACAGATTATGCTGGGTGGATGGAAAAGACCAGAACAGAGATCAAAATAAGAGTAGAGTACAAGGCAGGGTCAGTCAGCCAGTTTAGGGAAAACAGACTGGCAATCTATCACAACTGCCTCAGAGAGGCGTTTAATTCTAATCTGGCTTTTACTTAGCCAGGGGTCAGCCAAGCTCACTCACTTACAGAGCAACGTTAATTTGGGGATAAATTTTAGCCACTTATCCAACATGACATTTTTGAAAAGCCTTAATGACTACAGTGGAGGCATGAAAGATTATGTAATGAAGGTGTGCTTGTATGCCATTGGACTGTGCTACACCTTGGAACTGTATCAGACTTCTGTGGCTCCTATTTTAAAGATAGGCCCGCAAATCACAGAGGAGGAACACGGGTCCACTCTTTGTACACTTGAGCTCACATCTGATTTTACAATAATCAGCTCCAGAAGGACTTAAGTGTCCTCTGTCAGGATCTAGGCATCTAAGCTTCCATATCCTCTACAACCTTATAGGAGTCACAGAGAAATGAGAGAAGGAGCAGATGTGGGAGTCAGAGGCAAGTTCTAGTTCTGCTTCTGACCTTCATCAGCTGTGCGGGGTTGGGTAACCCTTTGTACCCCAGTTTCCTCTAGCCATAGAAAGAAGGCAAGAATGCCTACATCTTGTGATGTGAGGGATAGCTCTACTGCAGGCGCTTGACACCTTAGATTCTATAACGCACTAGCAGAGGCAATGTGGTTTCTATAGATCACGAAAATGGACACACACACACACACACACAAAAAAATCTGATGAAACGAGTATTCAGTTGGCTAGCACTCAAGTCCATGGACATCTCCCGGAGACCTGAAAGGTGCTCTCCCCAGCGTAACTGCTCCCAGGACCTGGGGGTGGCGACCGATGCTTTGTCTCTGATTTCACCTGACTTTCCCAGCGCAGACACGTGTGGAGCACTGTCATATGAGATGTGGGAGCACATCTGGGACTCTCCTGTAGGTTTCGCTGTGTGTCACTGCAGCTCGGGGATGCCATGTTTTTGTTGGTAGACTATATTTTGGGCCAGTTTGATGTAGTCACAAACATTCTCTCCACTACATTTTGGAAAGAAATGTTATAACTCCAACCTCACATGAGTGATTAAGAAGGTGATCTTTGCCCTCATCTGTGGTTTCGCCAAGATAGCTCAAATACAGGGTTGGTGAGTCTCAGGCCTACATGTGAACACACTTTGGTGTATGGGAAGGTTGGTTTGAAGGGAGAGTGAGTGGAACCCTCTCTGTAGTGTCAGAATCATGGTCCTCAGAGCTCGGGCTTATCTTAATTATTCACCACTGCCACCGAAACCCATAATTGACCTTCAAGTGTTCCCAGCACAACCCTTATTAATCAAAAAGGACAGTCAAGTCACAACTGTCCACTGAAATTTACCATTTAAAGAAAAAATATATATAGACTTTTTTTAATAGTTAATTCCTAATGTGACTCTGTACTGTAGGTACCAACATCTCATATTAAAAGAAGAGATAAAGGAACCCTTTAGAATCGCCCTCAAAGCTTGGCTCGTGCAACCAGGGGCGCTGAAGCATTTCTCCATCCAAATGGTGCTCAGTCATGCAGCTTCTGGGCAGACACGGGGGGGGCTGACTTTAAGAAATGGGGACTCCGGTGAGTGACACCAACTTCTCAGCTCACCCAGGGGAGGTGAATGGACTCTTCTGGGGTACCATTTCATGAATTACTCCTGTATAAATGCTGTCAATTTACACATCAAAGTCCTAACCTGTGTAGGACCAAACTCAACCTGTTTTGATTCCATGGATATGGTACAAATTACAATCTGCCCACAAGCCTGATAAAGAGAAGGAAAAACATAGGACTGCAGGTGAGCCACGATTCCAAATAACAGCAAAACCATCTTACCTGTCTTCTTGATGTTGGCCATCTTGGGAGCTACAGGTGAAGGTGGGATGTTTGAATGTGAGTGTATGCATATGAGGTTCAAGTGTGGGGAAGTGCTGGGTAAGCAGAGGACCAGGAAGGAGAGGAGGATGGGCTATAAAAGCAGGATATATTTTCGTGAGCAGGCAGGGGTTATGCTTTCCTTGGGGTATATGCAAAAGTTATGGATCAAATTAAAATGCAGGTAGGTCTAATCATTTTCTCAAACTATACATGACTAAACTAAATGGTACACTGGAAGAGAAAGTCCACCTTATATGGGTACTGACAGACAGAGCATAGTTTCACATCCATTTAGTGCTGACCCAGGTCGTGGCAATAGGTAGCATGAACTCAAACTGTTCCCAGAAGTGGTGCCTGAGTCTCTGGGTAATCACTTACACTATAAAAAGTGGGGGAAATGACAGTAAGAGGCCCAGGAAATGTTCTCTGACTTGTAATATGAGCTTCTGGGAATTGAGGGAATTGGGTAGGTTTTAGAATGTAGGAAGCTCCCATTGTTAGTCTAGAGGGTTTCCTATCTGCTTCCTGTTTCTGAACCTTAAAATCGTTCCCCACTGCTTTGTTGAGAAGCTAAGAAGGAGTCCTCCCTGCCCAGCCCTCACTGCTAGCAAACAGCTCTACGGGACAAAGAAAGCCCAGTTTGCTGCATGTTGTGATCAATACGATCCCTGCATTATATGATCAATAATATCGCAACCATTTTCCAGTTCGATCAAATCATTGTTTCTGCTTGAAATGAAGTTCCAGTTTAGTTTCTTTGTATGTTTTTCTATGCACTACTATGCACTCTTAGATAACAAGCAGGAAAAATAGATTATGAAACTTCTAGATTATGGAAATTAAATTGTCGAGGTTAATAGTGCTTCTTTATTAGTGGAAGGTATGCTTCATGCCCACAGAACACTACATAGCATAAAATGAAGAGAAAGCTACTAAAAAGCTCAAGAAGGTGACAGAGACATGCACTAAATGGCCACCCTTTCAAATGGCTTCATTTGAAACATCCAGAAAAGAACTAGACTCGCTCAAGAGGAAGCCAAGTACATTAAAAGGCAGCAAATGAATGAGGCCCCTTTCCACCTACAGGAACTTGTATTAGGAGATGAGAGAGAGAGAGAGAGAGAGAGAGAGAGAGAGAGAGAGAGAGAGCCAGTCACAGTACAGGACTTGTATGTGCTGGGAGAATGTAAAAGGGAGATAAAATTAATTTATGAAATACCTAAAGTAGGGTCCTTCAGTGTTTTTATTCACATCTTCTACCCACTTAGCTACATTATAGTCTCTTTTGAACCATGGGTTTAAATACCTGCAGAAAGCAATGGAAGGAACAAAGAAAGCAGAACAAGATAGAAAAATCTGAAAATACAGAGCACAAGCTTAGCCAGGATGTTTTCACCCTCCAAATGCAAGTGACTACGGCAAATAACCAGAACGGACATCGGGTGACTATGAGGCAGTCTGCACAATGGCATGAGAGTAATCTCAGCTACAAGGCACAAGGCATTCTAGAATGTATTACAGTAACATTGATTGCTAGGAAAGCCTCTTCCAGCGGCTTCCCATTGGGAGTCAGAAACTCTGTTTCAGTCATGGTATTATCAGAAGTCCCACTCACCCACCTCAAAAGTTGCCTTTTCCAAGCCACCACTCAACTGGCTCCTTGGTGTTCAAATAATACTGGTGCTTTCTGAAAATATCAGGGTAGCTGCAATTCCAATCTGGTATTTCGGCACATAAAACCTCTAGGCAATTTAAAGGAGCCAGAATCTTTATAGGTTACAATTGCTTTTTACACAACCACTGTTTTACTCTCTATAGCGGAGTCTAAGCAGGAGTCAACGTGAAGTGCTCCTCCGTTGGCTTCTGTAACGGGCACCGTGATCCTGGGGTCCCCAAGCACATGAACTGCAGTTCAAGTTGGCCTCCATGATCTGGAAGCTAGGTTTTAGTGATTTAATTTAAGGTTCCTTCCTCCACTTTGTGCGCTCCTGACTGCAACATTCGTGGTTGCATTGAGAAACAGCCCTCAGAAGTTGCTTTCCAAAAGGATAATGCTAGCATCTCCCTGATGGATGTGGCAGCGCTACCATCAGGATGACTGTGCAAATCTCAAAGGCAGTAACACTGGAGGTCTAGTTGTTGTTTTCCACAAGGTTTCTTTGATTTTTTATTGTGGGGTTAAGCGAAAACACATCGCCTTAGGATTTGCTCTTACATTAATTTAACAATTTCATCGCAATTTATTGGGCTTTTTTATTATCTAAAAAAGGTAGCTCCCATGGTGCTGTAGGCAATGATGGTGCAGTTTCTGCAAGATTTATTTGGAAACAAATCTGGGAAAATTATAAAACACATCACTTTTTCGTTAAGATTTGTTTCTTTCCTCCATATTCAGTCGTTGAATTATTTATTCATATATTTAAACCCAAACTACTATATTTCCAGTTATATTTCAAAATCAAGTTATTTATCCAGTCATTTTCCTTATTTTTAGCCATAAAGAAGGTACTCTGCAAAAAAAAAAAAAATTATGACTCCGCCCTGAATGAAGGGTCCTGTTGATTTTTGTGCCGATATGACCATTTTTGGCAACACATGCCTCCAGATTAAGGAGGACCTCACATTAGTTTTGCCTTTAGCCACAACCATTGCCAATTCGCACTTTTCAGAGAGACAGCCAATTAAGACTTGCGCGAACATTTCCACTGAGACTTTGAACAGAAAGAAAAAGTCAAAAAGCAAGTGCGACCAGTGATGACATGAACGGCCTGGGAATAACTATAGGGAAAGCCCATGCAGCTGTCACCAGATGAAACACTGCCACACAGCCAATTCAGCGATTCAGTCTCCCACAGGCAGGGAGCCCCTTCCTGGGGGAGACCTTTGTTCCTTTCACTGACTTCAAAACTCAAAGGACAGGTGGCGTCACGGCTGCTCCACACACATAGCTTGACTAGCACATGAAGCACCTTTTCCTGTTTCAGAGCTGTGCTGAAGAGAGCGCTGGGCACCTGCTCCAGTAGCTAGGGTGATGGGCCTTTTGTCAGACTACGGTAAACCTGCCTACAGGGCTTGACTCAGCATGGCTCATTAGTGCAACATGCAAAAAAAAAAAAAAAAAAAAAGCGTTGGTCAGGACAGGAGAACCTCTTTGTGTTCTCCAGGATGGAAAGCCAGAAGAAAATCAGCTAGTGCTGACTGGGCCAGGAGCACCACTGAGCAGATAGGGGGGCTCAGTCGAAGATCAAACGACCCTGCTCTCAGCCAAGGAAAGGACTTTGAGGGAGATTAAGTGGCAGCCCAGAATGGAGGGGCAGGTGGAGACTGACCTGTGATCCAGACTCCCTGTCTGGGGGCTGTCAGAGCCCCCTGGGCTTATGCCTTGGGATGGGATTGTCTGGGCGAGGGAGTGCCCAGGCTCAGGTGCTTGGGGCTCCCTCCTGTAAAAACACAATATATAATACAAAGTCTAAGCCAAAAAAATAGAAATCATGAACAGCAACAAGGAAGATGCAAAATCTTTGATATAACAACAAAGACATTTAGCGGTTCATTTGTTTTAATTTATAGAGTATGCATTTGTGGTGCATGTTTTAATCCAGGCCCAAATTTTTCATCATCCTTTTGGATGATGTGGTGCTAAAGGGGATGATGAAACAGCAGACCTGAAATTGTTCTTATTATGAGAAAAAAAAAATTTTTTAAGAAGGATATGCTTCCTGTGGTCGTGGTCATTCGGCTCCTAGTACACTCACATAAATGGCAGGATTATATCATATCAAATTTTATGACTGATACATGGAAAGTAAAAAAGAGTCGCTAACATAATTCTTGGGATGCTATGTGAAAGAACTTCAGGTTTTCTAGAAGTATATGAAGGTGTGTGTATGTATGTATAGACAGTTCCCATACAAGAAAGTGGTGATCAGCTTCACAAACTTGGCTCCAATTAATTAACGTGAGTGAAAATTCTGAACAAGGGAATCTTTCTTCTCCACTGAGAAACTTCTATTATACTTTCACATTAAATATCAGAACTTAATTATATCACAGGCAAGATCTCTTAAAGGATATCCATAATAGTATACTTTTTATCATGTGGGAGTTTCATACATTTTTTTTTAAAACAAATGATTACCCTAGGAAAATAGATGAATACTGAATACCAAATGTTCTCTGGGTCCTGAACTCACGGCTTTAATATCTATGATCTGCATCCAGGATAAGATAAGGAGCCCTCTTACCAGGTGGCCTCATGCAAAACAAACCAAACAACATTCCAGGAAGAGTTTATCTGCAGTGAGCCCTAAAGCACCCAAGCACCTTGGGAATGCATAAGATAAACTCTAGTGGATTAGTGATCTATGATGGAGTTCTATGATGCCATTCTGGACCATGCGATGGTATCACTTGAAATTGCTATTATCTCTACGGTAAAAGTATCCTCTAATAAATGCTGACAAGCCACTTACAAGACAATACCATTCAGGTGGAAGGTCCAAATTTCAGGGCATTGTTATTACTCCTAGACTGAAAAAGGCAGGGTATATGATGGAAAGGCTAAAATAAGTTTCTAGCAAGCAGCTAACAAATACTGGCTACTAAGACATTTTTAAGTAATACAGAGATCCTGAGAATAATAACTACGACTAGAGTGAGACGTGAGCAGAAAAATTCTAGCTGCTTTGGAAGCAGCGAGGGTAATACTTCTATAGGGCAAGGTCAGTGGAAAGAAAGCTAAGGGTATGCTTTACCCTATGAAGGGAGATGGGAGTTTGTGGCGTCTATGCCTTGCTTGCACTTTCTTAGGTGAAGAAAGAAAACAACACCAAAAACTGCATCATGCTTATTTCATGATAAAAGGCTTTAAAGGTAACTTTCAACCCCACTTTAAAACGCTATCTATCACCTAAAACGGTTGAGGTTGCACTGGTGACAATGATTCGGTTAAAGAGTTTAGGTAAGTGGCCTTTTGAACGTCCCCGGGAGGAAAATTTAAAAGGGGAAGCTCATTCCATTAGTCTGAGAGAATGCTTAGATAGCAGCCATGGAGGTCTCAGAGTGGTGGCTTCAGACCGTGAGCACTGGCATGCTCTCACACAGGGAGGAGTCTCCCTGGTGCTTCTGGGGGAGAGGAAGGGTGACCCTTTGAAATGGCTGGACCCCAGTGATGAGAAGAAAGGAAAGCTATCATAATTCCCTTCAAAGGAAACCAAAACACCACAATGGCAGGTGACTGGAGGAAAAAGCCCGCAGCAAGGGTGAGACCCCGCTATCAGTGAATATTGGTATGGGTACAGTTGCGGAGATGCCTATGTAAAAGAGAAAAGCCAAGGTTAATTTTTACAGGGCAAAGAGAATTAAAAAGACAAAACCAAGTCCAGAGGCATGGCAGGTGGTTCTTTGACTCTCTGATTAAGTAACAGTTGACACTCATTGCACATGACCTTCAAATGCCTTTCCCATTAAATGTACAACTTACTCAGTTGAATTAGATCGAGGTCTAAATCTTTTTCCTCTGATTTTCTTTTTGTTGCCTCCCACGTTACCTGAAAAAGAGCATTTACAGCTGGTTTTTCATATTGATAAGTGACTGTTCTGCGCATTATTACATGGTATTTGTAGTGGGTGTGGTTTATAACCAGCATTGCCTCAGAATGTGGGCGTCTGTGGGACTGCTCGGTCTTCTAATGCTTCTTGCCTACTTTGCTAATAAAGGACACTTTAGAGAGTAACAGAAGCACACAGATGGTCTCTCACCCTATACCTCTTTGTTGGGAGAAGAGTGAGGTGCTTATGGGAAAGAATACATCTTTACAGGGACCCACAAGCCAGACCTTCGATTCCGAGGGCTGCTCCCTACCTTGCCAGGAGTTGCTTCGAGGTCTCCCATTTTCACAGATGTCGGAGATATGTTTTGTGTCCGGAATCCTTTCGCTCCAGGAATGAGAGAGCCCATTTGACCTGAAATTAGAAGCATTTATATATCACTCAAATATATAATCAAGATAAATGTTTTGGAATCACTAAGCGAAATTTCTGAGCATTACCGGACATTAAATAAGATAAATAAATAAATCTGAAATGAAAGAATGAACAAAACATGAAAGTCTTCACGAAGAAGGCAGAATTACACAACATTCAATTTAAGAAAAGTCAAATACAATGGAACCCCATTACAATAGTCATGAATGAAAAAGTATCAAGGCATGATGCAAGCCAATTTGCATTCTCCAGAACACAGCAAGGTCAGAGCAAATTCAGCAAGTATTATTCACATAACCCCAGCGGCAGGGTTATAATGGGGTACCACCATAGATGTTTCTTAATTGTAAAGCAATGGTTTCCATTCAAATATTATGAGAACATGGACTTTTAAAGAGATTACATAAAATTTGCTCAACTGAACCTGCTTAACTTTATGAAAATAATATGCAGCTTTAAATTAATAAAATTATCTGAGAGTAGGTATTTTTCTAAACAAGTATCCTCCCCCATGAACATAATACATGTTAGTTAACTGAATTGAATAACTGAATTGATTTGTATATTTATCATGGAGATATCTCTCACAAAGCCCATGTACCATTGAGCTCTTCTGCTATTTGTATCCTACTATTATTAAATGAATTAGCTATAAAATTTAAAATTAATACACCTACCTCATACCATTAAAGAAAAGAATTGTGATATAGTCTGAAGCCTAAAAATTTGACTGACTAGGCATCAGAACCTATTGTAATATTTTCCAAACTCTTGGAATTTCTCCTCTTAAAGCTCCTTATTAGAAACTACAGAAAACAGCACTATGCTTAAGCCATGTTCCTGAGAAACATTCTGGTTAACCACTAATAACATCAGTCAGAAAAGGACTCTTCTGACTGAATGCAAGCAGAACTTGGCACAGTTAAAGCATACGAATTTCCTCTGTTGGAACTTTTCAACATCATTTTCTAACGACAAAGTAATTCGTATTTTGTATGAGGAGCCAATGAGTGTTCCTGGAACCCACAGGTTCTCCATGTTTTACTTCTATTTCATTCACAGTTCTGTGCTGGACCAAGAAAATATTTACGTCAGTGAATGCTAGTAGATTCCCCAGTCATTTCTCTCAGCCAACAAGCCCTCAGCCACAGGTTAAGAGAGTGACCTTTAGACTCTGTAGAGCGTGTGCTAGAGCATGTACTTCCAGGCTCAAAACCAGCACAACGTTTGCTCTTGAGTTCAGTCATCTAAGGAAATGTGCTTAAGGAAGCTCTCGGTGCCTAACTGTTCTGTAGTCCCTCATAGTCCGTGCCTCTAAGGACTGAGCCCTGCGCAGACTGTTTTACGGATCACCTAGACTGTTAGAAGAGACTGTGGGCCCTCTCAATAAACTAGCTCCGACAGTCCACAAGCAACAGATGGGCCCAGAGTTACGAGAGGATTGACTGAAACTTTTTCTTCATTCTTTACACCTCGATGGAAACTTTCCTAAAGAATATTTTGGTTCCCTTTAATGTGAAGGTAGGTCCCGCCCTGTGAAACTTCCTATTTAGTTCTTCTAGTCATTCACTGTCAACAGATTGTAAGGCATGCAGACTTTTGAAGGTGTCAGGCATCTTAAGAGCTAGAACAAGAATATATTTATTAGCGTTTGAGATATAAATAGTATAGTAATCCTACCTATACTATTATAAAATTCAAGCAACTAATAATCATACTTAATTTTCAACTAAGATGATAGTTATGAAGTCTATAAATAACCATTCCAGAAAAAATAAAATCATAATATTAATATTAAAATATATGATTCACAGAGAAGCAATCTTTTTTTTCACAGCAAGCTTAGCTTTGAAATATACAAAATTAAAAACTATTCAATGCAGCACTTATATTACCAATTTATCTTAATTGCCTTTATTGAAGCATGACAGTACCCTTTTTCTTTGACTACCAAGCATGACATAAAGCTCACCATGTGAAAATATTTTCAAATACTATGTTCAGCTTTATAAGCCATGGGCAACATGACAAGAAAAACCTTGGCTTTCTACACAGATTCAGAGCTGTTTGATTTTGTTTCAATTTTGTGGCCTGATTTGTGGTTCTGAGCATATGGCATTTTGAAGTAGAGTAATCAAAGAACAAGGGATACTATTTCAACATTCAAGAAAGAAGGAAGAAGTAATCAAACCTGCTGCAAAATAATGAAATGTTCTGACTAATGGAATAATGTGTGATGGAACAGGTGGAGATCTGAAAATGCGACAAAAAAGCAGACCTCTTCTTAGAACTAGATGCTGAGTTTGTGCTGACTCCAGGAGGAATGTCGCTATAAAAAGAGTCGCCATCTCCAGGCTTTTTTACATAATCTCCCTGGGGTAACTGTCTAAGGCATAATAAACATTTCAGAGTCAGAAAACAAGACACACACATGAACACAGACATATATACAAATATTATTTCAGGAAAAAGAGAGGTAGGGATAATGGTCTACACGATTAAATCTATAACATGAGATTATTAATAAATGCGACAAGTTCAACTCATTTTAGCTGTAGAGGTCAGAAATGTAATCATGAAGTCTTGGCAGGCTGGATGAACAAAGCTTTGTTTTCAGGAGAAATATGGAAAGATGAGTTATTTTCAGTGCAACCTCATTCTACTGGGAGATGTTAACTACTGGGAGATGTTTTGTCTTTTAAAATGTTGTTGAAGATGTGTCTAGACATTCCTTGCTCAAATAAAGCAGGCTTTTTCTTTTCAAATGTGATGAATAAATTATTCATGATTTGAAACATATGATGAGTATAATCTTGACTGAACTGTAAAGGATTTGATTGCTTTCTGGTAGTCTGTAATTAAAGCCAAATATATATATAAAAAAAAACTTATTAGAAGTTGGTGTTCGGTTTGCAGCTTCATTATTTAAAGGAAGCTTAGATGCAAATTTGAATGAAAACAATAATTTTATATCAGACGGTAGAATGTTTGAAGGAATGTAACTTAGCAAGAGGAAGAAAGGGTTGAAAAGTAGCTGGGCCTTGTGGGAGACTAAAGAAAAGCATCTATGACAGATGGTGGCCACAGCTGGAGAGCTCTACCACAGCAGGAGGGCGAGACAGGGCACCTGCTTCACCTGTGCCACAGGAATTGAAGTTTGTCTCACTCTGACTGAGCCAAGACAGCAACAGTCTCACTACTCATCCTATGGGAACTGGAAAGAAACATTCAATACCCGCCCCCAACAAGACAACCCTGCCGGAAGCCAATCTAATCATTTGATGCGTGGCCTCAAACAGCCAAATGCATACAAATCTTCACCAGTTTCCCTCATGCTGTAGGTGGAGGTGTCAAAAGCAAGGGACCGGACTAAGGATTTACAACAGGTGTATGTCAGTAAGTCTCCAACGAAAGCATGAGTTCCTTGAGTTCCTTTTCCTCTCAGTTTCTGTTAATTATCCTGTTTGCAGATACCAAGTTTTACCCTCAAAAACCCCTTTCAGATGTCCCCTTGAATGTTCTGATTCCTGTACTGTTAAAACTATTTAAAAAGCTTAGCTCTTTCTGACCCAACATCCTCTCCCAAATTATTCTGACAATTTATATATTGCCAATCTGAAAAAAAAGTTGTTGAACTGATATAAATAAAGCATGTACTTTAATTTGTGTGACTTTATCTAGATCTCCATACATTAATTAATTAAAGGGGAAAACAATCCCACTAAACTGGTATCTGAAACTAGCTCCACTCTTGGCTGGTTAGAGGTCCCACCAAAATAAAGCAATCAGTCCTGCCGTTAGAAAAGGTCCAGCTTAATATGGTTCCAGGGAATTTCTCTTCTTATCATCCTGGCCACACTGGATTCTTCCCTAACTTCACTGCAAACATCCCAGAAGACAGCATATCCCACAAGGAAGGCAAGTAACTTTCCTTTCATGGTAAATGCCAGCAGTTTCCTTACTGCTTTCTTAACAGTGCCGAACATCCTTCACTGTCTGAAAATTTATCCTTTCTACAGTATCTATTATCTTAGCAGATTGTTACTTCTTGTTTTAGTGGAAAGAGAAAGTACCAGCCTCCTGTGATCAATAAAATAACATTTTATCATTTGCTATGAAAAATCATAGAGCCAACTAGATGAGCTTAAAATTTTAAGCTTAAAATTAAAATTTTAATTGTACTTTTTCCAATTGTTTGCTCTTTTTATGGCTTTTGTCTTTCAACTTTTAGTGTTTTTATACTTTTCCCAATTTGGATCCTGAAAGTAATTATCTGGACTGAAAAGTGCTAAATTTTCAAGTGGGAAATTTTCTGTATATTTAGTATACCATGTACAAATATTTCAGATACATGCATGATTATATAAATAATTAACAAAAGAAAAATGCTTTGTAACTGAATTGTTTTTCCTCAGTAATCAACATTTCCTAAATTAATTCCAGGGTGTCATTTTTTTCCTACTCTATAAACCTCTAGATTGAAATGATATATCTTTTTAAATAATATTTTTGAAGGAATTTCTATTTGCTAACACAAAGAAAAACACCTGTAGCTCAATGACTTTGAATGGGCAGAATATGCAAACTATAATTACTCCCCCCCCCACCTACAACTTACAAGCTTATTGACTTTTTTTTCTACATCAGATAACAACATGTTTATAAATATTAGCCAGTTGGCATTGAACATTATAAATGTTAACATCAAGAAAGACTTTCCTGTATTAACCCCCAAAGACTTTAGATAAATGATTGGTCAGGTTCTGAGAGAAATTTGACTTTCCTTAGAAGTATCTGTTGAGCAGTGATATTTATCTCACTAATCCAAATGTGTACTCAAAATTAGAAATTGGGGGAAAATGTATCCAGGTCGTAACTTCAATGTGAAGGAGTCTCTGGTTAGTGCCCAGGCCGACGCTAGGAACTGTTACTCTCTTTTGAGAAGTATCATGTAAGGTATGCCAAGTCATGCTGACAGATGCGTGAATATTGCTGAAATATGAGGAATGCAAGAAAAGAAACCGAGAAAGATATGCGAAAGAAAAGGTGTGGAGTTCACGAACAAAAAATAAAATGGATAAAACGGATGAGAGATAAAGAAAGGAGGAAGGGGAAGAAATTCTGCTTCAGGGGAAACCACAGAGCAGAAATATGGGGTCTGATTGTCATGTTCCTCATGATCTCAGTGATCTGTGGTTACTTCAAACAGAGGGAAAGGATTTCAACCAAATGTGCATGTGTTAGAAATTTAAGTTAAACAAATGTTCCTTATCCTATTTATATTTGCAAACCTGACTGAAAATTAAATTTACAGTTATTGCTGTAAACCATACAGCTGTCATGCTTTATGCAATTATTCCTCAAGAAACAAAACTGACTGGGGAAAAAGGTAAAAAATTTATTTTGCTTTGTTTTGAAGACAGTAGTTTTCTATGTATCCCTGCCTGTCCTGGACTCCTGAACTCTTTCTAGACCAGGCCGGCCTCACACTGAACTCACACTGCCTCTGCCTCCCTGAGGGCTAGGATTATAGGTGTGTGCTACCACACCTGGCTGTAAAAATTTTCTTGCCAGGCCACAGAGGAAGACGGTGCAGCCAGCCTTGATGAGACCTGATAAGTTAGGGTTAGATAGAAGGGAGGAGGTCCTCTCCTATCAGGGGACTAGGAAAGGGCAGAGGGGGAGAAGAGGAAGGATGGGTGGGGCAGGGAGGAAAGGAGGGAGGGAGCTGCAGAGAGTGAATACATTGTAATAAATAAATATATAAATAAAGTTAAGTTAAAAAAATATTATCTTCGAAAAACAATTTCTTGCCTGAAGGTTTTAAAGAAAAAGGTCAGTAGCCAACATCTAAGTCTTCACTGTGGCCCTATGGTTCCATGGTTCCCAGCCTACCCAAGATGCCACTAGAGGGTGGAAAGCACTTCAGTATGAGCGCGGGGTAGACTTCCGGCAAGTCCCAGGAAGGGGCTTCTATTGTTTTTGTTCAGGGGGAAGTTTGTTACCCGATTCATTTATAGAATCGCAAGCCTGTCTTCTCCAAAAATCTAAACATTATGCCCCATTTCTATGTTAACAGTCTCCTGGCAAATGCCCATATATTAAACGTTACTCTTAAGCGCTAAACGCTAAAGCAAAACCTCACATTTTATCAGCCAAAGGGAGTATACGGACCTCAGCCTGGCTGATGACTGCTGTTGTCCTCTCACTTGACCACAGCGCTTAAAGATGGCAAAGAACGTTATAGCTGAGAGAAGTTAGCCATTTTCCTTCATCACCAATAGTAAATGAACTACTAACTTCTTATCCGTGGGGCTTCCCACCATGGGACCTCAAAGGCAATCCAAATTTAAAGGTAAAAATAACATCCAAATTCTCGGTTTTAGGTCCTGGCACCTTTGGAACCTCATGGGTCTTTATGTGAATGTCTGTGGATAATTTTGTAAGACTGAAAAGGTTCTGTCTGATGTATGCTGCGTCTGTTGGTCCAACCATATCCTCTAATTATTAACACATATTGTCCAAAAGCAAAACCGTAAAGATGCTTCAGTGTGTAACTTCTTCGTCTAACGTGATCCTTTGTTGCTCCCTACTTATATTTTGAACTGTTACACTAAGCATCATTGTTATTCGTCAACAATATACAGAGTCTGAACCCAGAACGAAATAGGGTATGATATGTAATACCTGCCAGGGTTTTATCAGTTTTCAAGACCATTCTTGAGTTTTTGGGTACCAACAGCAAGTAGAATTAACAAATTTTAAAATGTGAGATGTGAAATGTCTATCTCAGGACTATGTCAGTTTAGATAAAACCAGCAATTCTTATAAAAAGCATGACTATCTCCATTGCTAAATGGAGATAGCAAGGGTATGCTAAATAGGTATTTGATGGTCTCTATGGATTTTACTTAATAACAGCACAGGAGGCATAACAGCTCTGAGATTCTAAATACAAATTCTCTATTTTAGGATTACCAAATAATACAAAAATACTTTCTTACATAAAAAAAAACAAACAAACCTGCTCCACAAGTGCAAAGCACCCCCTTGATAGCAACAAATGATAAACCTTGTAACCTATTCAAATTATTACTACAACAGTAACAAAATAAATTCCCTTGGACAGTATTAGGCAATAAGAGTATTTTAAACATGAAAGAAAGCCAATAAACCAATGTAAACAAATATGGCAGTTTAACATACAAGAAATTTGTTTTTGATGAGAAAAACCTATTTCTCTCTATATATTGCTATTAAAAATAGCAATTTAAATTACTATTTCAAAACCGTAAAAGGTCAAGGTCATCATTACATAAAACAAAAAAAAACCCACTTGAAACTGCATGTTTGAGTTCCAACAGTGAAACAAAGGGTTAAACCTTTCAGTCACATGTTCAGATCACTGTCATCACGTACCTCTGTTCTCGATAGTTTCTGTTCATAGACAGAGAAAAGGAAAGAACAAAGCATTAGTTACCCACAGAAGCGCATGAACAGAGCATTAAACACAAAGCCCGGCATTCCCTGAACCATCTTCCCTAGGGTAATTTAAACTGTAAAAGTAAAATGAGGAACACGCAGAAAATGTCATTTTATCTTAAGGCGAGGCGATACCAAAGGGTTAGTGACAATGTTGTCAAACAACTGCCAGTTCTAATTTGCTATTTATTTATTTTAAATATTTACTTATTATCTTATGTATATTTGTGTTTTGCCTGTATGTACGTATCTATGCTACATGTGTGCTTAGTACCCTTGGAGGCCAAAAGATATTACTTAATACCCCGGAACTGGAGGTACAGATGGTTGGGATGCACCACGTGGATCCTGGAACCAAACCGGGGTCTCCTTCAAGAGCAGCAAGCACTCATAACCACTGCGCCATCTTCCCAGCCTAAACCGCCCCCCCCCCCCCGCATTTTCAAAAGCATGAGTTACGTTGTAACCATTAAATGGTATAACTATTCTCTCAATATCAGTTTTATGCTACTAAATACTTAATAATGATCTAGAGCCAACCTTACTGTTTAGGAAACTTAATTTATCTATCCTTACTTTATGTGCACGTGTGTTTTGCTTGCATGTTTGTCTGTGCACCCCATGTAATGCAGTGCTCACGGAAGCCAGAAGAGGGTGTCAGATTCTCTGTGATTAAGAACTAAAAATGGGCCCTCTTGAAGAGCACCTAATGCTCTTAACCACTAACCCTATTCTCTACCCTTGTCAAGTCTATTTTAAATCTAGGATGGATATATATGGAGAGATGATAGATAGATGATAGATTGATTGATAGGTATAGATGAGAAAATGCTGATTTAAATGGCAACAGTCAATCCAATTATTTACACAAATTAACTACATTTCATAGAAATAAGCCTTAACTTACTCCTATTGAAATAACAGACATTGAGAGGGATGGGGCTAGAACTGGGATACAAAGCAAATAAAATGTAATTAATGAGGGCTATGGCTTGGATACAAGTGAATGCCCTGTGATTAAAATAAAAAATAAAAAAATTTAATTAATGTAAAAAAAAATTACAAACATTGGGCTTTAGCAACTATAGCTCTTTCTAAGACCAAGTAGGAGAACATATATGTATGCCAGAGTACTATATTCATCATGTATGGCCGATAAAAACACATTAAAATAAAGCTGGTCCTTCGTAGATATTAATAACTTCTCACTCAAGCTTTACACTGGATGTATTTGCTCACCATTTAATTCATGGTTTTGATTTGACCATGAGCTAAAATAATTTGCTCACATTTAATTCATGGTTTTGATCTGACCATGTGACTTTCATAACAAACTCATCTGAAACAAAAATGTGTTCAGAAGAATGTGACAATGTACCAGCAAAAGTTTTTCAAAAGTCACTGACTTTCTACCTTGATGTTACTAAATATTACTATTGTGAAGGCATATCAGAAAGTCAAGCGGCTGAGTCATCTGGACTTCCATCCTCCACAATCAAGCATACTGCTTCCACCCAGGCATCTTCACCTGCCAGAACATTCCATTAATACTGTAATGCTAACAACTGGCACGCAGGGTAAAAGGGACAATTTGGTCTTCTTTTCCATGCTCTTAGCTATCGGCTATGGGCAACACAAGCCTGGCAACTTTCTATGAACTGGGTTTTATTTTTAAATCTCATTCTGGGACCCGAGCCACACAGTTCCAGGGGAGTATTCTTTGCTTCCTATCCTGGACACCGAGACTTGGAGAAAGAGTTGTTTTATTGAAAGACTCAACATGAAAACAGCCATAGCTGTTGTTAACTATAAGAACAGTCCACAGTTTGTTTTTAACTTCAAACAGAAGACAAAATAATTATTTCATAATTTTATTCCTCCACTAAAATTTCTATAGTCTCACTCTGTTTTTAAACATTTTCTGAGCTAGGTGTGGTGGTGCACACCTTTAATCCCAGCATGCAGAAGGCAGAAGGTGGATCTCTGTGAGTTCAATGTCAGTCTGGTCATAAAGTTAGTTCAAAGCCAGCTAGGACAACAGAGTAAAACCCTGTCTTAAAAAACACAAAGCAAAACAAAACAGAACAAATAAAAAATATTCTGAATAATTTAAAAACTCTAAAACTTTGATCTTAGGTTCAAATTATGTCTAAGAAGAATACTACAATATGAACAGGATCCTTTTTCTTATCAACCTGCAAAATGTATCAATTTAGAAATGCTAAAAATAAAAAATGTAACCCCTCTAAAGAAAACAGGGAATTTCTACAAACAAAGGTATGTTTGTTTGTAGCAATAGGTATGTTTCGGTTTCATGTTTGCTGAAGAGCACATTTTTCTAGTATTCTATAAATAAAATATCCACCTATATTGTAAGTGGTAGAAACTCACACATTCTAGAACATCTTTCATGTAACCAAGTAAAATCATTGAGCTATAACAAAACAGCAATGCTTGTGAGGGGCATTAGTATGTGTCCTACGCCAGAGGAGTTGAGAAAACAATTTAACTCCAAGACAAAGCTCATTTGCTTGTGGCACGAAGAAAGGCTCTCCTTTCAGACATACAAGTTTATGAGTGCCTAAATCACACTAGCAAATGGAAGTGTGCAAGATGTCCAAGCACACTGGGAATCTGTTACAACTGATCTAGGGCTAGCTACTGATCTTCCTCAGGGCCAAACCTACTGCGATGCTGTGAGTTCCTTCCCTGAGCTATCCCATGTACACAAGCCATGTTACTCTGCTGTGCTGTCAGTGTTTTTGTTATATAGCCATTCCATAAATGGCTCCCTAAATTTTAATGATGGAAGCATATAAAAAGTAAAACAATTGCTCCCACTTTTCAGTAAAACACTTGCAGGATTTTCATTTTGCGAACGGTTGCTATATGTACATGTAAAGGTGTCTCCTTTGATTCAGCTGGCTTCAGACCACAGTAGGCAATCATACTGCTTACTGTGAGGTGGTCCCTGCTGCGAATGTGTGACATATAATAATCCACAGAACAAAGATGAGTTTATAAAAAGAACAGAGTAAATTTGAAACTTAAAATCATTTTAAATGTTTAAAGATTTATTTATCTTTGTGTGTGCATGCCTCTGTGTATGTGTGTGTGTGTGTGTGTGTGTGTGTGTGTGTGTAGGAGCCTACAGAAACCATAAGAGGTTGTCAAATCCTCTAAAGCTGGAGATACAAGTGGTTTTGAGTCACCTGATGTGGGTGTTGGGAACTGAACTCCGTAACAGCAGTATGTGTTATTAATTTCTGAGCCATCTCTCTGGCCCCAAATCTCAACTGTTTTAGTTCCCAATTTAGTGATCTTCATTTGCTCCACAAGGGACTCTGCTATGAAATGAGATTAACATCTAGAGTGTAGGTCTTCCAGATGGAAAACCCCATTTGGGCACTGAATAGGACAATACCAGAGACAGCAAAATATAATTTTAAGTTGAAATGTTGAAGAGAAATATTGAGCTGAACGTTCCCAAAAACTCGTGCGTTGAATGCATGTTCCCCATGCAGCACTGCTTAATTTAAGATAATCAGATTACAGGAGTTCTGACTTCATCAGTGGATTGATCCGTTTTTGGATTATACCTCTATAGTTTTTTGGGCAGAGGGTTTACTATGGTGGTGAGCGCTTTCTTTGGTGGGCATCTTTCCTCTACCATGGTCTTCTGTCTAGGCAGAGGCTCACAGCAATGGGGCCAGTGACAGTGGGAGCCTCTCAAATGTAAGCCACAGTGAAGCCCTCCTTTCTTGACCTGCTTCCTCAGGTAATTCCTCAGCAATGGAAACCTAACCTAAGAATTAAAGGTTTACGCTACATCTAAGTCATAACATTAAATAGTTACTAGACGACTAAAGAAAAAATTTGTATTGTAAGTCTTCAAAAGAGAACTCTGAAACATTAAATATATAAGTGTTCGAGAGCATTTAGTTAGCAAAAGTCTAAGCCTACTGAATATTCAAAGGTAGTATGACTTGCAACTTTTAAAAATTAAAAAAATCCTATGCTGAGATGTGAAGCTTAAGAAGGAATTAGGTGTGTGAATTTTGCAGATGAAGCTGAATTTTAAATGTTGGATCTCCCAAGAGTCTGCTCCTCACAGGAAGAAACTCATTTACACTAGTGGCTATCAGGAAAAAGGGGCTCTGCCATGAATGTGATGCGGAGATGCAGTCAGCGTTCACTCACTGAGTGAACTGAGTCGCTTCGACGATCTCACAACATTCAGGACTTTCAGTATAGAAAAAGAGTTGTTTGAAAATCTAAAGTGCGATAATTTATCATTACTTCTAGTCATACCCGGGGTGGGTAATCACCGATTGTTGGACCAGACTGACTTCCAACGCAAATATAAAGGTAAAAATATACAATCTTCCAGTCAAAATATTTTTCCAATCAATATATTTCACAATTATACTTTAAACATTTCTAGATTCTCTTTCTGTGTGTGTGTGTGTGTGTGTGCATGTTTGAATGCAGAGACCCAAGGAGGCTAGAAGATGGTGTCAGAGCCTCTGGAACTGGAAGTTCAAGGTGTATGAGCCACCCACACTGGTACTGGAAATTAAAACTGGGTTCTCTACGAGAGCAGTTGGCATTTTTACTGAATGAGCCACCTTTCTAGCACTTACTCAAAAATATTTTAAGGTAAATTTTTATAGTAATAGTACTGAAACATTTGACTTACTTATAACCCCAGGCAGTTATTCCTAATATGAGGGCCAGCACTAAAATGGTGCCGGCAATTATTCCTATTATGATATTAGTGCCAGCAACACCTAGAAGGGAAAATAAGAAGGAAAATCAGTGATATGAAAGTCTTTCAGGATTTTGTTCTCCAGATCTGAATCATCATGCTACCACTATTACCTGTTACGCTAAGACTTAGTATGTCTGCCAACCCTTCCTGCTCTTCCAGGGATTTAAACAGGGGTCAATAAACTTGTATAACTACTTCTAAGTAATGTCTTTTGAAAAGCCTCTGAGATCTGCTCTACCAGAAACAGCCCCACACCCCATAAGACACTGCCCACCTGCCCCTAACACTCCTTAGAGTTCTCCCAGCTGCCCCCAATAGCACCCTGTCCCCTTGGGCCCATAAATACCAGCAGAAGACTCCTGCTCTACCAGAAGCCATGCCAGTCCTAGAACTCCAGAGGCCACATGGGTAACTGGGAACCCAGAGACTGACTACCTTGGTACCCAGAACCCCAGAATCACACTGCTCTACCAGAGGCCACTCTAGTACCTGGAACCCCAGAGGACACGTGAGTTCTCAGAACCCCAGAACCTCAGAGGCAATGCCAGCACAAAACCCCAGAAGTCATGCAGCTTGCCAAAACCCTGCAGAGACACCCACCCTATAGGACCCAAGGATTCACTGCTCACCAGACCCACATGCCACCGATGCCAGAAGACCAAAGCCCAGCTATCCTACTACAGCAAGCTTTGGATATTCCAACTCATCTGAACAACAAGAAAATGATCTTATAACCAATTTTATGAAGATAGAGGTCCTTAAAGAGGAAATGAATAAATATCTTAAAGAAACCCAGGAAAAATACACACACACACACACACACACACACACACACACACACCAAAAAAAAAAAAAAGGAGGAAACTAATAAATAAATCCCTTAAAGAAAGCCAAGAAAAAAACAACTAATCAGGTGAAGGAAATGAATAAAACTGTTAAAAACTTGAAAATGGAAATAGAAGCAATAAAGAAAACACAAACTGAGGGAATCCTGGAAATGGAAAATGTAAGTAAGTGAACTAGAGATACAAGCATCACCAACAGAATACAAGAGGCAGAAGAAAGAACCTCAGATGTACAAGATACTAGAAATTGCTATACCAGTCAAAGAAAATGTTAACACTTAACAATTCCTGACACAAAATATCCAAGAAATCCAGTACACTATTAAAAGACCAAACCTAAGAATGATAGGAATAGAAGAAGAATTCCAGTTGAACCCATTTTTTAAAAAATGAAAGACAAATTTTAACCTAAAGAAGGAGATGTCTAAAAAGATACAAAAAACATACAGAACATAAAATAGATTGGACCAGAAAAGAAAGTCCCTCACCACATAATAATCAAAATACTAAACATACAGAACAACAACAAAAAAGAATATTAAAAGCCACAAGAAGAAAAAAGGCCAATTAACATACAAAGGAAGACTTATTAGAATCACACCTGACTTCCCAATGAAGATTCTAAAAGCCTTGACAAATGTCTTGCAGACCCTAAGAGATCACAGATGGCAGCCCAGATTACTATATCAGCAAAACTTTCAATCACTATAAATGGAGAAAACAAGATATTCCATGACAAAGTCAAATTTAAACAATACCCAGCCCTACAGAAGATACTAGGAGAAAAACTCCAACCCAAGAAGTCCAACTACACTCATAAAGAGAGAGAAAATAATTAATCTTACACCAACACGAACAAAAGACAGAAAGTGTGAGCAAACACACACAAACACAGAGAAAGAGAGAGACACACACACCAACAACAACAATAACAAAATAACAGGAAGTAACAATTAATTATATCATTAATATCTCTTAACACGATTTGACACAATTCTCCAATAAAAAGATACAGACTAAGAGAATGGATGCCAAAACAAGATCCATCCTTCTGCTGCATACAAGAAGCATACCCCAACCTAAAAGATAGACATTACCTCAGAGCAAAGGGTTGGAAAAAGATTTTTCCAAACAAATGGACCCAAGAAGTAAGCTGGGGTAGTCATTCTAATATCTAACAAAATAGGCTTCCAATCAAAATTAATCAAAAGACACGGGGAAGGACACTTTCTACTCACCAAAGGAAAATTCCACCAGGATGCTGCCTCAGTTCTGAACATCTATGCCCCAAATGCAAAGGTACCCACAGTTGTAACAGAAACATTATTAAAGCTTAAATCACATATTGAACTCAAAACATTAATAGTGGGAGACTTCAACATCCCTCTCTCACCAACAGACAAGTCATGCAGACAGACACTAAGCAAAGAAGTAATGAAGCTAACAGATGTTATGAATCAAATGTACCTAACAGATATCTATGGAATATTATACCCAAAAACAAAAGAATACACCCTCTACTTAGAACCTCATGGAAGTTTCTCCAAAATTGGCCATATACGCAGTTACAAAGCAAGGCTCAACAGATCCAAGAAAATTGAAATAATGCCCTCCAAAACTGGCCACATACTCGGTCACAAAGCAAGGCTCTACAGACCCAAGAAAACTGAAATAATGTCCTGTATCCTATCAGACCACTACTGATTAAAGCTGGATTTCACACACACACACACACACACACACACACACACCAAAAAAAAAAAAACAAAAAAACAAAAAACCCAGAAAACCTACAAAGTCATGGAAACTGAACAGTTCTCTACTGAGTCAAGGTAGAAATAAAGAAAATAAATAAATAAAGACTTCCTAGAATTAAAAGAAAATGAATGTATAACATAGCCAAGTTTATAGTGAAAGCTGTGCTAAGAGGAATGTTCATAGCATTATAGTTCATAGAATTGGAGAGATCTCATACTAGCAACTTAACAGCACATCTGAAAGCTCTAGACCAAAGACAGGCAAACACACCCAAGAGGAGGAGATGATAGGAAATAATCAAACTGAGGGATGAAATCAGTATTAGAAACAAAGAGAACAATAAAGAGAATCAATGAAACAAAGAGTTGGTTCTTTAAGAAAATTTAAAAAATTGACAAACCCTTATCCAAAACTAACTAAAAAAAAAACAGACAAAATATACAAATATAGAAAATCAGAAACAATAAAGGCGACATAACAGATATTGAGGAAATAAAAAAATCATTAGATCTTACTTCAAAAATCTGTACTCCACAAAATTGGAAAATCTAAAGGAAATGGATAATTTTCTTGATAGATATCACATACCAAAGTTAAATCAAAATCCTATAAACAATGTAAATAGACCTATAAGCTTTAAGAAACAGAAGCAGTCATTACAAGTCTCCTAACCCCACTCCCCTCCCCAAAAAGCCCAGGGCCAGATGGCTTTAGCACAAAATTTTACCAGATTTTCAAAGAAGAGCTAATACCAATACCCCTCAAACTATTCCACAAATTAGAAAAAATATTGCCAAATTCATTTTATGAAGCCATGGTCACCTGATACCCAAACCACACAAAAACTCAAGAAAGAGAATTTCAGACCAATTTCACTCATGAACACAGATACAAAAATACTCAATAAAATTCTCATAAACAGAATCCAAAAACACATCAAAAAGATCTTCTATCATGATCAAGTAGGCTTCATCCCAGAGATGCAGGGATTAGTTAAACATATGAAAATCTTTTAATATAATCTACCATATAAACAAACTGAAAGAAAAAAATGACCATCTTTTTAAATGCTAAAAAAGTCTTTGACAAAATCCAACACCCCTTCATGTTGAAAGTTTTGGAGAAATTAGGGATACAAAATAAAAGCAATTTATAGCAAGCCTATAGCTAACCTAATTAAATGAACAGAAACTCAAAGCAATTCCACTAAAATCAGGAACAAGACAAGGTTGTCCACTCTCTCTTTATTTATTCAAAAATGTACTTGAAGTTCTAGCTAGAGCAACAAAATAACTAAAGGAGATCAAGGGGATCAATCTGGAGAGAAAAAAATCAAAATATCATTATTTGCAGATGATATTAAAATAAATAAGTGACTCCGCAAATTCAACCAGGGAATTCCTACAGCTGATAAACACCTTCAGCAAAAGTACAAAATTAAAGAAAATCAGTAGCCTTCCCTTATACAAACGAAAAATGGGCTGAGAAAAAAAGTCAAGGAAACATCACCCTTCCCAATTGTCCCAAATAATATAAAATACCTTGGTGTAACTCTAACCAATCAAGTGAAAGACCTGTATGACAAGAACTTCAAGTCTTCAAAGAAAAAAGAAGATATAAATAGATGGAAAGATCTATTAAAATAGTAAAAATGGCCATCTTATCAAAAGCAATGTACAGATTCAACGCAATCTCTATCAGAAGTTCAACACAATTCATTACGGACTTTGAAAGGACAATACTCAACTTCATATGAAAAACCAAAACCCCAGGATAGCTACAACAATCACATACAATTAAAAAATCTTCCAGACTTATCACTATCCCTGATTTTAAGCTCTACTACAGAGCAATAGTAAAATCCTAAAACAAGCAGGTTAACTAATAGAATGGAATCAAAGAACCAGATGTAATCCATACACCTATGAACACTTGACTTGTGACAAAGAAGCCAGAATCATGCAATGGGAAAAATGAAACCATCATCAACAAATGGTGCTGGTCTAATTGGATGTTAGCATGTAGCAGAACGCAAATAGATACACATCTATCACTCTGCACAAAACTGAAGTCCAAGTGCGTCAACGACCTCAACTTAAAAACAGATTAACGGAACCTGGTAGAAAAGGAAGTAGGGATAGCCTCGAATGCACTGGCATAGGAGACCAACTTCCTGAACAGAATTCCAATAGAGCAGGAACTAAGACTGACAATTAATAGATGGGACCTCATGAAACTAAAAAGATTAAGAGAAAGGACAGTGTCAATAGTACAAAACAGCAGCCTCAATGGAAAACAACTCCACATCTGACCAAGGGTTAATTTCCAAAATACATAAAGAACTCAAGAAACAACATCAATGAACCAAACAATATAACTGAAAAAAAAAAGGGGGGGGGAATTCTCTAAACAGGAAATTCTCAACAGAGGAATCTCAAATGGCCAAGAGGCGCTTAAAGAAATGTTCGACATCCTTAGCCATCTGGGAAATGCAAATCAAAACGACTCTGAGTTCCATCTTATATCTGTAAGAATGGCTAAAATCAATAACACAAGTGACAGCTAATGTTGGTGAGGATGTGGAGCAAGGGGAGCACTCTTCCACTGCTGGTGGAGTGAAAACTTAGACATCCACAATGGTAATTATCCTCAGAAAACTAGGAATTAACCTACCTTAAGACCTACCTATATCACCCTCGCTATATTCCCAAAGAGGAGGGAGGGGAAACGCTGTCAGGATATAATATATGAGAATAAACACATTTTCAAAAAACAGGAAAAAAAGCTACTGAGATCCAGGTGCTACACGTACTATACTCTGCTTTCACACTGACTTTGGGAGCAAGGGCCACATTGCCATTTTCCATTTCTAAGGACATCAATTATTTAACTATTCTGGGCAAATTTAATTATTATGAGGCAAAGTCGGTAAGCTAAATTATACTCAGTATGATACAGCTTTACAATGTAATGAAAATGGTTTCAGGAGGTAAACCCCACTCACTATACCGTGTAGATGCCATTTACTTTTGAGTTTTGATTAAAAAACAAAAAACAAACAAAAAACAACCTCAAACACAAATGTCCATAGAGACAACCTCTCGTCTGTTGTGTATAAATATGACGTAACACCAAATTCGATACCTACCGTTGCCAGACAGGGTGATGCCGGTCTTTGCATCGTCATTGTGAGGAAAGTGAGTGCTGCAGTCAGCACCCGTCCAGTGCCTGTTGCACACGCACTTGAGCTCATTGCTGCAAACCTAAAATCCAAAGGAGGGCCAGCAGAAGCGTCAGTTCTCTGCCACAGGGGAGCAAATGCACACTCACAATTGTGATGGGAGGCAGAGCTGGGATCCACACACCTAGCAAGCCTATATGCCCACATGATGTATAGTGCACAAAGAACACTTTAATCTTGATTTTAACTCTTTGTCACATATAAAGCTGAGTTACTGTAGTTTAAAACTAGATGGGGGATTGGCAAGACAGCTCAGTGGTGATAACACTTGCCATGTAATCCTCATAACCTTAGTTCATCCCACGAATCCATGTGTCAGAAAGGTTAACATCCTCCAAGATGTTATCCGACCTCCACAGATATCATGGCATGTATGTGCATACACAGGTACATACACACACACTCGCACACACCATATACACATATAATAAAACATGTTTTATTATATAGGATAAACCTCTATATTACATGACTATTGTAAATAATTTTAGGCTATATATAATCTTATAGTATCTTACCCTCATCAATCTATTAAATAAGCACTAATAGATAAAACTACAGTTTGTTTTAGCATGTATTTTAAAATTCATTAGCAGGATGATTAAAAAATGATTTCATTTTTCATTTCTTTGGCCACACAAAAACTATTTTCCCTAAACCTGTCTAGTGACTGCAGGAAAGAGATAAAACAATCCCTCTTACATTACAGGATCAGGGCTACCCAAACATGTGTATTCTCTTTCTTATGTGCCATAAGATCTCCTGTTCTATCAGATGAATGGGGAGGAGGTCCCCCCCATCAGTGGACTTGGAAAGGGGCACGGTGGAGATGAGGGAGGGAGGGAGGGACTGGGAGGGAATGAGGGATCGGGACACGGCTGGGATACAGAGTTAATAAAATGTAACTCATAAAAACAAATAAAAAAATAAACTGAAAAAAAAAAAAAGATCTCCTGTTCTTGGACAAATAGTGACAACTGGTTACTTTCTAAAGTAAATTCCTGGCATAGCTCTCAAACACATTTGTTATCCGCAATATGAATGACCAGGATCAAGCAATAATCGCGCCTTGGATAAACCTCATTGCCTACGATACTGCCACTGCGCAAAGCTGAATGACCAGGATCGACAGCTTCAAATTCCAAAACAAGGTCCTTTGCCTCAAATGGATAATTCAACTAATTCAACCAAAGATTCTTAAGAAAAATCACAGAACATGCTAACAACAGCAACCACAAATCGAAAGAACTGCTAGGAAGAAATTCCTAATGAAAATGAGAAAACTGGATACATTCGTGGAGGGTTCATTCATGGGAGACGAGCGTTTGACCCATAACTGAAGTGTGACCTATGCTACTCAGTACGCAAATCTGAAAGAACAGAGTTAAATGCCTAAAATATTCTGCTCATCCAGAACCGTGCCTTCCCTGATGACTTTGTTCCCAAGCTGTAGCCTCAACTGTCATTTCTGGTGTGGCTACAACAGTATTTACAGTCATTGCTGATTCATCTGTACCCAGATGACCTAACTGGTTAATTACTATATTTACCTATCTATTTAAATAAATAAAGAGTGGCTCACTCTTCCTTCTTCACTCCCCACTTTAAAAAAAAAAATCCATTGTGGTTTGCTAAGATCCATCTCCTAAATCACATGCAGAAAACCCGTCATTTTACTGAATGGCATCCTATTAGCATATGAAAGGAAGAAAGAAGAACTTGATTAGGAAAATTACTAGTTTTCTTATTCTCAGACTTTCTCTAGTACACAACAAAAATATCCAAGTAGCTTTGATCAAGTTACTGTTCACATGCCAACCAGAAACACGAGCAATCACATTTTCCATAATTAAGGCAACGTTACAGGATTGTATCTACTTCTGTAATGTAGATGACTCTCAGGCTGGAGTTCTGACACTTACTCCATTTCCAGAACAAACAGTGCCTGCTTTACTGCTCGAGCAAGTGCTGAAGTTGAAGGAAGCCACAGGAAGACACCTGTGCTCCAAGCACATCATCTCTGGGCCACAGGGCGTCCCATCTTCCACATAGCCAAGGTCCACATCTTCTTCAAGCTTAACATGCCCCCCACTAGAAACACATTGGAAGCAAAAAGAAAATGGGATTCCATTAATTCATGCTCATGGTTAGCAGGCAATATCCCTTCTCTGGTCTCCTGTTTGTTATTTAATAAAGGCCAATAGTCAAAGGGTGCTTAAATTGTGTGTGTGTGTGTGTGTGTGTGTTTAGATAGGATTTCAAGTAGTTCAGGTGTGCATCAAATTCTTTTTAAGTAATTAATTTTATTTTGTGTGCACTGGTGTGAGGGTTCAGATCACCTGGAACTAGAATTAGATAGAGCTGCCATGTGAGTGCTGGGATTTGAACCTAGGTCCTTTGGAAGAGCAGACAGTACTTTTAACCACTGAGCCATCTCTCTAAGTTTTAATGTAAATAAAACTGGCCTGAACATTTGCTTTTCTGGTCTCCATCTCCCAAATGCCAGTATTACCATACCCAGAAGTATCTTGTAAGTGTAAGAAGCAAGAGAAACTTTTGATCTAATTCTGTTCAGGGATAATTACATTATTTAAAATTTAAACAAAATTATTACAGTAAGGGCCAGGGTAGAACTAGCCATATTATTTTTCCATGGGTGCCATGTGCAAGTCGAATGGATTTACTAAGCAGACGTCAAGATTTTAAACGTATTTCAAACAAGGATCCGAACTGGATTTAATTTATACTGCTCCAAATGCTGTAGATATACAAATCCTCTTTGGTGATAACTACATCATTGTATTTACTGCTTAGTACAGCATGCTCAAATGGTTTCTTTTAGAATTAAAATATATATATCACCAAGAGTTGAAAGTGAACACCCATAACTAACATTTTCACAATGCTTTGCCAATGATAGTACAAACATTTCAGCACTAACTTTAATCAAAATTACTTGTGCACATGGAGCCCAATACATGAACTGGTATGTGGTATCCATGTTTGTGTTCGTGTGTTTACATACACGCGTGTCCGTGTTTGCAGGTGGGTGAGTGTGTATAGGTGGAGGCAGAGGTCAACACTCAGTATATTTCTCCATTGTTCTTGACCTTCTTTTTGGAGTCAGGGTGTCCACATGGGAAGTAGAACTCAGTGATCCACTGGATCGGTTGGCCGCAAGCCTCAAGGACCCTTCTGCCAGTACCTAGTACCACTGGTGTTAGATGTACGCACTAATGTGTTCAAATTTTTTACAGTGGGTGCCGTGGGCGCTAGGGATTGAACCCAGGTCTTCACGTTTAAATACTGAGCCTTTTACCAGAGTCATTTTTAGCATTAGAGAAGTCGGTTTCCTAAATAAAACAAAGCAGTTATCCCTGCCCCATAGCCTTCCTAAAAGAAAACCACTTTTTCTTTCTTTCTCTCTCTCTCTCTTTCTTTTAGATGGTTTCTCTGTGTAGCCTTGGCTGTCCTATACTTGCTTTGTAGACCAGGCTGGCCTCGAACTCAAAGAGATCTACTTGCCTCTGGCTCTCTAAGTGCTGAGATTACAGGCATGCACCACCACACCCAGCTGAGAATCACTTTCTATACTCTTAATTTTTGCTATTTTTGTGCCTCAAAAAAGTTTATATTATACTTCTATACTTTTTTTTTTTCAACTGTAGGTATTATCAATTTCTTTATCTACAATAAGAGATTTTATCTCTCTTTACCTTGGTAGTTCTATATACAATTTCTCCTTCGCTTATCCTTTCACCATAAACTTTACTTAACCAATAAAAAATATGTTTATTATTATAACTATGCAAATGCTATTTAGTTGAAGAAACAATACTGTTATGTTTAAACTCTTTCAATTTCTGAATTACCTTCGTCCTACCTTAGATGACTCTTGTTTGCCGGCTGTTTATCTGTCCACTCTCTGACAAATTTGCCATCTTTAATATAAGGTTAATCCAAACACTCTGGCTCTTAACCCCCACTGGAAACTGAGCATCAGCTCGATTCCTGATGACATCTTCCCACCAGCCCCTTCCTCTCTGTCTGGTTTTGCCCTGTTCCTGGCACAGAGCTGTCAATCCTAGGTTCCTCCCAGAATCAGCTTCATGATGACACTATCTCTCAGTGGAAGACTTCTTTCTCTAGCCCTTGCCTTTCTCTTCCTTTGTTGACTCTTTTTCACCTTTATGGGATATAGTTGTTTCAGTAACTTTTTGAAGACGGTGTAGGAGAACACATTCTGAAGGAATTTTCATGCTGAAAAGTCTTGTCTCAAGTATATCTGACATTTTTTAAATGACAGGATCTTGCTGTGTAGTCCAGGTTTACCTTAGACTCCTCTTCCTCACACTTGGGCCCCCGAGTGCTAGGATTAGAGGTGTGTGCTAGCAGCCATGGTTTACGTCACTGTAATTTATAAGTAATTTCCCAGTGTCTTCTGATTCCCCAGACTCCTCATGGTAAACCTGAGCCTCCTCTGTGGAAACTTGATGACTCTCTTCTCTGTCCCATGGTGCTTCCAGGAGGTTTGCAGCTGTCTCTGATGTCACTCCTTGACAATTTCCTCCTTACTATTTCTCTGTTCTTTATTTCTATTCGAATTGGGGAGTTCTCCCTCATCGTTGTTTCCTTCCTTTGTATTGCCCTACTTCCAAGGAGACGATTTCAACCATTAAGCTTCGCTTCTGCTGCTGTATTTTAACATAACAGAATCTTTTTCATCCGTGGTCTGTTTGATTAAAGTGGAACACTATGTTTTAACTTCATGATAAAAAGCCTCTTGGGGTTTTCTGTTCACTCAGGTTTTTCATGTTAGAGACTTTCTTTGCTTGCCCATCAGCAATGACCAGACAGATGACTGGAATTTCCAGGGTATTCTCTGAGAGCATTCCCTGAGGCTGAAGCACTTCCATGTGACCGTGATGCCAACCCTACAATTAAGAACGCTCCCTTCTATTCTCTGTGGAGACAAAGTCTGAGTCTCCAACAGAAGGGTGGTCCAGCCCCTTTGCGGCTAAGTCACCAAAGGAATCTGAGCATCAAGCTCCTTTTC
Organism: Meriones unguiculatus; assembly: GCF_030254825.1. Classification (NCBI taxonomy): domain Eukaryota; kingdom Metazoa; phylum Chordata; class Mammalia; order Rodentia; family Muridae; genus Meriones; species Meriones unguiculatus. The sequence continues at coordinate 29,637,311 of NC_083368.1, read as the reverse complement.
TTTTTCAAACGTCCAGATAAATAAACTTTATTTAAAAACTTTCTGTGAAATTCATCTAATCCCCCCCATTGAACAGCAGGTTATGCTGCCAATTTCTGGTTCTTCTTACACATTACAAGACATCTTGGGTTGGGTTTCAGCTTTCCCTCTTACTGACCTACAAATCCAACTTTCTCAAAAGGCTCTCCTAGGCATGAGTCACACTGTCATTTGCACATATTCCAGACGGGGATTGTTACTGCCTCTACTTCACTTCTGAGATCTCCTGCAGATATATAACGTCCAAAGAAAATTTAATTCTGTGCGACTTCAGAAAGAAACAATGAAATGCAGACCTGTGATGGCTGCCTCTATCCCAAAGTCCTCATTGTCTTAATAAGAAGGAACTGTAAGGCAAACGTTGCAGGACTCTCTTGAGCAACGAAACATAATTCCAGCAACCGAGTAACAGTCCACCCTCATCACTCGTAACTACTTTTCATTTCTTTTCTGTTAGGATTTATTCAATCACCTTTATGAACTAGATTCAAAACGCACATCCTCTGGAAATAGGAGTAGGTCTAGGCTGTATTCCTGGGAAGTAAAGTGACTGAATGAGATCACAGAATGGTTATACAATTACCTGCAGTTTAATGTCCTTCCTTGCTGCATAACTAATGTAGATGTGATTTCACCATCAAGCTCTCCAAGCCTTGGGATATTGCCAATATTTGTACATAAAAGGTAACCACAAAGCACATCCCTGTGTTAAAAGAAAGACAGTTATTGACTTTATCTTTTCGCAAAGGACAAAATGAAACTTGTACTTTTGGGGGTCTCCTCTCTTGTTGGTATTTATCCATCAGCTACATTACCTATGTATATGCTAAGCAAAATAAAATAAGTTCATGTCAGTTTGACCCCTGCTCTCAGAATTGACTTCTCTAAAACCACAACCAGTGGTCCAAAATCCCAATAACTTCCTTGCTTGTCTTTTGTTGCCCGTCAGTTCAAATATTTGTTCAAGAAACATTATCCATCAAATACACATTTTCAGCAGAATGATTTGCATACAGCATACTTCTGGATATAGTTAACGTGCTTACTGTTGGGTACGTGAACGAAATTTGATTGAATGTTCTTCTGTAGTACAGCTGCTTCTGCATCCTGTCTCCCAAAACCATAGAGGACGTGTTCTAATGCTCATAGAGATTCCCAACCACTCAGCCTCACTACCCTTCTAAACATGTATGTTTAGAAACTAACAGGCAATGTTGCTGGGATAAAAATATTGCTTTATATATTCTTTTAACAAATGTTTTAGTTGTTAATAGTGTTAAATAGTTGGCACATATTTAAGTAAAAATCATATAAACACTAAACGGGGTGGTGGTGGCACACAGCTTTAATCCCTGCACTCAGGAGGCAGAGGCAGGTGGATCTCTGCAAGTTTGAGGTCAGCCTAGTCTACAGAGCAAATTACAGGACAGCCAGATCTACACAAAGAAAAACCTGTCTCAAAAAAAAAAAAAAAAGAAGAAAAAGAAAAAAAAAACAACAAAAAATTAATTAACACAGCACAAAATTGCATATGACGATATCGGAGTTTATATACTGGATAACAGAAAAAAAATGGGGACCTTGATTTATTACTAAGTATAAAAGATTATACTTTAAAAGTATTTTAAAAATAAAAATGTATGCAAGTATAAAATTACATTCCAAATATTCCTTTGTCTTACAAACAAAATGAATAAATATTCAAGTCTTCTTTAGTTTTATTTATGCACACCAGTGTTTGTCATTCAGAAACTAAGACACAGCCGGACATGACGTTTATCTTCTTAAGAATTCCACTGTGTAAGAAGACACGGCATGTGCATATGCCTACACAAAACAAATTGTTGAGTACGAGGGCCGTAAGAATAGCACAAGGCCTGTGCCTGTGAGAGTCCAGAGGGGAGCTAGGAAAGCCAGTCAGGAAATAATTTAGAGGGAAAGTGTTTTCAAAGTGGGCCTTTAAAAAAAAAAATGAATGAATTTCTCACTAGATGTAAAGACTGGCTCAAAAAAAAAAAAAAAACCACATGAACACAGCACAGGGCAAGGTGCTGAAGATATTAAGAATAGTAAGGTTTGCTAGACTCTGTAGGAACAAAGAAGAACAGACAAAACAAATGTGGTTTGGCACAAATCATAAAAGAGGTGGGTTTTGTTGTTGTTTGTGTGTATGTGTGTATGCGTGTGTGTGTTTGGGATAGGGTCTCACTATGGAGCCCTGGTCTGGACCCAGAAAGCCATCTCCCTCTGCTTTCTAAGGGCTGTGAGTAAAGGAATGCACTACAGTGCTCTCAGCCTGAGGTTCCATTTTGTTCGTTAATTAAGACCACAGGCTTTCAGCTGAAAATTTAAGAGAGCACTCTGTGATACCAGAATATGGATACTAATTCTTTTTCTAGTCCTAGTGACATGACCTGAGTCCCAGACACTGATTTCGCCTTGGTTTCTTCATCTGTAAAAACGAGAGGACGGGCATGATGCTCGAGTGGCAGGCTCAACAAGGTGAGAAGAGGTGCTCAGCCTACAGAGAACAGTCGCTATACGACAAGTACTACCAATTAGCTGTGTGGAACTAATGAAATCTGAGCAAAGAACTGACATAGTCAAGAGGATTTAGGAGATTATCCTGGTAATAAAGTACTTGAGAATTACAACAGAGAAAGCTCAAGGGATTTTGTAGTACTTAGAGCTACAGGCTTAGCTGTGCTAATGACAACAATAATGGAAATAAAGGGATAAATTCACAATAAATGGTAAGAAGCAAAGGGGAAAACAACCATGCATGTCTGGACAACATGCAGGAGTCAATTATTACTATCTACATGGGATAGTGAAACAATGAGACGTTCAGCAAAGATAAGCTAGCTAATTCACTCAGCAGCATTGGTTAGGGTCGCTGTAATCTGCCTCAGTCAGAAGATGCTGGGAGGTACTGTCTGGGTGAGAAAGTGTAGGGACTGCAGGGATAATAGACTGGAAGAAAGAGCTCCAGGTACATATCAAAAACTGGGGTCCTTCGTGACGCCGGAGCTCCGAGGAAAGATGAGGACAACAGACAAGATAGAATCCTTTACACACCCCCAACGGGGACATTGCATGTAGAATTTATGCCTGTAAACTGAATGAGAAAAGAACCCCGGGCTAATAGGAGCACTCACCGTTTGTTGCACTGTATCCACGTGTCTTTGTCTTTCCCGCAGTTACCCTTCTCGGTCCCCTCGATATTCAGTTTCTCGTAGCAATACCTATCGGATGCTGTCACCTCTGAAGCAGAAAGGAATTTTCCATCAGTGATGGAGGCAAACATGGGCAAGGGGAGCTGCAGCTTAAGGGCCCTTGCTCACTCTACTGTTACCAGTGACAAGAACAGAACTAGTACCATCACTTAGAAATGGTGCACCATACCACAGACATGGCTTGGGTGCATTTTCCAGGGAACCTTATTGGAAACCGGAAAAAATGTATATGCAGATCTTCCGGGGGGGGTGTGTGTGTGTTAGATTACACACTGTGAGGCACTACCCAGGCCCTGCCACTGTGTTGTGGATGACACTAACCTTGAATACATATTTTAATCTCAGTACCTAATGTGTAAGTTCTCAATCAGAAACGTTCTTAATAAAAAGGACATTATTCAAATAGCTATGAAGTATGATCAGACTCGAGAAAGAGAAGCATAATTTCCACCTTGCTCACTAATTCTGAAGAGCTGTAACAAACACCTGTATTTTGATTGAGTTCACGCCGATAGAATTTTAAGGTGTTCCAGCATCTCTACAGGTTTTAATCTCTTCTGAAGCCCGTATATCAGGGTCACCCATTAAGAACAAAATGATTTCCCAGCCAGCCACCATAAGCCTATCATCTCAGCAACTGGGAGACGGAGGCAGAAGGACTAGGAGTTCAAGATCATCCTCTGCTCCATAGGAGAGTCCAAGTCAGCCTAGGCTACCTGAGATCCTATTTGAAAAAACAAAACAAAACAAACAACAACAAAAACCCAGTAACAATGACTCTGGTAAACTAATCAAATGCCCACTGGTGACACAAGTTAAGTATTGCTAATCCAAAAACCTCTGAACTGCTTCACGTTGCAAGACTTCTTAAGGAAAAAAAGAAAAAAGCAGAAGCTATGGGGGTAGGGACAGGAGGATCCCTGGGGTTTCCTGGAGGCCAGCTTAGCTCCTGGTCCAGTGAGCTGGTGGAGAGTGACAGTGCATGACACCTGATGAGATGTCTTTCTTCACCTTCTGGGAATGCATAGGCCTGCACACCTGCACATACTCATGTTTGTGTCCCACGCATGCACACACACACACGCTCACACACTAAAGAAATAATTTTTAACATTTTCATGTCCTTATCTAATGTAAAAAGTCTTAGTAAGAATGCACGTGCAATAAAAATACTAAAAACTGTTATCTAAAGCTATCCTCGGGATGTGTGTATAGGAAACACAGATGAACAGCATGCTTAGTCGTGGGAGGCATCCTCAAGACACCTCATTATCTACATACGAGTATTCCCCAACATAAAAGTCCAATCTTACACACTTCCAGTGCCAGGCATTTCAGGTAAGGGGCACTCGAGCTGCATGTGTTAATAGGAGCTTATTACATTGCTAGTCCCTCGCCTGCTTTGCCCAATCAGAAGAAACAAAGATAGAATCTCTTTACTTAGAGTAAAAACTTGCATGACTACATTTTTCTCCTCCTCTCAAGGCTTCTCAAGAGGCTCAGGGAACACATGGCGGCCTTTCCTAAGAGGACTGCAGCTACTACCTACGCTCTCTAAGGATTACGGTTTGTTTTACAGCTTTTCCTAGTGCAAATCATCTTTCAAAAGGATGTCAAACAATCCAGACATGGTAGCATGTGTCTGCGACCCTTGGACTTGGGAAGTTGAGGTGAGAAGCTTACAAATTCAAGGTCTGACTGGCTAAGATATGGCTGGGCTACATGGTAACACTCTTCCTGACCAAAAAAAAAAAAAAATTAAAGAGTCTAGGACAAAAATATTGACTATAAATTCTGGGGAAATATAAATATATACATGTAACACAACATTTAAATATAAAATTTAGATTCGGTAAACTATAAATACTATTATTTAAACACAAATGCTAAACATTCTCCTCTGAAACGCTGACAGATTTTTTTTTTTAGAAGAACAACATTAACATTTCTGTCCTTCACAGGCCAGCTACTTCAGCAGAAGGTCACCCATAGCTACAAAAGCTGGTTGAAGCTGAGAGAAGACAGTAGATGAGGAAAAAGCAACTCCATTTAAAATGCTCAGGTCTAAGGCAAGGAGACCCTACCCAGTGACCATGTCCATCCCATATGGCTATACAAGGCCATATGGGATCTTTTGCTCAAGGGCACCCAGCTGAGGAGCCGAAATCAAGACTGCTCTATTCTCCAAGCTGTGCACCAGGTGGGGTTGCCCGCCTGGCAGCAAAGGCACCGTCTGTCTGCCTCATCCGCAGGCACTGCCAAGCAGCCTGTGGTTTCTCAAAGAAGGTGCCTTTCTCTAGACTTCTAGAAAAGTGGCCCCACCCAATCCTGAGAAGCTCTGAGAAGCTCCCCCTTATGAAGCAGTCAACAATTTACTTCTAGCCCACGTGTCCTTACAGGAGTGTGCCAATGCTGTGTGGAAAAAATGATCAAGCCACGTGATTTAACTTACTTTGTCCCCAGACGTATTTGCATTGTCTATCTCTGGTTTTACACCTTCCTCCAAAGCAAATTCCCTAAAACAAAGCAGACAAACAAGCAAAAACAGGAATACCCATCAGTGTTAACAACATCTGCTATGCTAGACGATGGAAAGAGAGCATACAGTCGGGAAACACAGCCCATGAGCATAGTCTTCTGAATTGATTACGAACCATCCAAACTGATCTCACTGAGATGATATTTTAGTATTTCTCTCATTCTGGCACCCATGGACAGTTCAGGTAAAAGTGAGTGGCCTACCTGAGTACCATCACAGGAATATCCATCCATTTTATGCACATTGGGAGCACACTAGGAAGAAAGAACAATCCATCACCCAAACTCAGACCAAACATAAGGCCTATCCGATCCTGTTAAGGTCCTCATTTTATAAAACCGTGGCTGATAACACACCAATCCCCTTAAACCATAAATAGAAGCAGAAGGTAAAAAGGAGGCAAGGGGAAATAATAGTTACTGAGCATGCCTTTAAAAATATGACAGCTATGAGATTACGCAGCCAAGAAGGAAAGATCCTACTAGGATGGCTTGGTAGGTTAGCATATGTTTTAGCATCTGCTTTATTCAGATACACTGTTCCTTAGAAAAGAAAACAGGGCTTCTGAGCAAAGTGAGAAACAGGCCCCCACTGGTGAAGCTGTAAGTATACCTTCCTGTCTTTTGCCACAAGGGGCAATAGTACAGGATACAGCAGAGAAAGTGAGGGCAGGGAGATGGAGATGAGATCATCCAAAATAAAATATGTCTGAAAATTTACTCCTATTATTTTATAAATAAAAATAAAAATAAGAACAGAAATATTTTTTTAAAAGAAAGAAATGTATTTTGAAGGGAGCAGAAAAAAGACTCAAGTGATACTAACTTTGTGATACTACTAAGTGATACTCCTGTGATACTAACTTTGAAAAAAAATGTTATACTTCATCACATTATTTTTCCTCGAAGAAATGTAGAAATTTTAAAGTACTCTGGCGGGAATACAAGCAGCAATGTGCATTTTATGACTGAAGTGAGAGAAAAACAAATAATTATAAAGTCACTTGGGGAAAGTGGTCACTATAAAAGGAGAGAAAAAGATGCAGCTATTTATACTCTCTAAAACATCCATCTTTACCCTTTTCTATAATACTTAATGTTTAAGATACAAGTAAATATAATTAGATACTATACAGTGCATTTATTTCTGTCACCTAAACTTCCTTATATCACTGAGTATAACTTTATAGATATCAATTATAATGGACGGAACATACTAAATGAAGGTAACTGTTCATGAGAACAATTCCCTATAACAATCTCAATTAATGTATACTGTTTAGCCTAGCCCCACAGACCACCTTTGTTAAACCTGGATTTTGGATTTAAGATTATTTAACAATCCCTGCTGATTTATAATCAAAATGATGTAGTGTGCTGGTGCCCAGGAGCCTTAGTGGTCATTGCTGTCATTAATAATGCCGGGAGAAAACTCTGCTCATTGCACGGTAGGAAAGGGGAATGCTTTTACATAGAGATCTCTTTGTGTCCTCTAGGTCGACAACTTTTTACAGCTATATCACTACTTAATCCTTCTTCTCTGAAAGCACAGGAGAATGCTGACAGCCTTTGCTCTGCCATGCGTGAATTTCAGCTTTCATGGTTTTGTTCAGTAGAACAAGTTCTTTACATGAAACACAAGCTTCTCTACCAGTCTGGTGTCATCTGGTCACTGGAGAAGTAGACGACACCCATCCTGATGAGTGACAGCCAAGTGCGTGGTTATGCTGCCTCTGTCCCTTGGTGATGCCATGTGAGATTTTGCAAAAATGATAATTGAAAAAGATGCTAGCTAACAATGATGCAAACACAGGAGCTGGACACGCACCTTAATGGTAGAACATTTTGCCTGGAATGCTCAGGGCCTTGGTTTGAACCCTAACCCTGAACCCACATACACAGAGATTGGGGGAACGGGGAGAGGGAAGTGTGATGCGACAGAGACAAGTGATATCTTTCCCGTTTGTATTTCTCTCGCAACACACCAAAGTTGTCCCCACATTCCCTTAATTATCTTGTATAACTATTTTTATAGATTACCTGGCTTGAATTTCCTGAACATATTTCACGAATATCACAGTCATTCACTGCTTCTCGACACACAGTTCCCAAGGGCTGAAACTGAAAAAATAAAATAAAATAAATAAACAAATAAACAAACAAATAAATAAACAAATAAAATCAATACTCTTGTAGTTCCATATTTTTTTAAAAAAAAGGGAAAGTTAAAACTGCTTAGAAGGAATCCTTTAAACTATTTTAAAATGACAGCCTGTACAAAACACGGCTACTGAACAAACGGCTATTTTAACAACTGCAAGAGATAGTTTTTTGTAGGTAATGTAACTTCCGTAGTCGCCATGTGTGTAAATGTCACAACATCCTGCTAAAATGGAGCAGAACTTCAAGGGTGAGTTAACCAAAGTTCCAGGAATTCCGGCCTCTACCCTTCTTGTTTACACCTTCGTCCAGAGATTTTGCCTCTGTTTCTTGCAGTGTCTGCCAAGAACCGTAAAGTTACATTTTGTAAAGTAGCCAACATCACAGTTAATTTTCAGGAAGGTTGTTTTTCCCCAAGCGTTCCTTCCCTTCCCCCCTACCTTATCTGTATGCATATTTAAATCTTGGTCCTTAATTCTTTTCTAGTTTTCTGGACAGGTTCTCCAGAGGTGCTTGTTTTGTGCTTTTTTTGTTTTGTTTCAAATATCTCAAATATTTCTTACATGTGTGGTGGTGGAATCAATCTTGAACCTTATTGGATTTATACACTGCAATTTAATTCATTGTAACAGAACTGCCAACTGTGAAAATCAGGATGACTGACTGCCTATCCCCACAGTGAACTGATGAGCTTATCTAAGACAGCGCTACCAAACAGGTGACTTGGCCCCAGAGGAGATATTTTACAACATCCGGACACAGTTTTGGTTGTCATGGCCAGGGCAGTTCTTCTAGAATCTAATGGGTACAACCCAAGGATGTTGCTAACATCCTCTAAAGCACAGGCTACCACCTGACTTCAGATGGCACGTCTTTTCCTTATCCAGAAAAGAATGTTAGCGGTGGTCAAGAAATCCAGATTTTAGAAGATCTAGATTTAAGTCAACTGTGTTTAAGCCAAAGAAGACAGTTACTGGGACAGTTGCATGTGCCACCTTCCTTTAACACGTTAGAGCTATCCAGTCAGCAGATAATCATTGTACGTACCGTGTATGCTCATTTATCCACTCAACAAGCGTGTACTGAGAATCTATGCCAATTATTTTGCAAGTGCCTGGCTCTGCTCCATAAAAACGCAAGTTAGAGATAGATGGCTACTAAACCTCAGAAATAACAAAATATCATTATCGGATAATGTATGAGGAAAGGGAAGCCCTAAATAACTTTTAATCTTGATGTAAAAGCTTAGTATGCGGAGGTAAATCTGAAGATGCTGCAGGGAAGATGAAATGGGAAGGAGAAAAAGATTCACTCTCATCTCCATGTCACTATAGCAAATTCCTGTCTAAAGCATTCTCCTAGTACTGAACGGCATGCCAAGAGGAACAGGATGAAAAGACTATATTGAAAACCACCGACTATAAGATTAGTTAACACATGGTTCTCTTTAAAGAACCTGCACCTTAGGGAGTCAGCTGGGAGGGCAGACTCTGAGAAGTATCAGCCTTCAGGCTCCAGCTCTCTCATGTACTGGTTTTAAGATGTCGGTAAGTTACTGTCAGACAGGAATGCTAACAAAAGCCATACTTCACTTCAGGAGGATCTTGCAACCACTAGGAATCTAGTCATTTACTACGGGTTAGATACTAGTATTGGGTTATAATGGTTTAGCACATGTATCCCCTTCAGCCTTTGGCCTTAACTGACCAATTAATCACCTTAAACTTTTTAAAAATTCTTATAATTTATTCAGTTTATATCCTGATTGTAGCTTCTTCCTTCATCTCCTCCCAGTCCCACCCTCACTCCTTCTTAGCCCAACCACTCCCTATTCCCTGAAAGGAGGAGGCCTCTTCCCCTTCCATGTGACCCTAGCCTATCAAGTCTTATCAGGACTGCCTGCCTCCCTTTCCTCAGTGGCCTGGCAAGGCCCTCTGCCAGAGGGAAGTTATCAAAGAGCATACAACAGAGTGTATATCAGAGATATCCTCTGCTCCCCTTAGTAGGGAACCCAAATGGAGACTGAGCTGCCTATCAGCTACATCTGAGGCAGGGTCTAGGTCCTCTCCATGTCTGGTCCTTGGTTGATACATCAAGTCTCTTCACCGCAAACCCCCCATCCCTCCAGTCGGAGATTTGCTGGCTTTGTTGGTCTCCTTGTGGAGGTACTGTTCCCTCTGGGTTCTTCTATACCCCCACTCTTCCACGAGATTCCCTGCACTCTGCCCAAAGCTTGGCTATGAGTCACAGCATCTGCTTTAATACCCTGCCAGGTAGAGTCTTTCAGAGGACATCCATGGTAGGCTCCCATCCTATCTCTTCAACTGCTTCTGGTGTCTATTCTGTTCACCCTTCTGGATGAGAATTAAGCATCCTTCCTAGGGTGCTCCTTATTATTTAGTTTCTTTAAATCTATGGATTTAAATATGGTTATCCTGAATTATATGGCTATTATCTGCTTATAAATGAGCATATACCCTGTGTGTCTTCCTGCTTCTGGTTTACCTCACTCAGGATGACTTTTTCTAGTTCAATCCGTTTGCCTTCAAATTTCATGATTTCTTTGTTTTTAATAGCTGAATAGTGTAAATTGTGCATTGTGTAAACGCACCACAATTTCTTTATCCATTCTTTGGTTGAGGAACATCTAAGTTGTTTCCAGATTCTGGCTATTATGAATAAAACTGCTATGAAAATAGCTGAACAAGTGTCCTTTGCATATTTGGGGTATATACCCCGGAGTGGAATACCTGGATCTTGAGGTAGCACTATTCCCAATTTTCTGAGAAAGTGCCAGCTTGATATCCAAAGTGGTTGTACAAGTTCACATTCCCACCAGCAATGGAGGAGTGTTCCTCTTTCTCCACATCTTTGTCAGCATGTGTTATCACCTGAGTTTTTTTTATCTTAGCCGTTCTGACGGGTGTAAGATGAAATCTCAGTCATTTTGATTTATATTTCCCTGATGACTAAGGATGCTGAGCAGTTCTTTAACTGCTTCTCCATCATTGGAGATCCCCCTGTTAAGAATTCTCTGTTTAACTCTGTACCCCATTTTTTAATTGGATTATTTGGTTTGTTGGTGTTTAATTTCTTGAGTTCTCTATATCTTCTGTATATCAGCCACAAGTCAATGTAGGGTTGGTAAAGATCTTTTCCAAGTCTGTAGGCTGTCATTTTTTTTTCTATTGATAGTGACTTTCGATTTATAGAAGCTTTTCAGTTTCATGAGGTCCTATTTATTAACTGTTGATCTTAGAGCCTGAGCTGCTGTTTTTCTGTTCAGGAAGTTGTCTCCTGTGCCAATGAGTTCAAGGCTCTTTCCCACTTTTTCTTTTATCAGATTTAGTAAATCTGGTTTTATGTTGAGGTTTTTGAGCCAGTAGGACTTTATTTTAGTGCAGGGTGGTAAATATGGATTTATTTGCATTTCTCTACTTGTAAACATCCAATTAGAGCAGAACCATTGTTAAGATGATGCTTTCTTTTTTCCATTGTATGGTTTTGGCTTCTTTGTCAAAAATCAAGTATATATAGGTGTGTGGGTTCAGTCCTGGGTCTTTGATTTGATTCCATTGACCCACCAGCTATTTTTAATACTGTTGCTCTATAGTACTTCTTGCAATCAGGGATGGAGATACCTCCAGATTATCTGTTATTATACAGGACCGTTTTAGCAATTCTGGGTTTTTTTTTTTTGTTTTTCCATATGAAATTGAGAATTGTTCTTTCAAGGTCTGTAAAGAATTGTTGTTATTCTAATGGTAATTGAATTGAATCTGCAGACTGCTTTTGGCAGGATGGCCATTTTCACTATGTTAATCCTACTGATCCATGAGTGTGGGAGATCTTATCATCTCATACCTTCTTCAATTTCTTTCTTCAGAGACTTGAAGTTTTTTTCAAACAGGTTTTTCAATTGCTTGGTTAAGGTCGTGCCAAGGTACTTTATGTTATTTGTGGCTATTGTGAAGGTTGCTGTTTCCCTAATATCTTTCTCAGCCCGTTTGTCTTTTGTATACAGGAGGGCTACTGATTTTTTGTTTTTAGTTAATTCTGTACCCAGCCACATTGCTGAAGGTATTTATCAGCTGAAGGAGTTCTCTGATTGAATTTTTGGGGTCACTCATGCATACTCTCATATCATCTGCAAATAGTGATACTTTGATTTCTTCCTTTCTGATATGCATACCCTTGATCTCCTTTAGTTGTCTTATTGCTCTAGCTTGGACTCCAAGTACTATGTTGAAGAGATACAGAGAGAGTGGGTAGCCTTGCCTTGTCCCTGATTTCAGTGGGATTGATTTAAGTTTCTCTCCATTTAGATTCTCTCTGGATAGGCTTGCTGTATATTGTCTTTACTTTAGGTATGTGCCTTGTATCCCTGATCTCTCCAAGACTTTTAACATGAATGGGTGCTGGGTTTTGTAAAATGCTCTTTTGGCATCTAAGGAGATGATCATGTGTTTTTTTTTTTCTTTTATATGGTGGATTACATTAATGGATTTTCATATGTTGAACCACCCCTGCATGCTTGGGATGAAGCCTGTTTGGTCGTGGTGGATGATATCATTGATGTGTTTTTGGACTCAGTTTGCAAGTATTTTATTGAGTATTTTTGCATCAATGTTCATAACGGAAATTGGTCTGAAATTCTCTTTCTTTGTTGGGTCTTTGGAAATTGGTCTGAAATTCTCTTTCTTTGTTGGGTCTTTGGAAATTGGTCTGAAATTCTCTTTCTTTGTTGGGTCTTTGTGTAGTTTAGGTATCAATGAGGCTGGTAATGTTCCTTCTGTTTCTGTTTTGTGGAATAGTTTGAAAAGCATTGGTATTAGCTCTTTTTTGGAGGTCTTTACCTTGCACTTTTTACAACAGAGGCCATCACTGCATTGAGAGTCCTGAGTCAAGGTGCATTTCTTACAACACTCTGCTCCTTCAAGGGCACATTCCTAAAGAAGATAAGCAGTTGCAAAACATCAGAAAATTCTGTTGTTTTCCCAAAAGTACCAAGACATTTTTTAAAGTAAATGTTCAAGTTCACAGTAACAATCATTCATCCACCAATCCTACAAAATTTCTAGATGTAATTAATGCTCGATATTATCCTAAGAGCATGGAGCTAGCTACCTTAAACCATTCTTCAAAACGGCAGGGGACTTACAGCAGTGGTGCCACAATCACACTCCTCTCCAGTTTCAATGAAGCCATTCCCACACTCAGGAGGATCTAGAAGCTGTGGGAAGAAAACCAAGATGAGGCTGAAGTACAGAAACACCAGTATCAAAGACCCACAGGGGCTGACGCCACAGCAATAACCCTCCCTTCCCCGTGTATAAGCTGTTCATTTTTATTTACCTCAAAGTAGAAGATATAGTTTTAGAACTTGGAACTTTAGAAGATCAATTTTGGTTTCCATTTTTAATATTCAGACTTAGAACTGTGCATTTACCATATATATATATATATATATATATATATATATATATATATATATACCAAATATGGTCTGGTAAATGTCATGAAAATAAAAGATGATCTAGCCATTGATGAAAACCAAGCCAGTTTGACATCCGAATGTCTATTTAGAAAGCAGGAAATTTGGAGTCAGGAAGCCTAGATTAAAATCTTAGTAATGCATGGGGAAGTGCTTAGCAGCACAGAAAATGCTTGGTGTGTGGGAGACCCTAGATTCAAAAGCCAGCAATAAAATAAAACACAGCGCAGTGAAAGAAAACACAAAATGATAAAACCTTGCCAGAACTACATACCAGAGACTTTACTACCTCAAACACCATCTTGTAATTAGCTGTCTAAAATTATCATGAGGATCAAGTCTAATCACCCATGAAAATCCCTTTGCTATTTTTCAGTTTGCTAGTACTCAATTAAGAGTCTTCCTGGAGATCTGGAGATAGGGCTCTGTGGTTAAGAAGTCCTTGTTGCTCTGGTAGAAAGCCAGGTCCAGTCCAGCACCCACACGACAGCTCACAACTGTCTGCAACTGTAATTCCAGCAATCTGGAACTCTTCTGGACTCCTTAGACACAGGGCATGCATGTGGTTCACATATACACTCAGGCAGAACTCATAAAATTAAAAATAATTCTTCAAAAGAAGCATTTTATATCTATACTAACAAGAGGCATTTTCATTTCCTCTTTTATGATTTAATTTTAAGTCTCTTCTCTGTATGTGTGTGTGTGTGTGTTTGTGTGTGTCTTTGTGTGCAATGCATGTGTGTGCAGTTGTTTGCAGAGGACAGACACATTAAAGCTCTTGGAGGTGGAGTTACAGGAAGTTGTGAGCCATGCACCATGTGACAGAGAAGCAGTATATGCTCTTAACTGCTAGGCCATCTTTCCAGCCCTTCATTTATTTGTTTTAAATTAGCTTTGTTTAGTATACAAATAGATGGTTTCACAGTGACATTTTCAGACTGCATCTCCCCTTTTTTACTTTTCTTTTTAAAAATGAGGTCTTGCTGTATAGTCCAAGTAAGCTTGGCTCTATAAATCAAGCTGGCCTTGAACTAACTCATCGTGGTCCTTCTAGCTTAGCCTCACTTTGCTGAAATTACATTCATGAGCCTCTCAGGGTCTGAATCTGCTTCATGAACAAAGTTACTTTTAGATTAGAAAGTAATCATAAAATTACAATGCCCACTGATCTGTTCAATATAAAATATGACCATGGCTGTGAACACAGCTTTGCAGAGAATGGCAGAGACAATTAGCTCTCATAATTAAGGCAATCTTTTACCTAATCAAGAGGAGACTTTTAAACCTATTTTACTTTTTAACTTTCATATTTCTTTTGTCTTTTGAGTATAATTTATCCTGTGTTGATGTGTGACATTAGTGCCCAACAATTACTATTAGCTAGCTGTGTAATAGTCATTAGAAGTAAACCAAAGTTTTCACATTACAGAATGAAAATACATGCCCACACTTCCGTAACTAGAAGGAAGAAAACAAAACAAACAAAAACCCAGTCATCTCTGTCAGCTAACTATACCATCAGAAAATGCCCGTCTGTCCCAGATTAAATCTGGCCTTGAGATGATGATACATAACCTATCTAGAATATGCCCTTCAGGTCAAATTGAAAAGTTCTCTCCTGTAGATCCAGTAGATAGGAACTGGTGTTTATGGCCGTGTGCAACAATTCATAAATAATAAGTCTTGATCACACTCATTACCTTGGAAGGCTTGTTGAACAGGCAGGCGCCTCCACCACTATTCAGGAAGTCATGATACTCCTCCACATTGCACTGAGTGAACTTTTTAGGGAGATAGTAGCTGTAGGAGAACAGAAAGAAAATGCCTAGGTACAGTCTTAGTGTCGCTTGTTTGTTTGCTAGTCCTAAATGGACATAGTGCTAAAATTATACATTTAGTCAACCATCCTATTTTTAAACTCTTCGGGTAGTGATGAATAGTGGCTATTGTTTGCTTGTTTATTTGCATATTAAATTAAAAGAAAGACATACATATAGTATCTATAATTTAAATCAAAGACAATGAACTTTTATTTCATAATGAATAAGTAATATGCAGCTAGCTACAACTCAGACATCAGAGAAGTCTACAAAATAACTGCTTGTAATTTATAATATGTTTCAGGCCATGAAAGTCAAAGGAAATCAAAGGGATTGTTCCAGATTGAAGGTAGGTAAAGAAATAAATGTGATGCCTCATTCTGAAGCTCTGGCTGTAAATAACTTTTCTGGCATATGGGCCAGGGCTGAATGTGGAGAAAGGTAGACAGTTCTCCTGACTCCGCTATGACTGGCTGGAGGCTCCTGTTACAGGAAATGCATCCAAATGGGTTGATGGTGACAGAGCACCAAACTAGCCACAAACGATTCAGGGTACTGGTGGGATCTCCCCTACTAAGCTTGTGACTTTTTCTAAAGTTTGAAATTGTTCTAAAATTATGTAACAAAAAGGGCAATAAATGGTCCAGAGGAAAAAAAAAAAATGAATGTGGTGAGAGAAAAATTTGGCAATATACATTAAGATCCTTAAAATAAACACATCTTTGGATCAGTAATTCTTGGTTTCATTTTTTTTCTTACAAAAATAGTTAGCTATATGCACAAAGGTATACGCACAAACACTTATAGTGGCATAATGTATAATAAAAAAGAACAAGAAAGCAACTCAAGTGTTGACTAACAAGAGAACGGTTAACTAAACTCTGACAGGTGGATTAAATAGAATAGCATGGAGTTATTAATAATCACAATTTTGAAGAATACTTAGAAAATGATGGCTGCTTGGTGCTAACTGAAAATTAATGTTTATATATGCAGTAGGAGCCAAAACTCATAAAACAGCAATGAAATGGAAATTCCTTTAATTCCTTCACTCCCTTTTACTCAAAAGACAAATTATTTTGAATGTGAAAAGTTTCTTCCATAGGATCCTTCCATTTTCCTTTCACTGACTCCCAATGGGTGCCCTTCTCACTTTCCCTTCTAGTCCATCCTACATGTCTCTGCCAGGTTTTCCATTGTAAGGAGGACCCTCTCCATGGTCCCTACTTCTTCTACTGCTCAGCGCTGACAGGGCTCCCAACTCCCAAAGTGAACATCACTAACTTTCAGTAGGGTGGCCTTAGATGTCAAAGTCTTGTTTGAAACCACGACTGTGCATGCCTCAAATCCCAGATCTTGAGGTGTAGAGGCAGGAGGATGAGGAATTCAAGGTCAGCCTGGGGTACAAGAGACCCTGTCTCATGGGGAGAAATTATCTGTTTAGACTTTAGTCCTGCAAATGTACTCAGCAGGGTCACAGCCTAGCTCAGCATCCTGCAGACTTTACAACAGGTGCCTGGACCATTCCTGAGCCCTCAGCATTGATGAAGAACAAATCTTCCACAGTTTTAACAGTGAATCTGTTTTATAGCTCCATGGTGGAAGTGAATGGTCACAGAACTTTGCCTTCCATTCCACAGGGTAACGAACGAGTTGATTTAACATATCCTAAAGTTAACAGGTGGTCTCGATTTCAAACATGTTTTCAACTTTAGCAGTGCCAATGAACTTTAGGAAGTAAATTGAGGGCACACACCACAGGGCACACAGATGATGCTGGGCACACACCAGATTATAGAAAAGTGTCAGATAACGCTTATACAAAGAGGTTTCTGTTGAGTGTGTCTAATGTATGGAGAATTTTAAGGGGAAAATTGTATGACTATTTGATTTCCCTGTAATTATACTTCACACTATAGAGATTGTCTATACAAATGTAATGTCGCTAACCAAAATTAATCAGAGCTATTAAAAAATTTTTTTAAGATAGGGTCTCACTGTTTAGTTCTGGCCTGAAGCTCACTAGGTAGACCAGGCTAGTCTCAAACTCAAAAAAATCTACCTGTCTCTGCCTACTAAGTGTAAGATTGAAGATATCTACTGGAACACCTGGCCTCTCTTAAATAACTCCTCTTGATGAAAAAGATCTGTAACGTGAAATACATTAATAACAGAAAATCATAATTATAAAATTTGCTATTAATAAACAAAATATATAAATAAAAATTTTAAAAATACTTCAGAAACATGTTTGTATGTACACTTCATCTATCACTTCCTGTCCTTGTGTTATCCTAAGAGTTCCAAATTCAAACTGAATCAATAAATACAAAATCAAGTCTACAAAAAGAAATATAATGGGAGGCATGAAATGAAAATTAGTAAAAACACAATTCTTTAAGCACGTACGACTAAATGGTGAGAGGACTAGTAGGTGTATTCAGAGTTAAGTTTATTGCAGGGAGCGTTGTGGGAGGGAGGTCAGGTGCTAACGTGCCTGTTGCACAGGAACCAAGACCTAAGTTTGGCTCTCTAGCACTCACGTAAATGCTGAGCCCAGCGGCAACCATTTAAACTCTAGCGCCAGGGTTTATAAGACAGGTCACTGCAGATGAATAGCCAGCCCGCCTACCGAATTGATAAAGCTCTAGGTTCAGTGAGAGGTGCCGTCTCAAAAGAAGGCCAAGTACAATAAAAGAAGACACCCAACGGTGCCCTCTGGCCTCCATGTATTCATGTACGCATGTGCAGGAACACAACTACATACAAAAATCATGCCTGGGTTGAAATCATGACAAACCTCAAAGATGGCCAGAAATGTGATCATATAGAGAAAACAGATGAAAACATTCCAGAAAAGAATAGTTTATTTAGGAAATCAAAAGGATTTAGAAATTCAAATATAATCACATTAGGCAAATTTGGAAAAGTTAAAAATTCATGTAGGTTTATGCATTACAGATCAAAAATGCTACAAACCCACAAACAATTATGGTAAGTAAATAGATCAGAATAGTGGAAAATGAGATGATAAATGAGAATAAAGATAAATCATCTAAACACTAAGAAATCTGAACCTTATTCTTTTTCACTGGTTTGTAGTTTTTGGTTTTGTTGTTTGTTTTCTTTTTTTATAATTTTTATTTTTTATATTAATCACAGGTTATTTATTTTGTATCCCAGCCATAGCCCCCTCCCTCATTCCCTCCCAATCTCACCCTCCCTCCCTCATCTTCTCCCTGCCCCTTTCCAAGTCCACTGCTAGGGGAGGTCCTCTTCCCCTTCCATCTGACCCTAGCTTATCAGGTAACTTCAGGACTGGCTGCAAAGTCCTCCTCTGTGGCCTGGCAAGGCTGCTCCTCCCTCGGGGGTGGAGAGGTCAAAGAGCCTGCCATTGAGTTCATGTCAGAAATGGTCCCTGTTCCCCTTACTAGGGTACACACTTGGATACTGAGTTACCATAGGCTACATCTGAGCAGACGTTCTAGGTTTATATCCATACATGGTCCTTGGTTGGAGATACAGTCTCATAAAAGGCCTCTGTGCTCTGACATATTTGGTCCTTGTGGAGTTCCTGTCCTCTCCAGGTCATACTAACTCCCCCTTCTTTCATATGATTCCCTGCACTCTACTGAAGGTTTGGTTATGACTCTCAGCATCTGCTTTGCTACACTGCTAAGTAGAGTCTTTCAGAGGCCCTCTATGGTTGGCTTCTGTCCTGTTACTTGTTTTCTCCTACTCCCTATGTCCTCCCATTTGTCTTTCTAAGTGAGGATTGATCATCTTACCCCAGGTCTTCTTTCTTATTTATCTTCTTTAGATGTACAGATTTTAGTATGTTTATCCTATCTTATAGGTCTAGTATCCACTTATAAGTACGTGTGTACTGCTCCTGGGATATCTCACTCAGGATGATTTTTTTCTATTTCCACTATTTGCCTGCAAATTTCATGATTTCCTTGTTTTTAATTGCTGAGTAGTATTCCATTGTGTAAAGTACCACAATGTTTGTTTTCAGACAGTCTCGTATCTTTGGCTGGCCTCCAATTTACAATAAAACAGAAAGTGACCTTTAACTCCTGATCGTCCTGCCTCCACCTTCCAAGTTCTGGGACTACAGGTGTGCCCAACCAGAACTCAAGGAGGCAGAGGCAGGTGGACCTTTATGAGTTCAAGGCTAGCCTGGACTACACAGTGAGACCCCACATTAAAAAGAAAATTTACAAGTGTTCCCTAGCACACCTGGCAGAATTTCGTTCTTCAGACAGCTGTGTCTCATAAAAGTTCTGCGTAGCACACTGGTATTTAGTAAACAAATGTTCCATTTTGAAGTCATGGATTAATCTTATAAGCATAATGTTATCCAAGAAAGCAGAAAACATAAAAACATACATTATGAGACAGGTCATGGATCATAAGCATGCAAAGCAATGCTGTTTTACATTTATATATATACAAAGACTGAAGTGTTACATAGGACCCATGAATAATAACCAAAATCAGGATGTTGGTTCCCTGGCTGAGGATGGAGGGTGTTGGGGGAGAAAACAGTCTGTGTCTCACTTTTGAAAACTGTGATACAAGTGTGTGTGCTGTGATACATGTGCATACAGTTTTCTTCTCTACAGAGTAGTCAGGGGGTAAACATAAAGCCGGGAATTTACCCGACTGTGTAGAATGTCATGGAAATAATAACTGCACAAGAAAAACAAACTCTAAGGCAGGGCAGAGTGATCAGTTGGAACAAAAGGAAGGGTCCTAACAATTTGTTTCAGAAAAATCAAAACACAAGAATGGAAGCCTGGCAGTGTGTGAAGACAGGACCATATAAAAATGAAAATCTTTCTGAGAGATTTTTTCCCTCCAAACTCCTTGTTCAACAACACTGCACTATGAAGCCATCACGCCGCTGCCAATGTGGATCTGAGACAGATACAAATACAGGCCACATTTTTTTTTGGTCTCATTTTGAGGATCAGTTTAGCCTCTGAATTAAAGGACATAAAGGAAAAGGGATTTAGAGAGCCAAACTAACAAAAGAAGAAAGTGGTAACCTCGTTATAATTCTAGCCCAGACCTAAGACTGAAAAAATTCCTAGGATCTTCTCATTAACTTCAGGTGGAATTTTTGTTGTTGCTGTTGTTTCGTTTTGTTTTAAACGAAAGGTTATTTTGAAAAATATTTCATACGCAGGGCCGTCGAGAGTACTTCTGTCTGACTTTTCTCACAGATGCCTGTGGTGCAGTTCCACGCACTAAGTTATTGAGAGTGACACTCTCAGGTAGAGCTGAAGTGACTCACCCGGTGTCTCCCATGATGCACCCGGACCACGTGTCCTCACATCTACACTCACCTAGGAGAAAACACACACAGGTTACAAAGGGCACACAGCTGCACTCAAGTTCCTTTTCTCCCATCTTAGTGTCCAAAATGGCTTCTAGAGGCCACTTTCTAATACTACTTAAGCTAAAAGCTTCGGCTGCAATGTCTAAGAACAAGATGAACTTTGAGCGCATGGGGGGACATATCCATTGCCCCAGTGCTTCACAGGTGGTAAGAATTTTTTTTAAAAAAAACACGCACTTAAAATAGCTACATGAGAGACAATCAGATACCAGTGAGGCACTGAAAGGTTAATGGCACCTCAATAAGAGCCCCAGCTTCACCAGCTCTCAAGGGAAATACTGCAGTGCCTTCCCACTTCTTAAATTCCTCTGGGCCCAGGCGGCTGGTAAGTTCTCAGCATCAGGCTGTGTGGCTTGGAAAAACAAACTCTGCAGCAGGGCATTTGATCACCCGAGAAAGAACGGTTTTCCATGAGAGGTCATTCTACGACAGGTACCCATATTTAACACTTCTTGCGAAAACAGTTACACAAACACCCTTACAATGGAATTGTCGCCCCAAGCACACAGTATTAGACCATCCATAGAGAAGTAACTTGACCTATTTTGGAAATGTTTTCCTTTATGGATGCTAAGGCTAGGGTAGTTTAGTTACTTTGCATACTCCTAGGCCCTTCAAATTCTAAAATGAGCTGAGCTTTCTTTGTCTCTTTTCGGGTGAAATCCAGCTTTGATTTCATTATCACATGGATTCACTGTTCATTATATATGGAGAGGTTTCACATATAATGTAAATATTCTTTTTATTACTTTTGAAAGCAACATTTTGTCCCTGGTTTCCACATCTTGATCTACCTCCTATAATCCTGATCAAGCAACTGAATTAAAAACAATCTGATGCTTCAAAATATTTAACTGATTTTCTATCTTAATAAATACAGCTAAATCCCACAAGACCAAAACTTACCACTCGCTAACTTCCTCTTGTCTGAGATTATACCAATATTGTGGGCTAATGACTGAGCAAGAGTAACTGCCATTAAATCGGTTTTTCCAAACTGAAAAACAAAGCCAAAAGATAAGTAAATCAACATTGCTTTCCATTGAAGATAGGCTAATGAAAATAGTACAGAACAACTGAAAATGAGCCACTTCTAAGAATTTTTTTTTTCCTTCTGTGTGTGATGTTTTTGAGACAGGACCTCTCTATGTTGCTTAGGCTGGCCCCTAACTCATGGTGATCCACCTGCCTCAGCCTCTTTGTTGCTGAGATTGTAGGCATGCACTACCATGCCCTCAACATTTTCTTTAGCACAGTCTAAGCATCCTGTAGGCAAGATTGAACGTGAGCTTAGGATGAAGTAGTAGCAAACACGTCTATATGTGATAAAGTCCTAGAAGTACGAATCACAGAAGCATTGGCCTCATGGTTTGGAAACTAAAATGGAATTCTGAACCCAGGTTTCACCTGAACACTCATGAGAAACTTAATAACTGTACAGCAATAAGTCAGTCTTCTGAATAACACATGATAAAACTAAATGTGTCTGGAACTCATTTTCTTCCCAAGTGGAACAGAAAGCAGCTTTAGCAAACAAACATGAGCCAGAAAGTAAGGATAGTCTGTGGCCAATCGAATCTTTAATTTTCAGTTTGTGGCCTTCCTGAGATTGAAGCAGTGTCCTTTACATTGTTTCCAATAAGATTAGTGTGTGAGGAGTAAATCCTTCTCCATGGAAGCTCTTCTCTGCCTTTTTATTCTCCCCAAACTTGTCAAATGCTAATGAAAGGAGAAAACTTTCAATTGATTTTTCAGGGATTACTCAAATCTGAACAATCCTCATTCAATGATGTCAACACTTGGGCTTTATTCTTATCAGATCCTCTCCGTATGAACTGCTTCTTCTGGAAATTATTCTATACAGACTATGAGCACGATCACCAAGTATGAAATTTTATTATTCCCTATTTTATTGTGTGGGCACACAGAGAAACCATACCGATGCTTAAGAAAGCAATCTAGCATCTGGAGACTGTGGGACTACTGCACAATTATTTCTGAAGTATTGGGGGAAACATTTTCGGCCGTCATACCACAGATGTACACCTACTTCATTCACGCCTCCTCCTCTCAGCAGCGAGCAAATCCCACCAATATAAGCTGCCCCGCTCCGGCTACTCTCAAATTGACTGCCCCTTTTAGAAAAGGAAATGAAAATGCTTACTGCTCACAGTTCAAACATCCGAGCCCCTTTCACAGTTAATTTATTTTCTAATTTATTTTCTCAACACATAGCATACATTCCCAAGGTAAGAAAGGAATGTGAAAATTATGGACACTCACGATCAAAGGGAAAAGTGTCTGAGGGTTGCTTCCCCAGATAATCAATCAATGCCTTATGTGGAAATATATCTATTAAAATCTATTGCTGCTAATGATACTCTTGAGAATACAAAAATCACTTTTGTAGTGGTTTATCCCAAAATAAGTAACTTAATTATAATTAATGATAAAATAGAAGACATTCCTACAATAAAAATACAACAATAAAATAATCACTCTATACTCCTTGAAAGTATAAAATCCAGCATAGACAGAGGCTGAGCAAACCTTTCAGCTTAAAGGAGACTAAAAAGACGATAAGTGAACACACGGTTCAGTACTGTGGTAGATGCTGAAAGAGAAAAGCGTAGCTATAGAATAGCATTAAGACAACTGATGAAGTCTGAACAGACTGTGCATTATGAGAGTGTCACATGGTGTTGCTATTGTTTTTAATGATTTACTGGGTAATTACTTTTAAAAGGCTACACCAAACAAGTCAAGTATGTGGTACTAAGCACAAAGTGACTGTCTCCAATTTACACCAGAAAAAAGAAATGAGAGAAGAAAAAAAAAAATGCAAGTGTTGAGTTTGGGTGAAGCACACAGGCAATTTCCTCATGGAGTTCTGGAAACTTCTCTCTAAATTTGAAATTAGATAAAAATTAAAACTAACACCTCAAATGCATCTTTCACATCTAATCTCATCTGTCCTCAATAGCTTTGATTTTAGATAAAAAGGTCTTAACATATTTTGCTGTTATATCAATATGTGAATTACTAAAAGAAAAGAACACAAGAGTGAGAAAAAAGTAGAAAATAAATTCTAGAAACGTAGCTCTTTCCTCAGAACCAGATAGAACGGTGACACTTAAAAATGGCAGTTTTAAAGAATCTAATGAATCGCTAAAATTCTCTGTATGAGTGTGACGGTACATTTACTCAGTAAATGCTCTGATTAAGCACTTGGGAATAATGCGATAGACATGCAATAATCACTCGGTCAGTTAGATCTCAGGAAAATTTCAAACAATCTGCAATTCGAAACTTGTTCTGAATACACAGCCACATCACATCACATCACAGTTGTGCTATGGTAGGAGGACATGTTTCAGGCAGCAGTAAGACAGCGCTCAGGGTGGAAGAGAAGGCGTGGAAGAAGCTACGTACGAGAAAAGATGAACGGCGTCACTCTTCTCCTTGATGAAATCCCTCCTGTATTTCATAAATTCACGGAGGGTGACCAGTGGGTTTTCAGATATGGCAAACTTGTTGTCAGCAGCCCAGGTCTCCATGGCAACCAATACTATCCTAGTCTTAAGTTGGTCTTTATAGATCTAGGACATTAACAAAATGAACATGTCGGCTACACACGCAGTAAAATCCGTTTACGAAGCACTATAAAGCTCCTTTCGTGGAAATGCCTTTTTTTTCTTTAATTAAAAAGGCATTACTGTTTTTAAAGGAGATCATTAATTTTCTAACTTGAATGAACTTCCCATAAGGAACATAGAATTGAATCATTTACCAAGGAAAACCCAACAAATTAAGCAAATTTTAGGCACAGGTGGGGTTTTCTTTTAACAAATATTTATGCTCAATTCAAGGCTTTCCCCACGTCCATTTTTGACACTCTGATAAGTAACTTATGAAATCTTGAGTTTCTCTAACAAAAAGGCACAACAATAAACATTCTCTCAGGAAGTGACTGCAACACAACCTGTGTGGTATGGAGGGAAACGCAGACAGGTGAATTATTTTGGAGGCAGCTCGGCCATGCTGCTGGGCATTTCTGAAAAGGCTTACTTCTTGAGCTACCTCTGTATTGATTTCTGAGTGTACACTGTGAGTATCCCTGCTGAAGCTCTGTCTCCCTTTTACAGTGTGAAACACACGAGAAGAAATGCAAGCATATCTTTGGCCAGAGCACTCTCCTAAACAGACAGATTGAATCAGCAGAGTCACTGGCAAGGTCACCCTGGTCTTTGAGGTCACTCTGGCTAAAGTGTAACTTGGAGGAATGTGAATATCGTCATTGACCTCCTACGAGCAGCAAGGGGTAATGCTGACCCGGGGTCGGTACTCACCATATCCGCCATGTTCACCACAGACTTGGCATAGGTGTTTGTATGTACAACCGAAAGGCGATGCTTTTTAAACTGAAAGCAACAGACAACAGTGAAGGGTGTTCAAAGTCACCAGGAAAGGATCATCGTAGGATAGAAAATAAAATATCAGAAAAATTCCTAAGGCTTTCTGTCTAGAGCCTTGTTCTTTATCTACTATAACCTGAAGTGGGGACTGTAGATGAAGATGAGTTTACTTCATCTGTGAGATGAGGTTCGAAAAGTTCTACAGCGAGGGGCTGGAATGCAGCTTCTGATAGGTGTGTGTGGGCATGTGAGGCTCACATTCAATCCTATCACACCCAACCCATCCACATGACAGCTGCTATGGACCATGTGACATGCAAAGTGAGATAGACAAGCGCCAGTGTGGCTACACGCAGAGAAGACTGTACAGTTCTACGTGGCTCTGGAGCGAGAGGAAACCCTAAGGGACACGACAAGCAGACGGCTCCGAGTAAGTGTGGGTCACATGTCTGGTTCGCTTGGCCTCGGTGGTATTCTAAAAGTCAGGATTTATCACATAAAAGCCAATTTCAGTCTTTTGAAAGTGGCCCTCACAGGGCTAGCACTGAGGAGAAGATGCGGATAAGGCCTGCGCCCAGGCTCCCGGAAGCAAACTCTCCTCTGGGCTCCTGGGAAAACTCCTAGTGAAATACATTGGGTCAGGGAGGCGGGGAGGGACCTGGAAACAGGCTAGTTGAAAAAGAAGGGGATTAGCAGGACTGGGGTTGGACAAATGGGGGAGATATCAGAATGGGAGGTGGCTGGTATAATCAAAATACACTACAAATGCATACGAAAGTGTCATAACAAGCTCAGTATTATGTACAGGTACTATATAGCAATATCTTTAAAAAGAAATACTTTTGGACCCTCACAAATAATTGCTAGTTACTTCCACCGAAGCATGTTTTCTATTTATAAGCCGTCCTTGGTCAAAAATAAATACATTTGGTTGGGCTTCCTTTTCTCTAAGCTCCATTCCTCAGGGTGTGACTGCTTGCCGGGTGTGACTTCTGTCTGGGTAGCACATCGGCAGTTGCCAATGCTCTTGTTTGCCTTGGGTAAACTCTAATAAAATTGTCCTTAAGCGCTAATAAAATTCAGCTTCCAAAAGTGGTGTGTGTGTGTGTGTGTGTGTGTGCACATGTGTATGTATGAGTTTGTGTGTGTGCACTGTGTGCATGGATATGCGTGTATGCGTGTTTTATGTGTATGTGTGTGTTTTATGTGTATATGTATGCATCTGTGTGTTTGGTATGTATGTGTAAATGTGTGTTTTTGTGTGTACTTGTGTGCTTGTATGTGTCAGTGTGTGTATATGTATGTGTGAGTGTGTACGTGTAAGAGTGTGTATGTATGTTTGTGTCTGTGTTTGTATGTGTGTGTATTTGGTGTGTGTATGTAAGTGTGAATGTGCATGTGTATATGTGTGTATATATATGTGTGTGAATGTGTGTATGTTTATGAGTTTCTATATGCATGTGTATGGATGTGTGTGAGTGTGAGAGTGTGTGTGTGCATGTATGTGTATCTGTGTATGTGTTTGTAAGTGTATATATGCATGTATGTGTGTATATGTGTGTGTGTGTAGTTACACAAATGACTTTTCTAAGTTACTGCTTGATGAGGTTTTCACTTCTTCTAAATGTACTTTTTACACAACACCAAGGAGCAAGTAAAGATATTAAGAAATGGGGAGGCAAGTCTTACCATGAGGTGATCATTCACAATCATTAATTCAATATATTTGGTTTCCTCCTCTACGTTACGAGGAAATCGAAGAAGCTGTAACACAGTGAATGAAAAAGACTAAGTTTCTAAACTTAGCTGTAAAAGCCTGGAAGAAATCAACGAAATAAAATTCCCCTTTTTACTTCAGCATTATGTTTTTAAACTCTCATTAATTTTCTTAGGTTTTGAATAAATAAAAAATGTGTGTGGCTTGGAAAAAAAATCTATGAAGAATAAAAGAACAAGGATAAAATTGTTCTCTCGCATCCATTCCCTTCTTTCACGAGGGTACAGCAAATTGCCAGTTTTTTTTCCAAAGTGTTACACAAATATAATTAATTATGAATGCATGCTTCATACAACTATGCACTTCACACTTGCTCCATCCAAACACTTTTTGTCTAACAATGGCATGGAAGGTGACACTGGCCGAGCACCGTGCCCATGTTAGGTCGGCTCCAACGGCACTTCTGAAAGCGATGGGACTGGTTCTTTTCTCAGGAGTCTCCACATCCAGAAGAGGCCTGTCCCTTTCCCCTGGGGTGGTTCACAGGATCCCCTCAGGCTACAGGGTGTGGCCAGCATAGCACTGAGGCTCCCACACAGTCCTGGGGTATCTTTAGCTGCCACAGCTCTCTGCTCCAAACTTCTCTGCACTTTCAAAAACACGACCAATCAATACTATGGGCAAAAGCTACCAGGGTAGCCGTCCCCTCCGCCCGTCTATCACGCAGTCATTAACCAGATGTGTGAAATTGACTTTTCTTTTATGTCATGGCTCAATAGACTTTCTTTTCAGTAAATCTTGTTTACTTGCCCAAGGACTATTTCTGTGATAGGGGCACACCATCAAATCAAGCCAGAATCAATAGACGAATGTTTGAGTGCTGCATTAAACAAACTAAAAATACACTGCCTCATAGATTTTTGTCTCTTTCTAAATGTATTCTCTAGTCTTAAAAAAAAAAAAGAAAAGAAAAAGAAAAACCCTTACAATATTAATTTCAAAGAGAATGATGGACTATATTTTTGTACTTAAAAAACCTAAACAGAAACACTAAACTGCACCCAATAACAAGAACCGTTAAAAGAAAAAGAAAGGTCCCAGCAGGACATGCTCTCCCTTCCTCCCTGCTCACAATGAGCTTACTAGTTAATCTAGCAGACTTTCCAATCAGTCCCAGCGTATTTCTCAGTGCCTGGGACTTTCACGTGAACCATACGGCATCGCTTGAACTCAATTTCCTGGATAAAAAAAAAAAAAAAAAAAAGCCAAGAGTTCTCCCTCTTAGCATAGGACAAGATGTTGAGACGCTTGTAAAGAATTTCAAGACACAGGCTAGGAAGAAATTCCCCCTAGTCTGTTGACTCAGGATTCTTATAATAAGCAGCGTTTGTAAATTAAGTCTTCATGGAAACTATTTTTACCTTAATTTTAACTCAAGATACCCAGGTGTCTGTATCTAACCGACATATTTTAAGCTTAGGTGGTGGCCTGCGGACCATGCTGGCTTTTGAGGGGTGCTTCAGAGAATATGTGTGGCTAGAGACACCTCTGAGACCAGACTCTGAAGATCAGAATCCCAGCCCTTGCCTAAGCTGTGTGCATCCTGTCCTCAGTGTACAGGGATCATAACAGCACCTTCTTAATAAGGATATCATGAGGAGCAAATGTGTTCATTTCTGTCAAATTCTTCAGTTGAGCAGTTAAAATTCTTATAAAATGGCCACGCACACACCATGTTTTCAACAAAAATTGACAACTGTAATTCACATTTTTAAAAAACCTGTCTAAAAATGCATTCTGTTTTACCAGGCATGGAAGCCTATTCCTGTAATCCCAGCACTAGAGAGACCAGGGCTGGATGAATACTGTGAATCTTAAGTCACTATGGGCTACAGAGTTAAGACTCTGTCAAAAAAAACATAAAAGAAAAACAAAACAGCCCCTGTTTTATGTAAAGGCAGTGGCAGCGTGGACCTTCATAACAGTTAGTCGGGAGGCTGAGGCAGAAGGAGCAGGAGTTCTACAATGGCCTGTAGAGCAAGGGCGAGTCCATACTGGACATCTTCTAAAAGAGTTGCATATGTAGCCCAGTGGCAGAACACTGGCGTGGCCTGTGAGCATTGCTAGGTGCCATCCTGGTAGATCAGATGCTGATATGTGTATGAGGAGCAGGCACACGCATAGTGAATATCAACCCCACCCTCTATAAAATGCATTCCCCACACAGCCTTCAACAGACTCACGCTAACGCCCATCTATTTCCTTCCTCAGGCGTCTCCTATGCCACGTTCACACGTATGTTCCTGCAAACCGACATTACCATCATTATGGTGGGTTGACTCTGACAGCCAGACCTTTATTCCAAGCCACTTGTCAGTTACGTGACACAGGGCAAGTGATCTTCAGATGTGAACGCCATGTGAGCAAACAGTACCTATGGTTTAAGGTATCTTAGGACAGCTGCTATTACTGCCATGTCCAACTGAACAGTGCTACAGCCATGGTCTCATTTGTATACTAACATCCAAGGCAGCTCAAGTGAAAAAAGAGAATTTTGTGGCTTCAAAAATTGTCAGGAATAGGAAAAAAAAAAAAAAAGAAAGAAAGAAAAGAAAACCCATGACGTAGTTTGTACTTCATATCTGAGCAAGGGGAAAAAAACCTCACTTCAAGCAGAGCCCTCACAACTCACAAAAATGAGGAACCCATGGTCCTCCATCTTCCAGGCACTACATGTAAAAGAATGCATCCCATTGTTGCCTTCATGCATCTGTCACCTGTTCTGTTTACCCCCCCACACACACACAAGTGGCTACACGAGTTCTTAGCCCCCCACAGACACTGAATGTAGAGTCAAATGATCACCAGTTGCCAAGCCAAGTTGTTCACCAAGTTGTAAACACCGTGGCTTACACCTGCAAACACATACCTGTCGTTTACTCCGCTTTAGTTTTGGCTTCAAAATAAATTTTGGGGGAGTGATATTTACTCGCTGAAATTCTACAAGGAAATGAAAACACACAGTGTATATTTCCAGACATATTTAGTAGCATGAAAATTTTTCATTACTCTTCTTTCTACTTAATGCGTACATGAAATATTAAATAATCCCCTTCCATTAACCATAAATAAAGATCTAGTTGGTAAATACAATACACAAAAGCTCAGACACACCTGTCCTAACTCATGTCATATTTTTCATAGTCATCCTATGAATAGCAACACATTTTTTTATTAAAAAGATGCTAAATAACCAACCTGATTGTCACTTCCATCGCTAACCTTCTCTAGAGGCAGCAAAATAAAGAGGAAAAAATGGAAGCAGATACAAAACACTCTTAACACGACCTATTAGGAAGATAATACGGACAACAAAAGTCTGACACAATTGTGTCCAATTCATAGACACACCTTTGAGCCCGAGGAAAAAATTTATCTAAGGCCTTGATTTCTTGTTCAGGCCAATGGGACAATCTTAGTCTTTTTAAATTTCAGGAAAGAACCACACACAAACTATTCATGTGTATAGATTCATCTCTGGATTCCAGGTTAGTTGTGAGGGAGGACTTTCTACAAAGTAATGCAACTAGGGAAAAAAAATCATTCTGAGTGAGGTAACCCAGACCCAGAAAGACAAACATGGTATGTACTCACTTATAAGTGGATATTAGCTGTTAAGTGGGTGGTCCCACACACATGAGTATACCAGCAGCCCAAACTGAACTTGCTATGTTATTATTTGAAAAAAAAAAAAAAAAAAAAAAAAAAAAACAGCTGGGAGAGAGTGAGGAGGAAGGAGGGTAGATCTGGGAGGAGTCGGGGAGGATTAGAAAAAATTGTGATCAAAATATATACATGTATGAAATTCTTGAAGAATTAATAAAAAAAAACAATTTTAGAAACACTAATACCAAATAGGTAACTTTAGGACAATAAATATTGTCAGTAAGAAAGAGTCATAAAAGGATCAGTTCACCAAAAAGACATAATAACACTTCTCACCCCTGAGTGAGCTCAGACATGAATCCCCTCCTATTAGAGCCGTCAGAGGAAGTCACAGCTCCAGCTGACAGTTATACTACAAAAATCAGTGATGGACACTCAGCTAAGCCCCATGCAGCCACTTGACTCTCAGAAACCACGAGATAATAAACACCCATCCACATAAACCTCTGTGCTAAAAATGGCCAACACAAACAGAAATCATAAATATCTTACTTATTTTAATCTTTTGTAATTCAGTAAATCTGGAAGAAGCTGATTTTGTTCTGCCTGGTGCTAGAGATTAAACAGAGCCTCATGTAAACAAACAACAATGAATCCCAAATATATGACAAAATGTGCTATGCTATCCCCATGGACCAGGAAAGTCACTACAAACCTGTCTGCTTTTCCAGTTAACCTAAACATTCAATATCATCTAGTAAAAATCTAAGAGGAATTGTGAAAACTGAAAAGTTGGTTCTAAAACTTGTATGAAAATGCAAAGAATATAGAAAAGCTTCATTAGTTAAAAAAAAAGGACAAAACTGAAGGATGTATGGTATCTGATTCCAAAATACACTCTAAAGCCACAGTAAGCAAAATAGTAGACCCCAGTGGCTAACAAATAGAGTCAAAGGAAGAGACTCATTTGAATACTTTATGACAACTCAAATAACTCAGTGTTAAGACATCTGACAAAGGCCCTTTAACCAGACTATGTAATCATTGGGTTTTTTTTTTTTAACATTTGGCTAAGATCAAGTGCTGACTACGTAAATCCTTCTACAGTGCAACAACTGAAAGAGAAAAATATGACTGATGACTACATATCACTATAAATCACCAGTCAAAAAACTATCCAATGAAAGCACAATGACATAGCACCATGCATACTAAAATGGCTAACGTCCACAAACACCACAGATACCTCAGTATATGGTACTCAAGTTTTTGAGCAATTACTGTTGCCACATGGTGCTGATGTGAGAGTAGAATGATGTAACAACTTTGAAGAAACCATTCAACAACTTCTCATCAAACAATGTTTTCAAACACTAAACATAATACACGGTTCTATATGCTTGCAGTCCTACGAAAGGAAAGACTAGTCAATAGGAGAATTAGGCAGAAAAGAGACGCCGAACTCTTGGATCAATAAAATTGGCATCTCCTAGGGACACTCTGGAAATGTAAGGTCTCAGAACTGACCCTAAAGACACTGAATTTAAAGCCCTGGGATAAGGCCAGCAATGTGTGGCTGGCAGCATGCCAGGTATTTGGTAAGAGGCTGAAGTTTGATGACACTGATCCCAAGCTACATATAAACCTTCCTAGGCCATCCTTAGGTATTTACTAGAAGAAATAAAAACAAGAAAGAAAGAAAGAAAGAAAGAAAGAAAGAAAGAAAGAAAGAGAGAGAGAGAGAGAGAGAGAGAGAGAAAGAAAGAAATGAGACAAGGAGGGAAAGAAAAGACTTATACAAAAATGTTCATAGTTGTTTATTAATAACAGTCTCAAACTGGGAAAACTTGAGTGTCCAGCAGCATAATTAATAAGAATTGTACTGCACTTATACCACAGAATACATTCAATAATAAAATCAATAAATGACTGCTACTATTGATGACATAAACCCCACAGGCATTTGCCAAGCCAAAGAAACCAAATGTAATACGTGGTTCTTTATGTCCGAAGCCCTACAAAAGGCAGAACTAGCCAATAGGAAAAACAGGCAGAAAAGAGATTGCTGAAGTAGGAGGCAAGGAGTGGGAACTGACAAGAAGCGTGTCAGTAATAAAAACATTATAGCTCCTCAGGGGACACGTGGAGCCCAGTGTCACAGACAGTACTCGTGTTCTGTGCACACCACTCTCTAAAGCGTCAACCCATCCACTGAAAACAATATCTGCTTTCTTCAAGACTTGTCCTAAGGAGCATCTGTCCTAAGAGACGTGTCATAGAAAATAAGAGGTTCAAAAAGTCAAACAAGTTGGCCAATATCTGAATACGTTATGTCTATCTCTAGCAAATACACAACGCCAGGCAAAATTTATGCGGGTGGAGGTGGTGGTGCTCCAGAACCCTGGTCAATTTTATTCAAGCTAAAGTTTAGAGAAAAAAAATATTTCTGACTCTTTCTTTCTTTGTTCTACTTTGACATGGCAAATTATAAGTAATCCTCAAAAACATTGCCAGTCTTAAAATTGTCAGTGGCAACCTCTGATTAAAAAACTAGAAATGGGCTGAGCACAGCAGTTCACAGCCACAACCCAGCACGGAGGAGGCCAGGATAGGAGGCCCAATGCAAGTGTGAAGCCAGGGTGTGCTACAAAGTTAAAACCTGTCAGAAAAGACAACAAAGGAGAGTGCCAAGTCACTTCCACAATTGTTTTTGAAAAAGGACCCTGAACAGAGCTAAAAGAAAAATTGTAAAGTTACATCGGACCATTCCTATACCAGAGTCTTTGGTAGGGAATCTTCATTACTTTAAATATTAATCAATGCTGATTGCTTCCAGTAAGAACTTTTAAACTGTAGCCTTATTCTCACATATCCATTCATGATTTATTTTGTTCCAGTAACTGGCATTACAAAAAGCTTCATAAAGTTGGCGAAAGGACAGTATGAACCTTTGTAAAGTAAGAGCGTATAGTGTTTACCAACAGACTTTTCTATGCAATGGATTCTCTTTTTAAAATCTACTATTTTGTGTGTGTGTCATGGCTGGCTGGGGGCATGTATGAGCCACACCTCACATGCACTCATTGGACAACTTTGTTGAGTCAGTTCTCTCCAGCTTTCACATGGATTCTGCGGACAGAAGTCGGAGCACTAGGCTTGTATAGTATGTGCCACCAGCTGCTGAGCAATATCACTGGCCTCCAAGACAGTGGAGATCACACAAGATCTTCCATCCCTTCACCAAAGTAGAAAGTGTTAGTTTTGCTCTAGGGGAACTGCAGGAGGCCAATGAGTTACAACCTTATTCTAGAGAGGAAGGTGCATTACAATTTAGCATCCGCTTCATTTTCTAACAAGATGATATAGACTATTAACTGCTTTTCTAGCAACGGCACTGAATTTGCTCTTAGGCTGGCCATTTTCTCATGTTTTCTTGTGAGTCTCATAGCAATCTTTCATAACGCTTGTCCATTAGTAGCTAGCTGTGGGACCCTGGAAGAGGCAAACGAGCTGAACCCCTATTTTTCATCTACAAAACAACAACAACAAAAGGTATTTACATTACCATACAAAGCTGTTGCAAAAGCCAAGGTAATTAAAAGAAGCAAAAGACAAATGTCACTTGCATAATCAGTGTCTCACAGACATGGGGTCCCAGCACCAAGGACAGCTCTGCATGTCACATGACATGTAGCCATCCCTGTCCCACATTTACAGCGATTAAGTTAGAAACACAAATAAGAGGAAAATATGTGCCAACTTAACAGAAATCACACACTTATAGAAGATGTTAAACTACAATAGCTTGCTTAAAATGCTAGAGCAAAAGGAGAGATGGAGAAAGGAACACATGGGACATGATTCATGCCTGCGTTCACAAACCCCTCATTTCACCACAAGGATGGATTTCCACATCGTTTACCATTTTTACTCTACGATTATTTCTCTCTTAATCCCTTACATTGAGTCTTAATTTCTTAAGTGTTCCTTCTGTGTGCTTAAGCCGTATCTTTCTAAACTCCTCAACTGTAAACAAGAAGCCAGTCTGCATTCTATTCTTTCCTTTGGTGCAATTGACAGTCCCTCTAAAGCGTCCCGAGAAATTGTCAGTTATTGCTTAGCTTATATATTGGATCTAGTAACTGAACTACTGAGTTGTAATTTTTAAAAATTCCCAATATGAATACGGTACCAGATGGAAGGTCATCCAAGGGAAATTCAAACAGTCTGGATTTGTAGACCGAGTGAAAACGAGACTCCTCCTGAAATAGCGCAAAGGGGAGAGATTAAGCACAAGTAAAGCAGGCATCTTTGGCTTCAGGCAATCATAGCTGGAGAGCTGTAGCTGGACTACAACTTCTCCAGGTTTTTGAGAGGCCTTGAGCTACTGCACAGCCCCACACTTCACTGCATTCTTCTAGCACTTCAGGCACCAATTACAACCAAAATACCTTACTGGCAGAGGAGCCAAAGAGGCAGTAATGGAATCTAAATGATGGACCTACTTCCCCCCAGGGAATGTGAGACATCTAGGAAAATGGGTTAATGACTGGCTCCTTTTCATGGATCCCTGCCCCTCCTTTAAGAGCCAAACAGCTTAGATAGGCAGTGACTGCAGAGCTATACATTGTCCTGGTGTCTGCCATCAAAGCGACAGATACAAGCGATGCCTAAACTGTCCATATCCCGACATAGACAGTTCTAGAAAGTAAGAGAAAAACACAACACTTTTTCTTCTATGCAAAATTATTACACATTCAAATGATTTCATCTGGTTGCATCCGACTTCTAAAAAAATTAGAATGTCATAGGATGTAAGCTATATATAACCTCTAAAATGTCAGGGCCATGCACAGTGATAGGACCACCTTAGTAGGTACACAAGTCAGAGTTTTAAACAGGGAGCAGAACAATGTGTATTCCTGGAAATCACCTCCTCTGAAAATGTTTGACTAATGTTGCATGAAACAAGGAAGTTCATTTGTATACGCAAAGCAAGAATTAAAAACTATACTGTTTCCCTGTGGTCTATTATGGATATGGTCTTAGCCGAAGGCTAACAAGGATAATTACAACCCCAATGTTAACTCAGTTCTTTCCTAATATGTAGCAAATAAATGTATCAACTCCTGGAAGGAGAAAGCTTCACTGGCATGGAGCCTTGAAAGCAACATGCAAAGTAGAAAAGCGTGGAACCGAGAAAAAAAAGGGGGGGGGGGCAAAAAATGCATCTGTGGGCTTTTATCTGCTGTTGACTGAATGTCTGTATCACACCCCAGACTCACAGCAACCTGTTAGGTCATGTCACTGTGCGTGGAGAGAGGGCCAAGGAGGAAATAAGTGTTAAATGGAGCTGGGAGGATGGCGCCCTGATCCAACCCGGCTGATGTCCTCATATGGCGAGAAAGAGATGGATCACAAAAACCTCTCTACCAAGTAAAAACACACACAGCAAGAAAGCAACCACCTGACCCCCAAGGAGAAAGCCCACAGGACACCGACCCTACTGGCATCTCAGTTTTTAATGTCACAGCCTGCAGAACTGGGAGAAAATACTGTTTGCTGCAGAAGCCACAGTCTGTGATGTTTGGTGGAGTTGTCTATAAAGTAAGGCACATCACGCGACAGAGAGAACTGGTGGTTGCAGAACACATGCCAGGGGAAGCATTCCAATAAAAGACAGGAAGGGCAAGAAAAATTAAATACTAAAAACCCTGTGCTTAATTGGTTTAACAGTGTGTGTGTGTGTGTGT
Source organism: Meriones unguiculatus (assembly GCF_030254825.1). NCBI lineage: Eukaryota > Metazoa > Chordata > Mammalia > Rodentia > Muridae > Meriones > Meriones unguiculatus. The sequence goes on along the minus strand of NC_083368.1, from coordinate 29,601,063 downwards.
GTGTGTGTGTGTGTGTGTGTGTGTGCAGCCCTGGCCCTAACAATATAAAAGTATAAGGAGTTAAGAAGAATAAAGGTCTCCACATCAATGCTGACATCTGCCTGGCAAGCAGAGCACTTACCTGGGAGGTCTCATTTTCTTCTGGCTCAATGAGATATGTGTGGTTCCCATCATAGAACATCCCACTGCCAAGTACAAGAAAATAGTTAGACATAGCTATCAAGTCTCATCCACAGCAAGATCATTTTACGGTCAGCAGCACAGGAATAGTTACCTTCAGTGTCTATTTCCCAGACCTACCAATCATTACCAGGTACATGCCACATTGTACAGGCATACACCACACACACACACACACACACACACACACACACACCACACTTCAGCGAGGCAAAGTTTCCCAAAGGCGGATGCTCCTATCTTGAACTCCGTGCTCAAAGATTTCATTTTTTAGCTGTTTTCCATTGTTCTTCTAACACTGAATACTAAGACTTACTATATGAAGGCTACTGTAGAGTATCTTTCAGAGCGTAGGCCTTGAAAAAGCTTCCTCAGATTTCTAGGCTGGGACTCTGGCAGCCATATTTAAAACAAGTCCCACACCGGAGTGGCAGCATATTCCTTTAATCCTAGTATGCTCTCTTAACTCTGCCTCAATTTTTTTTTATTTATTATTTATTACAATTTATTCACTTTGTATTCTGGTGTAGCCCCCTCCCTCATCGCCTCCCAGTCCCACCCTTCCTCCCTCCCTCTTCTCCTCCCATGCCCCTCCCCTAGTCCACTGATAGGGGAGGTCCTCCTCATCTGATGTTAGCCTATCAGGTCTCATCAGGACTTCTGCCTCAAAAATTAAAACAAGTCTCAGATGCTGGAAGTGGTGACCTAAACTTTCAATCCCAAGAACTTACAACTGGTGGCAAGAAGGTCACAGGTGCAAGGCTGACCTGGGAAAATCCCTGAGCTCCTGTCCCAAAATCTTATGTTAAAAAGAACAGCAGGTAAGGATACAGCTGGGTGTTTGAGCATTTGCCTAACATACACACCTGTCCAGTCGTGGGAAAAACTGCAACAAAGCCCACGAGGACCACTAACACCTAGATGATACCAATGACACAGGCTGCCTGAGATTCCACCGAGAACGGCCTCCTACCACACACCTGGAAGGTCCTTGGTAATTCAGCAACTTGCCCTGAACTAGATCTTTCCACATCCATATGGGGGAGGAGCGGCGACCTTCTTCACTGTATAGAAAAGAGACTGAAGAAACCTCCCTAGATTCCATAACCCATATAAAGGCGGCAAGAAGCAATGCAGTCTGGGTACACTAACCGGTCATCAGACATCCCCTTCATTTATTCACTCAGTAGAAACTGACATAGTGCCAATGATGCATCACTGCAGACGTGGTATGTAAACAGAACAAACCGACTTCCTGTCCTCATTTTGGGAGTAATAAAAAATAAAACACATGATAAAGGAGGAGATGTAAGTTAGGCGAACATGAGTTTCATGGTGGAACTCAAGCAGGTTAAAGTTAAGAACTGTCTCTGGGAGACAGTGTGGGATGGCTGAGAGAGAAGGCTGCTGCCGCCTCCTAGGAGTTCAGGACACAAGCACGACCACCTACCTACACTGGTACAGAGGGCATTTCCGACGCTGTCAGGTAAGAAAAGCCTTGGCATGATCCAGGAACAGTAGGAGGGCAACAGGGTGGGAGGAGAGTATGCAGGGGACAGAGTAATAGAAACAAGCTGTCAGAGGCACGGGGGACATAGCAGGCTGTCTCTTCTGAGTGCTGATGACACCGCCATACAGGCTTCTAAACAGACGAAATGCCTTCTCCCTGTTTTGCTTTATTGTTTGGTTATTGAGACAGAATGTCAACCTTTCCCCAAGGTCAGCTCTAAATTAACAGCGATCTTTCTGCCTCTGCCTCCCAAGTGCTAGAATTGCAGGCATGAGCCCCCATCTTGGTTATCCCCCATCTTAAAACAATTACCCCAGCTACTGTGTTATAATTCTCTTTAGAACAGCAAGGCCAAAGGCAGGGATTACTAGGAGGGGATTACTATAACAATCCAAGAGAAAGAAGAGAGTGGTAATGGCAGAAGTGGTGAGAACTGGCCAAATTCTAGAGAGGTATGTGAGAGTTGTGTGTGTGAGAGCATGCGTGTGTGCATGCATATGTGTGTGTGTGTGTGTGTGTGTGTCTGTGTGTGTGTCTGTGTCTGTGTCTCTGTATATTTGTGTGTGTGTGTGTGTGTGTGTCTGTGTCTGGTGTATGTGCTTGCATGAGTGTATTTCTTCTTGCTGTTGAGGACTGAACTCAGCACATGTTATATCACTGAGCCACATGCTCAGCCTAGATATATTTTGAAAATAGGACCAAAAAGATTTGTTCAGAAGCTTGACGTGGACTTTGCCAGAAAAACATCAACAAGAGCTCCAAGGTTTTGACCTGATCGTTGTAAAGACAGCATTGACATTAAAGCAAATAACAACAGCTGCGAAGAAACGTGGTGGGCAGCCCCAGCAGACAGAGGGCAGGAAAGAGGGCACAAATCAAAAGTGGCTTGTCACCTTTTATGCTGGGGTGCTTATCTGCTATTTAGAAATCCTATGAAGGGAGTGCCTTAGTTACTGTTCTATTGCCATGAGGAGACACCATGACCAAGGCAACTTATAGAAGACAGCATTTCATCAGGGGCTTGGTTACAGTGTCAGGGAGTTTGTCCATGATCATCACGGCAGGAAGCATGACAACAGCTGGGCATGGTGCTGGAGAAGTAGTTGAGAGCTACCTCCTGATCCTCAGGCAGCAGGTAGAGAGAGAAAGAGACTGGGCACCAAAGCCCACCCAAGTGGCACACCTCTTCCAACAAGGCCACACCTAATCCTTCCCAAAAAGTTCCACTAGCTAGGGGCTAACCGTGCAAATATATGAGCTTATGGGCGCCGTTCTCATACCCAAAACACACATATGTGTTTGAAGTACATGTGGTTTCATCTCCCATTCAAAAAGCTCCTGACACCACTCTGGTTAAAACACAGTGTTTCTATTGAAATCAGGGGCCTCGTGCTGCAACAATACTAGCCAGTAACATCCAGGCACCTAAGGGTAGCAGAGCTGTGATCCTCCAAGTTAACTTTCCAGCTCATGGTAAAAATGCTCACATGATAGCCAAAGAGTTAGACACAGAACACTTTTTGTCTCTCATTAACTATGTTATAAGATATATTAGTTTCCCTGAGTTGTAACTACAATGGTTTCCAGGGCTGCTTTTATGTAAATTCTTTCATTCCTGCTGGAACATCTTCTGCATGTTTTAAATTCTCATATACCAACTGGAATAGCCATGCTCACATAAATGTATTTTCTGAGTTTGGATGACACTAAATTCAGAATTTAAAGATAAACAGTTGTAGTCAATAATACACTATAATATGATACATGAAATACACACACACGTAAGGGGAGACTACCCTCTAAACAGACCAAATAGAACAGACATTATTCTATTCCTTCTAATAAGTTGCCAGATCCACCCAGAATATAACAATTAACATTTGTCAAAGTTCACATGGTAAGCAGATTATTTTGTTAAAATACAATAGCATTATTGTTAAAATAAAAGTTATTTTGTTAAAATAAAAGTGTTACTCCCTATTATAGTTTTATGAGCTTGGCACAAACCAAGACCTAATCACAGTTCTGCATTAGTTCCTGCCTCCTGGTCCCTGCCTTGAGTTCCTGCCCTTTAAGATGGATGGATAGATATCCATCTTAAGATGAATGAACAGACCTAGAACCCCTGCACAGATGTAGCCCATGGCAGCTCAGTATCCAAGGGCAATCTCTAGTAAGGGGAACAGGGCTATCTCTGACATGAAATCAGTGGCTGGCTCTTTGATAACCTTCCCCAGAGGGAGGACCAGCCTTACCAGGGCCACAGAGAAAGAAAATGAAGCTAATCCTGATGAAACCTGATAGTCTAGGGTCAGATGGAAGGGGAGGAGGACCTCCCCTATCAGTGAACTTGGAGAGGGGCATGGGAGGAGATGAGAGAGGGAGGGTAAGGTTGGGAGGGAATGAGGGAGAGGGCTACAGCTGGAATATAAAGTGAATAAGCTGTAATTAATATTAAAAAAACTAATAGAAAAAGGTGAATGAACAGCCTTTAAGATAAAATGAACCCTTTCCCCCTCAAGTTGCTTTTGGTCAGTATTTATAGAAAGCAAACTGGAATAATGTCCAATGGGAAAAACCAAGTTTTTTTCTTCACTGATTTTAAACACATGTTGCACAAGAAAGCATCATTAAGTAGAAAGGTTATAAAATTATCTTCACTTAGAAAATTCTGATTCCTCATAACAACATGTTGTCACTAACTAAATAATAATAATAACAATAATAATAAACCAGCTGTTCCATTTACTTTAAGGATTGATGCCTTTACCTTATAACATAAATTCTATATATGGTAAAGTTGTAACAATTAAGTCCTGTAGCTAGAACCAAGTCATTATGAAACAGCTTGACTAAATTTTTATAAGGCTGAATCAAAATGAGACTTCGAAAGGAAACTGCAGTCATTCTTACAAATTTCCACAAGAGGGCAATAAACTTATATTTCATTTTCATTTTTTTTTTTAGGTTCCCATAGTTACAAGATTTTGTCATAATATCAAACATACATGGATCAAAATATTGTCTATTAATCCTTTGATTTTGTATAAAAGTCCCCTTGTAGACTCTACAAAAAAGGCTTAGTAATCTAATTTTTCCATTTTATTTTCTTCAAATAAATGCAGTAAATCAGAAACTTGAATAAACCTCTTTGTTTATATACTTGGTCATTTATAAAAGATAAATTATGCATGAAGTGATGCAGCTTATATCTAAACCATTATGGCTGAGACAGCTTATTTCTTTTAATATTCAGCAATATCTCTTCAAAACATTGCTAGGAGCTTGTGTTCAGAAGTAAAATCATGATGATAATAGTTTAACAATAAAAGAAGTACAAAACATGATTATACTATCTAAGAAAGCCCAAACACAGTTGTACACAATCTTGTCAGTATGTGTAGACATATCATGAATTTTCCATTTATTTCATTTTGGTTCGTTTTAAGTGAGTTTTTAAATGTAGATCTAAAATGTACTGAGTTAAAGCAATGGAGGCAAGATCCAGAAAGGCACTGTTCACACTTTCCTTAAATGACTGTGTAAGGGTAGAATCCTGCTATTGTTCCCAGATTCTCTTTCCATAAAAGGGGCTCAGACCATCCCCCTGTTCTCACAACACCCTGTCCGTTTGGGAAACGTGGAAGCAAAGCAAAAAGCAGTGAGCATGATGTCCACATTGTGACTTTGCTGAGACGCTAACTGTAAAAGAGAGATGGGAAAAGCCTTCTTATTTTCCTATCACTCCTCCCTCCAACACATATTTGTAGTCATAAATGCCAGCAAGATCAAACATACTATCCCCAGCTGACAGCCATGCTGAGACAATCTATACCAGTTTTACTACGAAAATGATTTCAACCTTGCTTTCATCTGGTAAGAAAATCAGGGCCCTCATCTAATAAGCAAAGGCGCCATGTCTGAAATGATCCTTGCTCAAGTGGCGTATGTAAAATAAATATCCATTTATTTATAAGTGCGAGGAAGGTTTTGCATTGTACAGGCACACAGCCCACCTCCTCCACCTTACCCTAGCAAGCTCTCCGTCTACCTATCTAACATATTTCTTCCCAGAGACCGGCTAGAGTGTTCAGACTCTACAGCCTACCTCATTCCATTGCCATTGTAGACTTAAGACCTAACATCCGCTGGGAGAGTCTTTCTAAGTCTGCCACAGGGCCCGCTCAACCTTCTGCAGGTAGTACACCTTCAAAACCCTCATGCTCTACCTGCCCTTCAGTGCTGATCCTCAGCTTGCATTTTTCTTTTCTCAAAGAAAACAAATACAGCTATCAGGTTCCACAAGATGAAACCGGGCTACATTTGCCCTGCACAATACACTGAGGTCTCGGGACTCAGAGATGTTAAAATTGCCTTAACATCTCTAGTGCCTCGTCCACCGCAGATGCCCAGTGATAGTTTCTTAGATGGAAAAGGCTACATGTCTAACTCACTACAAAATTGGTATCTGCCAACCAAACTTTAAAAAGTAATGTATGTCCTAGCTCACAATGTGACCAAAAAAAAAAAAAAAAAAAAAAAAAAAAAAAAAAAAAAAAAAAGGTAAAACAAGCCAGAAGGGATTGAGTGATTTGAATGATTTAGTCTCTCTAGAGTGCTTGGGGATGGATTTGTAGTCTTCCAGAGGCCATGAAACAAACAGAAATGGCCCCGTGAGCTTTGTCACCATGGACAGGATAGGGAGAGGTATACTCCCATGTTCACCGTCAGCAAACATTCCGTGCTGTGAGAGTTGTGGTAAAGGAAGCAGGAAGGACAAACTTGTTCTGCAGAGCATTCTGGGTATGTGTGTCCTTCCTTAGCTGCTGTGGGTGCCTGCTGAAAAGGTTCTTCTGAGGTCCTCCGCACCCGGTTTTTGGGCAGAGAGCCAGAGATTTTCATCTGCTACAATTTCTATCGCTCCGTGAGACTACACAGACTTAGATCAAGGAAATGTGGGGGGCTGAATTGGTTACAAGGGGGCTAATCATCCCCAGGAACAAAAAAACAAAGTTACCCAAGCCACTCCTGTCTGAATCTGGATGAAACTAGAAAAATCTTTCAAGTATCACGGTGTGACAGCAGAATTTCAAAGCCTCTGGCTTCTGAAACGCTAAGACACTTCACTAGTACATTAAACATAAAGAAAAGTTATTGAAATAGCAAATGTATAAATAATTTATGTGGCACTTACTGGAGTCCATGGCAAGTTGACAGGGCAACAAATGAGGCAGGGTTTCCTCGGATCTGGCCCTGGTAGTAACAGTGTTCTCCTCCCTGGAAACATAAAAAGAGGACATGAGCCTGGCCACTCGGACACCCTGCCGCAAAGTCTCTACCGAAGGGTTCTCACATTATCACATTATCTCCATAGATGATGCTCTGCACAGCGTTTCATCACACAGATTGGCATGGTTCAATCAACTCCAACAGAATTATTCATAAATGCGCCTACCAAATAGACGCCAAAGGAAAAGGCAAGGTAATAAAGACGGACTTCACTTTGCTTTTATGCAGGCACTACCAGATGAGCCAAGAAACAGATGCCGAGATAAGTGGGTGGCCCGTGCACCAGATAGTTTTAACAATCTACCTCCCAGTTCTGAGAGATTCAATTTTGAACAACAATGAAGTGGCAAGTTAACATTCAGCTGAGCAAAAAGAAACTGGATGCATTTGATAGTCATTAGATTCTTGTGATGCCAGAAAGTATCAGTTTTTATGGTGTTCCTGCTAATTTTATAGTGTTCTATCTCAAACTTGGAAATGCTTTCCTGGTAAGCAGTCTGGGGTAGAGTTTAAAACAGTTATGTGCCTTCTGTAATTGGTCATACCAATTGAATTCTTCTAAGAAACTCTTTCTTGTTTGTTTGTTTGACAGAGTTTTTCCATGTAGCCTTGGCTGTTCTGGATTCACATTGTAGACCAGGCTGGCCTCGAACTCACAGGCCTGCCTCTGCCTCCCCAAGTGCAAGTTCTGGGGTTAAAGGCATGAGCCTCCACGCCCCACTAGGAACTCATTTCTTTAAAAATGATTGAAAAGGAAATGGCATATAAATGATCTAGCATCCAATGGTGATGTCTTTAAATGTTTGATATTGAGAGGATGGGTCCAGGGACCACAGCAGCATGGAGGGCATCAGAGCTTCTTAGAAATACAAGACCCTTGCCCAGCGGACCTACCATATCAGAATCTACATGGTAACACAGTCTGTAATGATTTATATGCACGTAAACATTTGAAAAGCTCTCCTCTAAATCACCCTTTCCATTGTGCAACTAATTTATTTATTCAGTGGCAGAGAGTTTCTCATTAAACTGATATTATGGGATTAAAAAAAAAGAGTTAAACAGGATGAACTGATGGAATGGATAATGGAAAGGGGAAATGTTGCTTTAGTCTTCTTTAAAAACTAACCCTATTTATAATGCCCAGTGTTTGACAAGTAAACTGATAAGAATAAGAATAGGAAGACACAGCAGGCAGTGGGAATGAAGGCCCGGTGCCACTGCCCATGAGATAACTCCGTAGTAGCGAGGAATGCTCAGTCTCTGTATTTACCAGAAAGAGACGATTATCTTGTTGGGCTGTTGTGAGATTAAACGAGCACAGGGAATAGGGATAGAATATGTTTTGCCATGATAAGCATTCAGCGTTTGCTGTCATCACTGCTATTGTTTTTCTTTCGATTTACACACATAATCTTATTAAATTCTAACATCAGTCTTAAAAGAAATAGTACAATCTTTACAGTATTCAGAAGGCTGAAACTTTTGTCTTTTATTCTTGAGATTATAACATAATTACATCACTTTTCCATTCCTTTTCCTCCCTCTAAACCTTTTATATGCCACCCTTGCTCTCTTTCAAACTCTATGGCTTTTTTTCATTAATTGCTCTTACATGCGTATATGTATTTGCATATACATATGTATTCCTAACTATAACCTTCTTAGTCTGTATAATATTACTTGTACCTATATTTTCAGAGGTGACCACTTGGTATTGAATAGTCAATCAGTGCCATCCAATTGCACTTCCCTGGGAAGGACTATTTCTCCCACTTTCGGCATTCCTCTGGTACTCATAATTCTTTGTGTAGGGCTGAGCCCTTGTGGGCTTATCCCTGTCCACTTTGGTATATCTCCTCCTATTATCATTATTCAGTTCATAGCGAAGCCTTCATGTTGGTGAGTCTTTACAGGTTTAGCCTCCAATATTACTGTAAAAACCAATTCATAGAAAACTCCCTGATCCTCCCTCTCTTAAAAATCTTCCTGCAACATTCCCTGAGCCTTAGGTACAGCAATGTTCTTTAGATGTAACCATTGGGACTTGGCTCCAATACTATGCATTTTAAAAACATCTAACTTTTAAGACACAAGGTTGTCTACCCTCAAATGTGCCAAGGAGAGATGCAATACAAATAGGATGAATACAAATCCTGTATTATTTTCCCAACACTACTTCTGAATTGGATCTAGAACTTGTGATTAATGTACTCCGTGTCTAAGCTTTCTTCTAGACTGAATTCTTTCACACTTTTTCTGCTATTCTACTCTATTACTTTTAGAGACAGGGTGAGTATAAATATTCTCCATCGATTCCATTACAAACGTGCAAGCAAATACATGATTAAAATAGTTCTTCTTTTCTGGACATATCTGATTGTACCAGAAGTGAGAACACTATCTTCATACAGACCACACAAAAAAGTCAACAGTTGATGATATGGCCTGTACTGAAAGGGAGGGTTCTGCTTAAACTGTTTCTTTCAATGCAAACTGTGACAAACCCAAACAAATTTCTTTTTTCAGAGGTCTCAGAAGTGAACAGTAACACATGAAAAGAGAATAAAGCAGAGAGGTGAAAAGGAAAATAATCACAATAATTATGGTATTAGATTAGAACAGAGCAGAACTCAGAAATCGTTATGTGAGGATATATGCTAGTGGAACAGGCTACAAGAAATATTTTATAAGTTATTACAGTTTCTTTTAAATACCCACTCTGGAAACATGCCATTGTATAATAATAAATAGGACAAATAATTTATTTTTTTTTCTAACTTCTAATAGTTTCATTTTATTGGTGAAGATCAAAACTCAAGTGATAGCACATGCTGGAGAGGATGTAGAGAAAGGGAACCCTCCTCCATTGCTGGTGGGAGTGCAAACTTGTACAACCACTTTGGAAATCAATCTGGAGTTTTCTCAGAAAATTGGGAATAGTGCTTCCATAAGGCCCAACTATACCACTCCTGGGCATATACCCAAAAGATGCCCCACCACTCAATAAGGACATTTGTTCAACTATGTTCATAGCAGCTTTATTTGTAATAGCCAGAATTTGGAAACAACCTAGATGTCCCTCAGCAGAGGAATGGATACAGAAATTGTGGTACATCTACACAATGGAATACTACTCAGTTATTAAAAAGAAGGAAACCATGAAATTTGCAGGCAAATGGGTGGAACTAGAAGAGATCATCCTGAGTGAGTTAACCTAGAAACAGAAAGGCAGGCATGGTATACACTCACTAATAAGCAGATATTAGCCGTATAATATAGGACAGCCATCTACAGTCACAAAGAGGCTAAACATTAAGGAGGACCATAGGGAGGATACATAAATCTCATTCAGAATGGCAAACAGGATAGACACCAGTAGCGGTAGAAGAGAGGAAACAGATGAGAGTCTACTATAGAGGGTCCTCTGAAAGGATTCACCCAATAGGGGATTGCAGTAGATGCTTGACACTCAGGGACAAACTTTGGGCAGAGTGCAGGGAGTATAATGGAGGAAGAGAGGGGTGTGATTAGAAGGACATGGAGGGGACAGGAGGCCCACAAGAATATTTCCTTGTTTTTAATTGCTGAGTATTATTCCATTGTGTAATTGTTCCACAGTTTCTTTATCTATTCTTTGGTTGAGGAACATCTAGGTTGTTTTCAGTTTCCAGCTATGACAAATAAAGCTGCTATGAACATGGTTGAGCAAATGTCTTTGTTGTATGGTGGAGCATCTTTAGCATAAACAACCCTGTGCAATAATAGAACTTCTGGAGGTACCTTTATACATGACCTTAAGCTATAATAGGGAGCAATAGTAATAAAAACTGCATGGTATTTGCATATAAATAGGCTGGTTGATCAATGGAATTGATTCAAAGACCCAGAAATAAACCCACACACCCATGCAAACCTACTTTTTGACAAAGGAGCCAAAACCATACAATGGATAAAAAACAACATCTTCAATAAATAGTGGTCTAACTGATGTTTACATGTAGAATAATGCAAATAGATCCATATTTATCACCTTTCACAAAACTCAAGTCCAAGTGGGTCAAAGATCTCAACATAAAATCAGATAAACTAAATCTACTAGAGGAGAAAGTAGGGAAGAGGCTTGAACTCATTGGCACAGGAGATAACTTCCTGAACAGAACACCAAAGCTCAGGCTCTAAGATCTGCAGTTAATGAACAGGACCTCTTGAAACTGAAAAGCTTCTGTAAAGCAAAGGACACTGTCAAAAGAACGAAACAGCAGTCTACAGATTGGGAAATGATTTTCACTAATCCTACATCTGACAAAGGGTTAATATCCAGAATATATAAAGAACTCAAGAAATTAAACACCAACAGACCAAACAATCCAATTTAAAAAAAAAAATGAAATACAGAGCTAAACAGAGAATTCTCAACAGAGGAATCTCAAATGGTGAAGAAGCACTTAAAAAATGCTCAACATGTTTGGTCATCAGGGAAATGCAAATCAAAATGACTCTGAGATTCTATTTTACACCCATCAGAATGGCTAAGATAAAAAACCCAAGAGATGGGGGCTGGAGAGATGCCTCAGAGGTTAAGAACACTTGCTGTTCTTCCAAAGGTCCTGAGTTCAATTCCCAGCAATCACATGGTGGCTCATAACCATCTATAGTAAGATCTGGTGTACAGGCAGAATGTTGTATAAATAATAAATAAAACTTAAAAAAAAAAACTCAAGCGATGATACATGCTGGTGAGGATATGGAAAGGGGGAATCCTCCTCCATGGCTGGTGGGAGTGCAAACTTGTACAACCTCTTTGGAAATCAATCTGGTGCTTTCTCAGAAAACTGAGACTAGCCATACCACAAAATAATTAAGTTAAAAAAATCCGTCTACTACATTGGGGCACAGTTAGATAATTAGGTAATTGAAAACAATTTCCAATTCAGAAAAAAAACAGGAGTCAATCCAAAAACAGCGTATGATCAAAGCCTGTCTGCACAAAAGCCTAACACTACAAATGCAAAGAGAACCCAGTGTGGTTGACTCATTCTTGAGTGTTTCCATGACACTTCAAGAGGTGCATAAACAGGAGCAAGAGAGACCTCCTCAGCCTGGGCTATTACAATTCAATTTAGAAGGATTTCAGTTGGTAGGATACCAAATATTGACAAAAAGTCATGTTAGTGTTATAAATTTATCAGATGCTATTTACCATAAATCCACAATTATTTAAATGAAAAAGTGAGGCAAGCAGGAGATGGCTCAGTGGTTAAGAACACTGGTTGCTCTAGCAGAGGACCTGGCTTCAACTCCTAGCACCTGTGTGGTTCACAACCACCTGTGATTCCGGTTCCAGGAGGTCGGATGTCCTCCTGTTGCCACTGCATGCACATAATACGCATACATACATGCAGGCAAAATATCAATAAACAGATAGATAGATAGATAGATAGATAGATAGATAGATAGATAGATAGATAACAGAAAGATGATAGTCAGATGATAGATAGACAGATGATAGATAGATAAATAGAGAGATAGATAGATAGATAGATAGATAGATAGATAGATAGATAGATAGATAGATAGATGAGGAAGTAATAAAGTTCATTTTCTTTTAATATGTCTGATAATAATTATTATTCCGAACAACAGACTTTAATGCTAAGTATCTTAATTCATTGATATTCTATTATTAATATAAATGAGCAAATCAATAAATTCTATATTTTAAGAAGTACTTTGTGTTTTTTAAATATAGAATTTAAAAAAATTCTATATTTTAAGAAGTATTTTTAAATGATATACATTTAGGATGAAGGTGCTAAAAAGTTATACTGTTTATGGTAAAGAGGAAAATTACATCCCTCACATACACTGTGCAAGCCATAGTTACCTCCACAGGAAAAAGTCTTTTGAGAGAGTTTGTGTATTATATTAGAAATGTACTGTGTTTACAGAATATCTATATATGGATTAAATTCTACTGTCGATCCCAAAAGAAATGCTGCAATCCCCATACTGCTTACAAATGTGCACATTTTCTCTTATATATGAAATGTTGCCTTTTAAGCTTTCAATATGAGTGCTACAATCCAAATAATCACAGAAGTTAGGTACCTAGTAAGAGACCAGAGAAGCAAGGGAGGAGCTTCCATGGAAGAGGAAATAGAACATAGTGTTATGAAGAGATACAGGAGAAACTAGAATGAGAGAGGTAAAGGGGAAGGAGAGGGGAGAGCAGGGTAATGAGGGAATATGGAGAGGGATTACTAACACTGAAAGACTTTAAAAAAAAAACATGTGGAAACTTCCTAATACAGATGCTCCCTAAAATATATACATATATAAATGGTATCATCATATAATGGGGAAGAGAATGCCCCAACTAGGTATCTTATGCCACGAAGTAAAAGCTCCAGTACAATCAATCAATCAATCAATTAATCAATCAATCAAATTGGGTTTTTATCTTGTTGAGTTCCTGTCCAAAACAGTCTCATGGATGCAGCCTTCCACCCCAAATATTACAGACTCTTGCAAAGGCTATTTGTTGCTCTCCGGGAGCAAGCTGATGGTAAGACAATGTTGCTGAAGCCAAAACTTATTTATGTCATCAGACATGGAGAAGCTGAGCTGGTGCCCAGCTAGAAGCTTTACTCCTGGTGATTAGCATTCACTAGAAGGCATCCTGCATGCTACCAGAGAAGAAAAGGAATCATCAATATCACTCAACTAGCTACAAACACTGTGACCTGCAGCAGCAACCAACCTACAAGATATACTGATGCAAAAATGGCACAAACGTTGTGGGATTAACCAAGCACTTTCTGATTGTATTAAAGACCTGCCTCCTGACGTAGAACCCATACGTAATTAATGTGACCAAAAACCTGAGACTAGATAAGTCACAGGCCTAGGAGAAAACCCTAATACTATTTACTCTGCTAAAGGGACATAGCAATAAAATGACTTCCATACCTATAGATCAGTGCCTCGCTCAACTAGAAGGATATTGTAATTAACAAAGAGAGCCTCAACTGGATATCATGCAAATGTCAGAGACTTTGAATTACTCAGCCCTAAACAGGACATCTTCATCAAACCTCTCCCCTCATGGACTCAGGGATCAATGCAGAAGAGGAGACAAAGAGAATGTAAGAGCCAAAGGTAATAGATGTTTCCAGACACAGCGGGACTCATGCTCATAGAAACTCACAGAGCCTGTGGCAAGAGTCACAAGACCGCCCTGTACAGGTTCAAGTCAGAAGTGGACACAAAGTCCCACCCCTAGGAAGCTATTCGTGATGGATGAAAGCTGCTGTCAAGGGTAAAATCTATCCCACCCCCTCCGCCCCAATGGAGTGTCTCTATGCATCACACTCCAGGGCAAGCCCCATGTCAAGGAGTAGTTGTCCAATGCAAAATGAACCCAATGTTATTTTCGTGGTTTGGAGCAGGGAGCATTATTTTTTATCTTATTAGTTTTTTATTTTTATTTTTTTAGAGTTTGTTTTTCTGGATTTTTTGGAAAGAGAATAGGGAATGAACATGAAGTTGGGTGGGTAGGAAGGTAGGAAGAAAATGGAAAGGGTTGAGGTGGGAAAAACAATGACCAAATTATATTACATGGAAAAAATTAAATACAACAAACAAAAATCCTCTTCAATACACAAATGGTTTGATATCATTCACAGCATTCAGCCTCTGATTTGTTCTTCCCTTAAAGCAACCTTGACATCTTCCTATATCAATACTAATTCTTTCAATGATGGTATGATATTCCATTATGGGATCAATAATAATTTATGATAGTCCTGTCCTAACACATAGTTGGATAATTTTTTGCTATTGTAAACAATGACACAACAAACACCCTTTCATGTATTTATATGTACTTGTGACAGACTATACATAGGGTTAATAACTGTTGGCCTAGTCTGCCAAATAGCATGTGCTTTTTAAGTTTCAACTAACTATAGAGACAAATATAACTATACATCTATACATTCGTACTGTTTTATATTATCCATTTTAACTGAGCATAAGAAACTACATTCAGTTTAAAGTTACATGGTCTGGACCAGCAAGATAGCATGGGGAGAAGGCAGGGGCTACCAAACCTGAGAACCAGAGTTTAATTCCACATGGTGTAAGAAGAGAACCAACTCCTACAAGTTGCCCTCTGACCTACACACACACACACACACACACACACACACACATACACACACACAACTATTTGAATCACGTTTTCATAACACTCACTGACTTACACCAGCTTTCTCAAATCTAACCAAGTGTGAAGTTTCTCCAGACCTTCCTCTGACTTTAAAGAGCCAGCTGCTGAGGAAGTAGGTATTATATATCATATATCACAATCTAAGACAGATGTTGCAGAAAGAGGACATTCCAGTGTATCCTCGCAGAGATGAGCTCTTTATCTGGCTGCCAGTCACAGCACTATTTCTTACTTTCATTTGTTCAAGAACTAAGTCCACCATATGCTTAAAACTTTCTTCACACTTCTTCCTACAATAACACAATCATATCTTTAGTTTTGACTAATTAACTAGTATTATTTGAAAGAAAATCTGCGTCATTGTGTCTATTGGTTTATTTGGATAAAACCTTGTTGGAATTTTTTATTCTAGGAAATCCAAAACAATCATTTATTTATAACATTCAAAGTCATACTAATGCTTTTATTAATCATCCCACAAGATCTCAAAAAGATATAATTCTGTATAAACAAGATGAGATAACACAAAAGAAAGTTACACAGTCTGGATATTAAAGTGATTAAAAACCCAGATCAGGAAATGCACTGGAGTGAAGCATCACCATCGAGGCCATTTGACACCCGGATTTTCGATGAAAATTTAGTAATGTTTCCAGCTTCACGGGGGCCATTTCTTTTGAGTGGACACATTCTCCAAAAGCCTTTCAGACTCCCCACTTCTCACAATTTCCCCTCCTTTTCTAGATACTGCATTTTTAAATCTTACTTTATCTCCTCTTCCTGTATTCCTGTTTCTGTCTTATGTAATCAAACAGACTCTGTCTCTTTCAGATTAGCATATGCCTGATATATATTCATAACCCCAAGCGTTCTGTTAAAGAGAGTCACGCCCTGAATCTCAGGCTGCTCACCAGACATCATAGATGCCTCACCAGGGGATTCTATAACATAACAAAATGAAGTTCGCTAAACCTGTGGGGGGGGGTGAGAAAAGAGAAAGAGAGAGCAAGCACTGAGGAGTCCAGTCAGGTCACAGCTTCCCCACTGAGGGATGCTGCAGTGACCCTTGAGCTCTAAATCTCATTTTTTGTTAGGACTAACTCAAAAGCCAGATGTGATTCTTCTTGTAAAGTTTTTTTTTTTTTTTTTTATGTTGGCAAAGAGTAAATTAGTCTGTATGTTGATTTTTGTATTTAATTTTTATAACTCCATGACTGGAAAATGTCTTTATATTTCAGGAAGCCAAAGACCTTACACTTTAAAAAATTTAAAAAGATTGAATGTCAAAAAAAAAAAAAAAGCCAGATGTGATGTACGTTTGGAAAGTCATGAGGATTAAAAAGTTTCAGGCCAGCCCGAGCTACATACTAATACTCATTATCAAAATGACACAGAGATGGGGGGGGGAAGGGAAAATGAGAAGGAGGGAGGAAAGAAAGGAGGGAAGGAGAAAGGGAGACAAGGAGGGAAGAAAGAGAGATTAATTCAGTACACTGACTTGAAGTGCAAAATTATAAATGCCTTGCTCAGAGACTTTCTTTAGTTAGCTCTGAGGTGGAATATGAGTCCATGCATTTTAACAGACACTACATTCTATATATTAAGGAGGGTTGATGGCTCTTGTGCCAGTGTGATTGCTCAGTAGTTAAAGGTGCCTACCACCACATCTGACAGCCTGAGTTCAATCTCTGGGACACAGTCTCTGTGGAATTAGAGAACCAACTCTTATAAGTTGTCCTCTAACCTCCGTACACACACATGTCATGGTGCGCACACACACACAATACACTATGATAATGTTTTAGGACAACACTTGGTCATGCTGCATTTCAGAGTTTTTGGAGGAGTTTTGAAAATCGCAGTGCTGACGCCCAGCCTCAAGTGAATTCAGTTGATATCTCTGGAGATGGAACATGGGTATCACTATGCCGAGGGGCTCCAGGGGCCTCACTGTGGTACAATGCTTGAGAAATTGCATGAGAGAACAGCTGCTCAGTAGCAGTACACAAAAGCTGACTCGGAATCATCCTGGTGAGTTTGGAAAACAACAGATTCCCAGGACATCCCGTAGGCCTTCCATCGGAATGTCAAGAAGTTAGGTCTTGGGATTGTTTTATAGTTGCACAAGATTCTATATGAAAAGCCACATTTGGTACTATTAATCTGAAAACATTTAATATGAAACCACACCATGCAGTGGACATGAGAATGACAGCTCTTTCAGAAAATAAACAAGTGTAGTATTTCCTGGACACTGTTCTTGGTGATATACGGGATGGCAGAGACAAATATTCTCTTTCCCATTTTGACAAGAAGAAAATACAGAGCTCCATCTTAGGGAGGCAATCCTGATACGGGGCCCAATCTCTTTAAATGAGTGATTCTCAAAGACCAGTCCTGGCATCAGTCAACATCATCTTCTTAGAAATAGACATACTTGGGCTGGTAAGCCAGATTATGGGTAAAATGCTTTCCACCAGAGCATGAGGACATGAATGGAATTCCTAGAACCTAAATAAAATGAGATGTGGAAGAGTGCATGTTTGTAACACCATAGCAGAGTGAGGGAGGAGGTGAAGGGAGGCAGGAAAATCCTTAGACACTCATGACAGATAGGCTGGCACAGGTAGGAGCATACAGGGGACCTTGCTTTATATGAGGGGGAAGGTCAAGAGCAACACCCAACATTGTCTTGCTGCAAGTATACACAGACATAGAGAGAGACATTGACAGAGGGAAACAGAGACAGACGGAGATATAGAGACAGGGACAGAGAGAGAGATTGAGATTTGAGTAACAAGCTCACTGTGTGTACAATGATAACCTGGCACTTCCCACTGTTGACCTCTGGGAATCCAGGCTGAAGATACACATACAGGAAAATATTGACAGTGTGGTATCTTGACGATGTCACTATTGCTCTGATAAAAGATCCTGACAACAGCAACTTAGAAGAGAAAGGGTTTCTTTTAGCTCACAATTCCAGGGTACGGACCATCACTGCACAGAAGCTAAGACAGTAGGGACTTGAAGCAGCTAGTCATACCCAAGGTCTGGAGCAGGAAGAGGACGAATACACGCAGGCCTACTGTACAGCATTCACTCTCAGTTTCATTCTGCCCAGGGCCCAGGCCACGCATATGACAACCACATTCTGAGTGAGTCTTCTAGCTCAATTAAGGAAGACCCGCACAGGGGAAACTAATCAAGACAGTGCCTCAGCGAGACTCCTTACCAGCTGCTTCAGAGTGCATGAAGTTGGCAATTAAAACTAACCTTTGCATGTGACTACTGCTAATGTTAGGAGGAAACAGTGACGTCTGTCTTCTTCCTGCAAGGATGGAATTCCCAACAGGACACTAGTGTTACCATTTTTCCTTGAAAATGAAAAGATTGAACAGTAAGGCCCGCTTTCCACATTTCCGTTTTCTTGCAAGACAAGCCCACTGATGTAAACACATATTGTCCATTTTACCGCAGCCAACTCTTTAGTTCTGTATGCTACTAGCTGATACCTTTGGGTAACTGTCTTTGGCACCTCATTCCAGGATATAATTTTGCTCAAGTAGCATTCAAATAATTTTCCTTCCACTATCCAAAACTAAGTAAGTCATTATGGAGTTATAATTGTCTTAAATTTGTGAGCATGTGTGTGTGTGTGAAAGAGAGAGACAGAGAGAGAGAGAGAGAGGTATGTGTGAGAGAGAGAATTGTTGTTTTGGTGGGGATTATTTTATATTTTTATTGATATTTGGCTCTAGGGTTGGCCTCAGGACTTTCTATATGCTACATCCCTGATCTGTACTACTCAATATTTACATATTGATTACATAATATTTACATCATGATTACATGCAGCTGTCACTAGTCAAGGATAGCTAATATCCAAATGTATAAAGAACTCAAAACATAGATATCAAAAAATAACCCAATTAAAAAGTGGGGTACACAGCAGTGTATCAAAGCAGATGCTGAGGCTCATAGCCAAACTTTGGACAGAGTGCAGGGAATCTTATGGAAGGAGGGGGAGATAGAAAGACCTGAAAGGGACAGGAGCTCCACAAGGAGAGCAACAGAACCAAAAAATCTGGGTCCAGGGGTCTTTTCTGAGACTGATACTCCAACCAAGGACCATGCATGGAGATAACCTAGAACCCCTGCACAGATATAGCCCATGGCAACTCAGTCTCCAAGTGGGTACCCTAGTAATGGGAACAGGGACTGTCTCTGACATGAACTCAGTGGCTGGCTCTTTGATCACCTCCCCCGGAGGGGGGAGCAGCCTTACCAGGCCACAGAGGAAGACAATGCAGCCACTCCTGATGAGACCTAGTAGGCTGTGGTCAGATGGAAGGGGAGGAGGACGTCCCCTATCAGTGAACGTGAAGAGGAGCAGGAAGGAGATGTGTGTGGGGGGGGGTGAGATTGGGAGGGAATGAGAGAGGGGGCTACAGCTGAGATACAAAATGAACAAACTGTAATTAATACCAAAAATTAAAATTAAAAAATAAAAAGTGGGGTACAGACATAAACTGAGAATTCTCAGTAGAAGAAACTCAAATGGCTGAAAAGCACTTAAAGAAATGTACAACAACCTTAGTCATCAGGGAAATGCAAATCAAGATTTCTTTGAAATTTCATCTAACAGCTATCAGAATGGGTAAGATCAATAAAACAAAACAGAGCTCATGCTGGCGAGGAACTGAAGTAAGGGAACACTCATGCATTGCTACTGAGAATGCAAACTTGTACAGGCATTACGGGAATCAGTGTGGCTGATTCCCAGGAAGATGGGCATCTATGTAACTCAACATACAGCTTGTACCACTCTTGAGCATACACTCAAAGAACACTTTACCCTGCCACAGAGATGCTTGCTGAACCCATGTTCATTGATGCTCTGTTCATAATAGCCAGATATTAGAAAAATCTAGATGTTCCTCAACAGATGAATGGATAAAGAAAATGTGGTATATTTACCATCTACACAATGGAATATTAGACATTTAAAAATCATGAAATTTGCAGGTAAATAAATGAAACTAGAAAAAAAATCATTGAGTAAGCTAGACCCAGAAATAAATAAATATATATATGTATATATTTATATATGTGATATATACATTTACTATGTGTGGAGTCGATAACAACCAAGCTACAATCTGCAGAACCACAGAGGTTAGGTATAGAGTAAGAGACTATGGAAGGACTAATAGATCTCCCTACGAAAGGGAAGTAGAAGAGATGGTTATGGGTGGATATGGTGGGACTAGAATTGGAAGATCAAGTGGTGAAGGAAAGAGAAGAGGGGGATGAGGGAAGGAATACAGAGAGAGGCAGTTAAAATTAAGAGCCATTGGGGGGGTGATATGAAAACCTAATACAGGAGGAGCTTTGTAAAATACATAAATATGTGCAAGGAATATCAATGAAATAGACAAATGTCAAAGGAGACAGAGTCCCAACTGGACATCTCTTGTCACCAAATAAAGCTTCCAGTACCAGAACTGGGTTACATCTAATTGTTCAAAGAGGTCCATGGTCCTTGAAACAACCCAACTGTTGCCAAGACTATAGGTTGCTCTCCAGAAACTGATGACAAGTCCTCATTGCTGAAGAAAACACCAACACAACTCATAGAACATGGAATGTCAAGCTGATTCTTACAAAAGCCTTCATCCTTACGTTCCAGCAGCTTTAAAAGGACAGTACTCTGTGTGCTACCAAAAGAAAAATGCAAACACCAAGCCAGCCACAAGCCCTCTGATGTCCAACAGTATTCTGCCTGCAAGATAAACTAGTGCAATGGTGGCACAAAGCTTTAGGGAGTAAACAACCAATCTCTGATTTGACTTAAGAGCCACTCCATAAGATGGAACCCATAACCGACCCTATGTGGGTGACCAAGAAGCTGAGATAAGATAGCTCAGGGACCAAGGGTGAAACCAAATACTACCATTCAAAAAATGTAGCAGGAGGATTTTGCAGCCAGTCCTGAAGATACCTGATAAAACAGGGTCAGATGAAAGGGGAGGAGGTCCTCCCCAATCAGTGGACTTAGAAAGGGGCAGGGAGGAAGTGAGGGAGGGTGTGATTGGGAGGGAATGAGAGAACGGAATACAGCTGGGATACAGTTAATAAAATGTAACTAATAATAAAAATTTTAAAAAGAAACTGAATAAACTGTAATTAATGAATAAATAAATAAATAAATAATTTAAAATGTAGCAATAAAATGACTCCTAATGATATTTTGCTATACTCATAGATCAGTGCTCAGCCATCATCAAGAAAGCTTCCTCCTACAACAGATGGGAACAAATACAGAGACCACAGGCAGACATTATACAGAGAATATATAATGAGACATTCAGGAACATTCAGCCCTACACAGGATGTCTTCATCAAATTCCTCCCATCGGGGCTCAGGAAACCCCTTGGAAGAGGAGGTGAAAACACTATAAGAGCCAACGGGGATGGAGAACACCAAGGAAACAAGGATCAACAGGATCGATGCACATAAGAACTCAAGAGACTGAGAGAGCATGCACAGTCTACACCAGAGGGGAGCCTGGAGCTGAGAGGAGAAGTGGACACATACCCACCCGTGAGCCAGAAGCGATCTCCAATTAATAACACTTGCAAATGAAAATTTAAGCTTTCCTAACTGGGTTTCCTGAGGAAACAAGCTACTGTAAAATGTAGACTGCATGCCCAGCATGGCCAACAGAAAATGAACTCAATAGTATCTATCATTGGAGGTTCCTGGTCTTATAACATTATGGCATGGCTTCTTTTTTATCTTATTCTTCATTTTATTATATATATATATATTAAAATATAATATATAAAGCAAGAACTAATCCATTGAAATGGAAGAAAACAAATCAGAAAGAAAAGAGCCCATATGAAACATATAGATGCAGAGACCAACTTCTTTGCCCACTGAGGAATCCCATTTAAAAAAAACAAAAACAAAAACAAAAAAGGAAGCTGTAACACATGTGCAAAGGATATGGATTAGTTTTTGCTTTATCTTCTCACATTTTGTTTTATTACTATCTCTTAGAACTCAGGTTTGTTTGTTTGCTTGCTTGCTTGTTTGTTTTTAATGAGACAGAAAAAGGGTGGATCCGGATGGGAGGTGAGAATGACTGGGATGAGTAGACAGAAGAGAAACTGTTGCCAGCATATATTATGTGTGGGTGTTGGCGGGGGGCTGTTTTTAATAAAAGGGAGAGAAAACATTTCAAAAAACAATGAGTTAAAATGACCTGACAAAAAAATAAAGGTTTCCTTTAGAGAGATTCATGGTCTTCCTCAGAGAGAAAAACCTACAACATTCGAAGTGTTAGTACAGCAAGATTTCCCACCCAAAAGGAACTGACAACACTTAAAAACAAAACAAAACAAAACGATTGTGAGATGATTAAAAGTAATAAGGAAGAAGTTAATGTTGTTAGGAGAGGTTGACCATCACAAGATATAGGCAGATAACTTCCTTAGGAGCTCCTGGCTTCAACAACAACAAGCGGCCCACCAGGGACACAGGGAGCTTAACATCTATTTTTATTTCATTCCTTCCACTGATTTCCCCTGGGTAGTGTCAGTTATGCAAAACAAAGTGTGAAGACTATGACATGGCAGCTCCCTGGAGCTCCAGCTCGTGGGTGCTCTTGGTGACCAATTGCTGGAGTCTTCTGAGATGCAAGGGCATTTCTAGAGATGTGAACCCAGCCTGTCTCCTGCATGAAGACTCGGGCACTTCACTAGACACACTAATGGTTTTTATATTGCTTATAGCGAAATGAAGACAGACCTCTTCTGTATTAGTTCCTTTGGGTCACCCTGACAAAGGATCAAACCTGGGTGGGCTCAGGCAACAGATTATTATTCCTCACATTCCCAGCTCTAAAGTCTGAAGTGAAGGTGCTGGCAGAGCTGTGCTCTCCCTGAAGGCTCTAGGGAAATGATCTTTCCTGGCCTCTCCCTAGAGTGGCTGCCAACACCCTTGCTGCGGCAGGGGTTACCCCGGATCTCTTTCTGGGTCTTCACACCAAATGTTTCCGGGGTGTCTGTCACTGTGTGTCTGTGTCTGAGCTCCCACCTTTGAAGGAGGCCAGTTGAAGGAGTCCAGTGTGGCTTCACAGAAACCTCCTGGCTTCCGGAACATTCCTGTTTCTGGACATGAATGTTGTGTGAATACTCTTCCATTGCTCACCTCTTTAAATACAGCCAGGCATGCTTTTATACTCAATGATTTTCATGTATTTTCCTTCTATAAACTGGAGGCATCTTTTGAAATATCACTAATATAGTATGATAAATCAAAATCTCAAATGTCTAGTCAGCTATTCTAGGGTTTGATAACTTCACTTAACATTGTCAGTTAGGGGCCAGAGGGATGGCTTGGGGATTAAGATTTTCGAAGAAGCAGCAGGTAAGAGGCAAGTTTAAGTATTTTTCCCAGCACAGCTGCAGTCCCCACAGAAGGCACTCAGAGGAGTTGGAGGAGGTGACAGGGACTTACATATGGTACTAGTTTTATCCCACCCCTGACATGTTTTCCTGCACCCTGGCCCATCTTGGTGACCTGAAGTCTCTGTGGTGATTACAGTTCCGGGTCAAGGTTCTGACCCACTCCCACTCCCCCCACCCCGCACCAGGATTCTGTGGAGTCCAGCAACACTAGACACCCCGAGAGTGTCTATGGAGGGAGTGGGAGCCCGGGACACTTGAAGTGGGGCCCCTCCCCTGTGGGAGGCTGCTCCAGGGACCTGGAGTCTATTCCTGCATCAAGCAGGGTCCTGTTGGAAGCTGGAAGCAGAAGATCTCCCTCCCAGGAGCATCTGACAGATGAGTTATTTGCTGGACGCTGGTGACTGTGCAGATGAATCTCCAAGTCGCCTGGGGTAGGAGAGCATCCTGCATCCATGGAGGTTCTGATCTGATGGTCGCAGAGCCAGGCACCATCTTATGAGATGCTGCCATTCTGAAGAGACCCTTTGTCTGAAGAAGAATTGGCCCTCAATGATCTCTTTCATCACGCTCAAATGGAAACTCTCTGTAGACCTTATCATGGAGCAGGGAGCAGACCACTGTTGGCCTACCATAGTAGCCATGGGTACCCAATGCTTCTCCAAAAATTCTGCCTGGGTTTGATGCTACTCTTCCTCCCTGTTCCCATCCCCCCCGCTTCCTGTGAACAGTGCCATGGAAGAAACTCCAGGGCCCAATTGCCCTTTTTCTACCTCCTTCGGTAAAACTCCCAAGTGAACTGGTCTTCCTTTTTGGTCTGTAATTAACTGTCTCAAAGCCAAGACCTCACACAGCATGCACAACCAACGCAACAACCAGACAAGCTGTAAATGTGTATATAGTTGGCACAGTAGCCTGCAAAAGGAGTGAAGGTGATACAACTAAAAGAAAATGCCTTTACGTTATTTCATGTGTTGGGTTTTTTGTTTTATTTTGTTTGAAAGACAGAACATTCTAGCCTGGAAGTCATTGTTAATTTATTTATTTATTAATTTGTTCATTCATTCATTCATTCATTCATTCATTTGATTAGCTTCCGCTGGCTGCTGCCCTAGGATTTTATTGTCATGTTCTGGCTTGCTCCCCTCCCCATCCCATCGTGACTTTTGGACCTTTTGGGGAGATTGGGACTCCAGTGTGGCAGCTCCCTTCTCTGGTGGCCCCTTGCCCCTTGCTGGAGTGGGTCTGGGGTGAGGCGTTGCCAACTGTGTCCATAAAAACAGAAAGGGAATTCGGGCCTGATGTGCCTTCCTGATCCTCTCTGGGGCTGTGTGTTGAGCAGCATGCAGCCTCATGGTTTCACGTGAGCGAAACACTGTACAGGGGAGCAAACACCTTTAACAAAACAAACAAAAAGAGCCCCTACTGACTTCCTGCTCCTGCAAAGGACCTGAGTTTGGTTACCAGGACCCACTCTTCTGCTCCCCCATCCCACCCCACCACCAGAGAGCTCACAATTACTTGTACCTCCAATTGTCAACCTTAGGCCTCCCTGGGCACACACACACAGTGATGTACATAAACTCACAGGAGCACACACACACATAATAAACAAAACAAACTAACAACCTGTTCAAAAAGAAAAAGGAATTCTCAGTCGGGCTGGGGGGATGGCTCGACAGTTACGAGTGCTTGCTGTACAGGTGTGAGGACAGGAAGTCAGATCCCAGGACCCACGTAGGCACTGTTAGCGCAGGGTCAAGACGGAGAATATGGCTCAGTGTATAAGTTGAGAAACAATTGTGGAAGACGCCTGAGTTGAACACTCTCTCACACATACACACACACACACACATTCTCACACACAAATGCACACACACACACATACATATGCACAAACTGACACACACACATATAAACATCCTGACACACACATTCACATATATATATACTCACACAATATACACACACATACATACACACATATATACACTCACATACATTGTCTCACATACATGCACGTGCATACACAACCACCCATTCACATACACACATACTCACACATATGCATACTCTTACACACATACATATACACATTCTCTCTCTCACGCACACACACACACACACACATACACACACATCAAATTGCTCATTTATTTTAACCAAACAATAAAGGAAAGCAGATCTCCCATTCTGTTACTAAGTCAAACAGAGATTCTAAATCAAGAGAAAAGCATTTTTCAGTTGTCAGATAATCATCACACAATCACGGGGATAGATAACAAAGAGCTTCTCTGTAACAAATATCTGCAACAGGAGAACACACAACAGAGCATGTGTAAAGCGCTGGTTTCCATCTCACTGCCCTTCCCCCACACAAGCCACATATATACCACACACCACACACATGTCACACATACATATGCACACACACATACACACACACACACACGGATGCACACACAGAATGGAAAAGAACGTAGTAAAACATATGACATGTTAAATCTCACAGAGGTATCTTTTTTAAAATGGCTGACGTAATTTTGACACGCGTGCAATATCCTAAAATTACTGAAATTTTATCATAAGTCAGTTCAGTGGGGTAGAACTTACAGGCTGGGATTGAAAACTGACTAACAAGTGTCTCTAAAAGCCGAGCATGAGCCAGCCTTGGGAGAGAAGGTGAACTTTGAGTGTGCGCACAGGGCTCACTCACTGATCCTGTTCACATCCATCACACATCTTCATGGGGGGTGGGGGAGCTACATTCTCCGAAACCTGTCACAAGTGAACTTTTCTATCCACACTGCTGGGAGGGCAGGAGAAACCACATTTGTAGCACACGAGCAAGTGCAGTCCTTGTTCATCATCCTGTGGACCAGGATGTATTCTAGGCATGCGTGTTATGCCAAATGTTGAAAACACAGCAAAGCAAAGGGAAGGGCCGCGGTTGACCTGCTGCCTGTGTCATGAGCAGATTTAGAAGCTGGCGGTCAGAATGGGCAGAAGCCAGCACAGATGTAGCTGGAGATCCTCTACACACTGCTACTTTGCCTGAGCCACACTCACTTTTTTTTTTTCCCCATCGGAAAAGGAGACTGGAGCACACAGCAGTCTGTAAATTGTCCGAGGCCTCAGATACTAACAGGCACAATCAGGTAGGTTACCCTACCCAGACCTAATAGTATTCAGAGTGTGTGAGCTTTTCTGCTGCCAAACTACAGATCTGCCTTGAGGTCTCATCTGCTAACGCTACTGAAGACAGTTTTAAGTTGTTACTTAGTGAGAAGGGTAGCACGCCCTCAAAAACAGACCTTACCCAAAGTGCTAACTGGGATATGGAATACCTTGGAATCATCAAACCAACATCCAGCATTTCGGAGACAGCTGCAGGCATGTTCCCTGACATAAAGATGGCTGGGAGAGGAGTGAGAGGCACGTGGATCCGCATGAACCCCTCCTCCCCCTGGGCCACTCGCTCCACTCTCACTGTCCACCCTTCTGGTTTCCTTCTGTTCAGTTTTTACGAGATCCTGAACCAAGGTCTCGGGGGCACCCAAACATGCTGATTCTAATGCCAGGAAACTGCTCCCATCTCACCTGCCCAAGATTCATTATTCAAACTTCAAAGTTAGTATCATTTCATGAAGAATGTCGTGGAGCTGAAGTGCAGCTCAGCCGGTACAGGAATTGCCTATCACGCTCCGGGAGGTCCTGAATCCAGTTTTCAGTGCTGAAGCTTTAAAGTGTCCTCTCTGACCCAGAAGCTTGCCACAAAGTGCTCTCGCAGCCATGTGCACTTTTTAAAACCACTTACTAATTCTGTAATTTACAGGAGCTGGGGGTAAATATTTAAAGGATATCTGTAACTCCTTAAAGACGCGCTTCCCAAGGGCAAGAAATGCACGGCGTGGTCCAGGCAGCTGTACGGACCCTCAACCAGTCTGCCTTCACATTTACTGCAGGGACAGGGATTGCAAACTGGGCTTCTCTCCTCCCAGCCACAAGCCCCTCGTGGTAGTGTTCTAGCCTCTAACGCACGATGTCTGAGCTTTTAAGGGTTTCTTATCAGAATTATCAAGTCCACCTGCAGCTAATTCCTTTCTTACTGCACTGAGGCAAGACTTCTGAGGAAAAAAAAAATCAGCTGGACCTTTGATAAATTACTACCTAAATTGCCTATAAACATTCCAACCGCTCAGTACCTAGGGTACTGAGTCCTTTGGTCTTTACTGTGTGCTTTTAGTTTATAGTAACACTCACTGGATAGCAAGAATTTAATAATGAACAAGAAAATAGCTGTCTTGGAACAACACCAAGAGAAGAGTCAGTCTCTCTCTCTCTCTCTCTCTCTCTCTCTCTCTCTCTCTCTCTCTCTCTCTGTGTGTGTGTGTGTGTGTCTCTCTCTCTCTCTGTGTGTGTGTGTGTGTGTGTATGATTCAAGCTAGCTAAAACAACTTCCTGTTTTTTTATAATTACTCTAATAACAGTGCACTCTGATAAAAAAAAAAAAAAAAGAAAGAAAGAAATTCCCAAACTCCCAATAGGAGACTGGATGACATTGTACAATGAAAAGGTTGGTTTCAGAATTACAACAGAAAAGCTCTTTTGCTATAATTCTATACACAAAACACGATTAGTTGGTATTACTTTGATATATATAGTGATATAGTGGCTGAAAATTATTTTAAGTCTACAGGTAAGATCTTGAATATTAACAAACAAAGTGACTCTTTGGATACGTAATTGGGCAAAGAGAAACATTACACTAGAAAGAAAACATGGGGGCCTTTCTACTAAACAGAGCACAAGCAAAGCTTGGGAACAGAACTCACGCTGACAGCAGCTGTCACTTCATTTTTCTCTACTTCCAGCACTAGGATGCCTGACCTGTACCAACTGGGAATGGGCCAATGGATTTTCTTTAGGGTACAGAGTTAAGAGGACTCGTAATCTTTATGAAGCCATTAAGGTAGCTGATGAATTATACATGGTGATGGCAAGCTTACTTCAGTCCAAAGGGAAAGGAAATTTACCTAATCCCAAAGAGAATTCTTTCTCCTATAATTCAGAGAGAATCGAATGGTGAAACCCGAGCGAGACCTTCCTGAACCACACTGATTACGATATGGTAGAGGAGCATATGTTTGCGTAAGCCTGCCAGGGAGGAAGCGTGCACCCCTTCAAGCCCACAGAGGAGATACGAAATACGCAGATGCCTGTAGAAGGCAAAAAGTGCAGTTAGGACACCGGCCTGGATCGCTAATGCATGTGTGGGGAGGGACCAAACATTTTCTCCATGTGTTTATTACATTTGTGTGGGTCCTTTGTGCTTTGAAAAGAAAGCAGAGGACGGGGGCGGAGGGTGGACATTTTAAAGTGCTTTGGCAAGGATGTAATCAAATCTCTTCAAGTTTTTGGCAAGATGATGATATATTTCAGCTTCATTACCCTTGCTCATAAAATTTCACATTTTCTCCAGATGCAGATAAATGTGTATGTAGGCATACGAAGGGCGTGAGAACGGAGCATGTGTTTGCCATGTGCAAGGCAGCAACATAGCCAGCCACTATGCTCCCCTGTAATGAACAAGGCACAATTTAACTTCTATAGAGAACAAAGAGGAACTAAAAATAACTGCAAGAACAAATGCTTGAGAATATAGGGCATCCTTTGGAGGCACTTGGTCTTTGGAAGAATGGAAATTTTCTATTGGGAATAATTGAGTCTAATCTGAACCAATTACATCTCCACATTATGGTTTACTAAATAAAACTGCCAAAGGAGATGTTACTGAAGTGTTGGAGTCAAAAAATTTACATTTTAATTCCCCTGCTACTATGATTGCTTCCAGAGAGCCCTAGGCTGTGGTGGATTAAAATCACAAATCCTAGTACCAGACTTCTTGACTCCAAATTCTTGGACCAGTAGGTTCAGCCCTCTTTGTTTCAGTCTCTTCAGATGCAAATTGAGGATGACAAAAGAAAAAAAAAAAAGATTGCTTAACACAGAGTGAAACATGTCAACCAGTGTCCAGTTCACAGTAAATACTTGCACTTGTTACTACTCCAACTATGGTCAGTTCTTTTTTTGTATCTCAGCCCAGTTACTAGTATTAGTATCAGGTCATCATGTACTTTATGGGGTCAATATTGAGACAATACGAACGCTATAGTAGTAACATCAGCATTATAATAAGAATTAATTTATAAAACAGAAAATTTGGGGAATGTACAAGTTTGTTGTTGTTGTTGTTGTTGTTTGTTTGGTTGGTTTGGTTTGGCTTTTTTCCCCTCTGGCAAAGTCTCACTATGTAGCACTAGATGACCTGGAACGGACTGTGTAGACAAGGCTGGCCCAAACTCACAGAGAGCCACTGGCTTATGCCTCCTGGGTGCTGGGATTTAAGAAGTGTGCCACCATACCTGGCCTAATCATCATACATTTTAATGTCATTGAATACAAGTGTTTCATTTACTGGAGAGAATGTGCCACATTAAGGGACCACAATACTTTTGTATTAAGCAGGAAAAGCCATTAACTCTTCCAAGCAACAAGCATTAAACAACTGGACTTCTACCTTCCCCTAAAATAAGACTGAGTTAGTAGAATGCCAATTAAAGTACACTCTTTCTATAAGACACTAACTTAGTAATTATTAGCCAACAAATCAGTGCCCCAAGATTCTAATTCACTGATCCTGAAAACAGTTTAGTCCAGCTATACTTTTAGCGAGGATTTAAAATAACTTTGGGGGGAGAAAAGGGTAAAATGGTGTGATTATATTTCACTGTCAATAATTAAAAAAAAAAAACTTTTAAAGGGTAGGAACATTTAGGAGACAGGGATAGAAGGGTGGGGCAGAAGGGGAATTGGGGAAGAGATAACTAATGATAACGATGTTTTTAAAAGCCATATGGAAACTTACTATTTTATAAGCTTTCTGAATATATATACATAGAAAGGATTGTAACTGAATTTATCCCACACTAGGGAATAATACAGCTCCCAGGAGCCACAGATTCCCAAATGAAAACTCAGGGCCAGGTACAGGCTATCTCTCCCCAGGCTGTTGGTCAGAGCTGTCCCATGCATTGCCAAAACAATAAAGGCTATTGCTACTGTCTTTGGATGCCCACCAGAACCTGATGGTGGGACCTTATTGCTGAAGCTACCGCATACATTGGTGTTAGCACACAGAAAAATAAAATTAGAACTGACCAGGAAGCTTCTTCCCCGATGGCCAGATCTCATAAACCTGGAAGACACTACTGATGAGCCAGAAAAGCCAACAGACTAACCCAGCTCTGCACCCTGTGAACTGCAACAATGACTTGTGTGCCCTAAGCCTGTGATGCAGTAGTGGCATGGATGTTGTGGGGTTAACCAACCACTTTCTGTTTGACCTAAGGCCTGTTCTGCAAGAAGAAATGCATACCTGGTATTGTAATTCTTGCCAAGAACCCCACAGTGCCAGGTAAACATACATGCTTTGCTAAATGGGCAAATCTGTCCAAATTTGTATCTCTGCGCCCATATGCTCAGTCCTTATAAGGACATTTTCTTTGTAAAATTGGTTGTGGTTGACATAGAAACTGACAACTGATCCAAGTACAGAGTGGAGGACTCAGCCACAAATGAGTCACCAATACCATGCAGATGAGAGTACACAATGATTTTAAGAGCCACAGGAAGACCAGAATTACACAGTGTCTTCTGGGCGACAGGACCACTGTACTCATGAACTCACATCAGCTGTGGGTGGGGAAAGAGGTTGAGGGTAGAACTGGGAGGGTGAATGCAGCATTGTATGAAATTCTTAATGAACTAATAACATTATTGTAATTTTTAAAGTGATGTCAGCAGTTAAGGAATAATGATTAAAGTATAATAGAATTGGTTAAGCTGGGACATAGTGGAGCATGCCTAAAATTCCAGCATTATGAGGGAGAGGCAGGAGGGAAGAGTGTTAAAGACCAGCTTGGCCACATGGTAAGACCCATGCTTAAAAATAAAATAATAGCATTATGACACCTTTAATCCCAGTACTAAGCAGGCAGAAGCTGGAAGATCTCTACGAGTTTGAGGCCAGCTTTATCAATATAGTAAGTTCCAAGCCAGTCAAGGCTAAACAGTGAGACTGTGTCTCAAAAAAAAAAAAAAAAAATATATATATATATATATATATAGTAAAAATAAAATAAAAAAATAATTTAAAGTTAGTCTACTTACATCTGATAATTAAATCTTCACCTATAACAAACATATGATATATGATCAACATATATGATAAACAAATGTACAAATATTTAAGTCATTCTGATTTTATTAATTGGTTAACTATAATTAAGGCTTGGCTAAACTGTTTTAAAGAACAGACTTTGTCGGGAGCCGTGACTCAGCGGCCTGCTTTGATATTTAAATCTCGGAGGAGAGATGGCTTTTAGGAGGCCTTTACTAATGGCAAAGGAGAACTTGCAAGTCCATCTCCTTTTGTTTGTGACAACAGGTGGGATAGCTTGTGAGGATTACACCTCTTCCTCAGGCTCCTTGTACAAATTAACCTATTGTTCTGAGATGTTTTACTGGCTAAAAGTAACTCCTCAAAAAATAAAGTGGTCAGAAGGCTGGAGGCAGAGGAGGAGGCAGAGACTTAAGACTTGCTGTTGGCACTGCTTGCTGCAGCAGCCTGCCTTTTGCTGTGGCTGAGTCTGGACCTTTAAAAAGTTTCCTGTGTGCTGTGTGTTTATTTTATTAATTTTAATCCTCACTCCCAACTCAAGAACCGTTCAACTCTGCCCGGCTGGCTCCGGCAGATTGGCGCCCAACGTGGGGCTTGAGATACAGGGAACCCGTGAAGGACACCGAAGTGTTTGGCTGGCAAGCTCGCATTAAATAGAAGGGGTGCGGTGAGTAAATCCCAGAATAAAAATGGGACAAGGCATTAGCCTAGTGTTTTCTTTATGGAACTTAATTAAAGGTAGTCTATATAAGCAACAGGAAACTAAAAAAGCCAAACTTTCAGGCTCAGAGAGAAGGTTAGAAAGATGGCAGGCTTCAAGAGAAAATGTTATTATACCATCAGCTCCTCGAGAGGAGTTGTATTGGCCTTCTGATGACAATAATTTCTTGCTAGAAGGAGACTTTGAGGAAGACTTGCAACCTAATGAGGTTGCAGAGTTGGAGGAAGAACCAGATCAGTACTATTCTGAGAGATACCCTCCAATTCAGGCTATGTTTGTTAAAAAGCGTAAGCCTTGGTAAAAAGAAAAGACTGGAGTATGGTTTGGAAAAAATAAACAAAAAAATTAAAAACTTAACTACTAGAAAAAATGAGGCTCAATCTCCCACTCCAACTCCATCATTGGTGGAAGGCTTAGGCCCTCCTTCTGGAAATACTACAGTTTCAATGGCCCAGAAGACAAGGGGAACTTTCCCTTTGTCCACTGTACGAACATCTGTATCTGCTTTACAAGCTTCCTTACAAGAAGCCAGGAAAAATAAAAAAGACGTATCTGAGTTTTATAGTTTTCCAGTTCTAGAGCAACCCGATAGACACGGTAATATGGTGAGAGTCCATGCTCCTATACCTTTTAAACAGATCAGAGAATTAAAATCTACATGCTCCCAATATGGACCTACAGCACCTTTCACCCTGGCTCTGCTGGAATCCATGTCTACTGAGGCTCTCTGCCCAGGGGACTAAAAACAGTTAGCAAAAGCATGCTTATCAGGAGGAGATAATTTATTATGAAAGTCAGATTTTGCAGAGCATTGTCAAGCTACAGCTAAACTTAATCGAGCTCAGCAAATTCCTATAACTTATGACATGCTTGCTAAAAAAGAAATCTACAGGAAAATAGGACAACAATTGGATTTTGATGTGGCCGTTTATGCTCAGGTCAATACTGCTGCCCAGAGGGCCTAAAATAAGCTTTCACAAGCAGATAGACAGGTGGAGGATTTGTCTAAAATCTGTCAGGGACCTGATGAGTTATTTCAAGATTTTGTGGCAAGATTAATACAAGCAACAAACAGACTTATAAGTGATAAAAAGTCTAGATTGTTATTAATAAAACAATTGGCTTATAAAAATACTAACAGTGCTTGCCAAGCAGCCTTAAGACCTGTTAAAAAGAAAAAAAAAAAAAGGCCAAGGATTGGGGTACTACGTTACAGACAATAGTACTTATCCAAATAATTAGGTTAATAACAGCTAAAATTCAAAGCTCTCTGGCTGCAAGGTATTTGTCAGCGCTTTCTGGTAAGGGTCCGCCAATTTATTAAAATATCAACTAAAATAACCAACTGGGCTTTGTTTGTTACAGCGTAAATTGGCTAAGACCCCATTTAAAATTAACAACAGGAAAACTAAAACCACTTTTTGACATTTTAAAAGGAGAGGCTAATCCTTTGTCAAAAAGAAAACTTACCAAAGTAGCTCGTGATGCTTTACAAAAAATAAAATTAGCTATTAAAAAACAACATGTTCAATATATTGATTATTCAAAAGAATAGGGTACATATATTTTGGCTACTGTTCATACTCCAACTGCTGTATTGTGACAAAAAGGACCATTATTATGGTTACACCTGCCTGTGTCTCCTGTTCGAGTTCTCACACCATATTACAAAGCAGTGGCTAGTTTAGTTCAAATGGCTCGCACAAAATCTCGTAAATATTTTGGTAGAGAGCCCTCCTTAATTGGAGTCCCTTTTACCAAACAGCAAGTAGATTGGTTATTTCAAAATGTAGATTGTTGGGCGATAGCTTTTGCTCATTATTTAGGATGTATTGATAATCATTATCCAAAAGATAAATTACTTCAAATTACCAATGAGCACGCTTTTGTATTTCCTAAAACAATTAAACAAAAGCCATTACCTCAAGTTCCAACAGTATTCACTGATAGATCTTCAAATGAAAAAGCTGTTTATGTACTAGAGGGACAAACTTTTGTTTTACAAACATTGCCAGTCTCAGCTCAAGTTGTAAAATTACGAGCTGTTACTGCAGTCTTTAAAAATTTGGCTTCTACCTCTTTCAACTTGTATACTGATAGCCACTATATAGCTAAAGCTTTACAAGTCCTAGAGACTGTAACATATGTTAATACAGCTAATAAACAAATACAAGATCTATTTAGAGAGATTCAACAAAGTATTTGGAGCTGTATGCAGCCTTATTACATAGGACATATTAGAGCTCATTCAGGGCTTCCTGGACCTTTAACTTTAAAAAATAATTTAACAAATCTAGCCTCACATTTGGTTGGATTAACTCAACAAGAATTGGCTCAAAATTCTCATACATTACATCATCAAAATAGCAAGAGTTTAAAAAAACAATTTAACATTACCAAAAAAGCTGCTAGACAAATTGTAAGATCATGTTCCTCCTGCCCTAAACATTTTAATGTACCTCATTACGGTGTCAATCCTAGAGGTTTGACTCCCAATCATTTATGACAAATGGACGTAACTCATGTCCCAAAATTTCAATAACTAAAATATGTTCATGTAACAATTGACACTTTTTCAAGATTTATCATGACAACTCCCTTAACAGGGAAAGCCACCAAACATGTTATAAGTCATTACTTAAAGTGTCTTGCTGCAATTGGTATAACTTCCATTAATATAAGTTAAAAAACGGACATTCCATGTAATTTCCAGGGCCAAAATATTATAAAACGAGCCCATGGATCTCGTAAAAAAACAATTACAAAAAATAAAAAAGGGGGAGTCATATCCTCAAATATTAATCATGCTCTCTTTATTTTAAAAATTTTAAATGTGAATATACAAGGCCGTTCTGCGGCGGATCGACTGTGGCATCCTTATACCAAAGATAATTTTGCCCAAGTAAAATGGAAAGATCCAATTACTGGAATACGGCAGGGCCCCGACCCTGTATTAATATGGGGAAGAGGGCATGTCTGTGTTTTTCCACAGGACGCAGAGGGAGCCAGGTGGATCCCAGAGAGGCTGGTACAGTTTGCAGTTGTTCCCCAGAGAGATGTTCCGCTGCAGACAACCGTAAACTCTGCCCTGACCTAGACTGAAAAGCTGCGTTATACCTGCGCTCCTGACCCCGCTCTTGCTTCATTCTGCTCCTGGGAGAAGACATCATGAAGAAAAACCTCTTATATAATAAACTGAACTTGACTGTTTTGTTAATAAGGACAAACCTCAACAAAATCAAGAGAGAACTAACTGTAAAATTTTAATCTGGCTCTGGTTTTCAACAGAGCAAAACAGACTTGCTTCAGGAACTCTTGGGGGGGGGGGCTGTAACTGCCTATGTAAATTCTCCTTTTGTTTTGCTGCTTTGAGATGTTAAGCTTTCAAATGGTTCTGTTTGCTCTACAGCCTTTTACTGTGGTTCCTCTAAATGTTTCTCAGACTTGGTAATTTGCACAGGGAGTCACCTGCTAGTCACTTTTGGAGTGTTACTTTGGACTTGGCTTGTGGTAGGAGACGCGCTCCCATCAGTGACAACTAAAATCTGCCTGAAGGCCTTTTGGTGTGTCAAAGCTGAGCTGATCTGCACAAGATCATATCACAGTATCCACCCTAGCAGAGGTTGGTAGTCAGAGATGGGTAAGTTTTCTCTGGGGTGTATAAAAATTTATGTACAAATATTGACCCAAAAATGGGGACATAAATAAAAAATATATACCTTTCGAGAAAAACAACCTAAGACAGCCACAATCTTCTGCTCCATAACTCTTAAGTTATGGCAAAATTTAAAAATATAAAAAAGGGGGACATGTCGGGAGCTGTGACTCAGCGGCCTGCTTTGATATTTAAATCTCGGAGGAGAGATGGCTTTTAAGAGGCCTTTACTAATGGCAAAGGAGAACTTGCAAGTCCATCTCCTTTTGTTTGTGACAACAGGTGGGATAGCTTGTGAGGATTACACCTCTTCCTCAGGCTCCTTGTACAAATTAACCTATTGTTCTGAGATGTTTTACTGGCTAAAAGTAACTCCTCAAAAAATAAAGTGGTCAGAAGGCTGGAGGCAGAGGAGGAGGCAGAGACTTAAAACTTGCTGTTGGCACTGCTTGCTGCAGCAGCCTGTCTTTTGCTGTGGCTGAGTCTGGACCTTTAAAAAGTTTCCTGTAAGCTGTGTGTTTATTTTATTAATTTTAATCCTCACTCCCAACTCAAGAACCGTTCAACTCTGCCCGGCTGGCTCCAGCAAGACTTAAGGAGGCTTTCTAAGTAACCCTATTCTGAAGTTTTTTGTTTTGTTTTTTGTTTTGTTTTGTTTTTTTACTTGTAGTACCTTAGTTTTGATCAATGTAAAATATTCTGTGGTGTTTTGAATGAGAATGGCTCCCATAGGTTCATATAGTTGAATGCTTGTTGGACTTGTTTTGGGGAAAGATTAGGAGGAATGCCCTTGTTGGAGGAGGTTTGTCACTGCAGGGTAGGCTTTAAGGTTTCAAAAGCCTGTGCCACAACCAGTGAGTACTTCACTTCCCTCTCTCCCCAGTTTTTGCTTGTGGATCAGATATAAGCTCTCAGCTACTGCTCCAGTGCCACGCCTGCCTGCTTACTGGTATGCTTCTCACCATAACTTACATCATACACTCGCCCTCTGAAACTTTAAGCAAGCCCGCCTGCAGTTAAATGCTTTCTTTCATACGCTGACTTGGCTGGTGTCTCTTCACAACAATAGAAAAAGTAATTGAGGCACATCCCATATCTGCATCGATGTAACCTGAAGTTTTTTTTATTCTGAACTAGGGTGGGGCCTGTGAATGTACAGGTGGAGACACACCCGACTGTGCCTTCCATCCTGCAATGAAGGTCCTGCTCTCACAACTCAAGCTGAGTTGAGAGTGCTTAACCCGAATCTCCCAGAAAGTGCAGGTGAAACAAAATAAGCAAGCAAAAATAAAAAACCCAACAGACTCCAACTC
Organism: Meriones unguiculatus; assembly: GCF_030254825.1. NCBI lineage: Eukaryota > Metazoa > Chordata > Mammalia > Rodentia > Muridae > Meriones > Meriones unguiculatus. Next base: position 29,563,442 of record NC_083368.1, on the reverse strand, counting down.
ATGGTAGCTATACTGCTGAATATTCCTATCATTGCTTCATTGGTTATTTGTAATCAGTTTATACACTTCACAAGCATATACTCTGTTTAATAATTAATGTTCTGGAGGGACAAGATGGCGGTGCCAGGAGAACACTGCGTCTGAGGAGCAGGACATTTTCCATACAGCAACCAAGAGACTGACTTCTGGGCCCTAAAACAATAGCGATCGTGTTTCCCAGGTGAGAAGAAACCCCCACAGCGTGGGAATCAGTCGGGTCCACGCTCAGGTCACCCAGCCAGAACCCGGAAGAGATCCTGGGTCGCACAGGCACTAGGTCGCCAGACCAGAGCCACAGGCCTGTGTGTCCTGATCACCTTCCCAGGCTGATTGGTGGGCACAAAAACACCAGAAACGGGGAGTCCCAGTCACGAGAAAAACCCACAGGGCAGGAAGGAAATAGAACTGGTCACCCAGTCTTTCCCTGGAAAAGGTCTTGCAGAATGGTGGGTACAAGCCGCCATCACTGAACTGGGCTCCAGCCACAAGCACAGAGACTTGCTACTTGCCCAGCTCTCTGGCACAGATAGAGCTCTGTGCCCCAGGGCAACAGAGACTGGGAGTCCTTGTCAGGAGAAAACCCCACAGGGAAGGAAGGAAACGGGGACTCAAATTAGGTCATCCAGTATATCCCTGGAAAAGGTCCCACAAACTGGCAAGCTTGCGTGCCGCCAGCCCAGAGACCTGCTCTGCATCAACTATTCCTCACAGACAGAACTATACACCCCAGGACATCAGACACTTAGAGTCCCTGTCGGGAGAAATCCCCACAGGGAACGAAGCAAAGGGGACGAACTTAGGCCACCCAGTATATCCCTGGAAGAGGTCCCACAGACCGGCCCAACCCAGGGAACTGCTGTGTACCAGCTAGCCTGCTGCAACCAGGAGTGCAGTACTCACCCACCACAGATTACAGCTTGGGTACTGGGGCACAGAGCCCCAACCTCAGACCTACAGAAGCCTGGGATCCCTGAGATCAACCCCCAAATACTGCTCCAAGGGGCAACCAGTTACCCTAACAAAACTAACCAAACCACAGGATACCCAGGTTACAGCAGCAGCTCACTAAATTTACAGCAAGAAACCCAGAAGCAGGGCAGCTGTCTCCAGGAATTCTCAAGGTGAGAAAAGAGCCCTCTAGACTAACAAGGACCACAGTTACCCAGGTCTTTACGCCTGAGGTGAGCTGTGGCAACTCCTGAAAAACACCAGCCATACAGTGACTATACCCAAAAAGCTGAGAAGGCTTCCTTCAGGAAAAACCATCTTCCTACCACAGGATTCCAGGAACCACCAGAAACTAACTCCAAACACCTAAGATAGCCCAATGGTTAGAGGCCAGTGTAAATGCTCAGCCAACAAAAGACAGAGCAATATGGCATCTCCAGAACCCAGTTATCCAGGGGCAAGTAACGCTGGACACCACAGCATAATTGAAATTCAAGAAGATGACCTAACATCTATGCTCATGAAGCAGATAACAGAGGAAACAAACAAAAAAAAAGTGTAAAGACCTAGAGGAAGATAAAAACAAATGGATTATAGCCATCTGTAAAGAAATACAGGAAGTTGCAGCCAAAAAGAGGCTTGTTCAAACAAACAGCTGAAAGAATTGAAGGAAAATACAGTCAGACAGGTGAAGGAAATCAACAAAACTGATCAAGATCTGAAGATAGAATTAAAAAAAAATAAAGAAAACACAAATGGAGGAAATTGTGGAGAGGAAGAACTTAGAGAAGAAAACAGGAACTACAGAGGTAAGCATAACCAACAGACTACAAAAGACGGAAGAGAGAATCTCAGGTGTGAATGATACAATGGAAGAAATCAATGTATCTGTCAAAGAAAATGTTAAATCTAAAAAATTCCTGACACAAACCATCCAAGAAATGCAAGACAACATAAAAAGACAACACTTAAGAATAATAGGAATAGAGGAAAAAGAAGATTCCCTCCCCCAAGGCCCAGAAAATATTTTCAACAAAATCATTGAAGAAAATTTCCCAAACTTAAAGGAGAGACCAATTGGGTGTTGTGGTGGCCTACAGAACACCCAATAAATTAGACCAGAAAAGAAAATCCTCCTGCCACATAATAATCAAAACAGTAAGTATACAGAACAAAGAAAAAAATGCTAAAAGCTGCAAGGGAAAAAGGCCAAGTAACATATAATGGCAAACCCATTAGAATCACACCTGACTTTTCAACACAAACTATGAAAGCCAGAAGGGCCTGGACAGACATGATGCAGACCCTAAGAGAACACAGATGTCAGCCCAGGCTACTATACCCAGCAAAACTCTCAGTCCTCATGGATGGAGAAAACAAGATATTCAATGACAAAAACAAATCTCAACAATACCTACACACAAATCCAGCATTACACGAGACACTTTTTTATTTTTTTAGAAGGAAAAATACAACCCAAGAAAACTAGCTACATTCAAGGAAACACAGGAAATAATTAACCTTACTACAGTAAAACAATAAGCAACCAAGCACACAAACTTACGACCACAGCCAACATCAAAATCAAAGGATCTAACAGCCACTGGTCATTAATCTCTCTCAACATCAATAGACTCAATTCTCTAATAAAAAGACACAGAACAACAGAATTGATGTGTAAACAAGACCCAGCAATCTGCTGCATACAAGAAACACACCTAAGCCACAAAGATAGACAATTACCTGAGGGTAAAAGGCTGGAAGACTGCTTTCCAAGCAAATGGACCCAAGAAGCAAGCAGGAGTAGCCATTCTAATATCTTATAAAATAGACTTTCAACCAAAATTAACCAAGAGTGATGGGGAAGGACACTTCATACTCATCAAGGGAAAATTCCACCAGGAAGACATCACAATCCTGAACATCTATGCCCCAAATACAAGGGCACCCACATTTGTAAAAGAAACACTGATAAAACTTAAACCACACATAGATCCCCACACATTAATAGTGGGAGACTTCAACACCCCACTCTCAACAAAGGACATGTCAACAAAACAGAAATTAAACAAAGAAACAATGTCTCTAACAGAGGTCATGAATCAAATGGACCTAACAGACATTTACAGAACCTTACACCCAAACACAAAAGAATTTACCTTCTTCTCAGCACCTCATGGAACCTTCTCCAAAATAGACCATATGTTTGGTCACAAAGCGAGCCTCAACAGATACAAGAAGATTGAAATAATCCCTTGTATCCTATCTGATCACCATGGAATAAGGCTGGACCTCAACAACAACAGAAATAACAAAAAGCCTACACACATATAGAAACTGAACAACTTGCTACTAAATGACAGCTGGGTCAGGGAAGAAATAAAGAAAGAAATTAAAGTCTTCCTAGAATTCAATGAAAATGAAGGCACAACATACCCAAACTTGTGGGACACAATGAAAGCAGTGCTAAGAGGAAAGTTCATAGCACTAAGTGCCTTCAAGAAAAAATCCGAGACAGCTCATTCAAGCAACTTAATGACTCACCTGAAAACCTTAGAAAAAGAAGAAGCAGACACACCAAAAAGGAGTAAATGGCTGGAAATAATCAAACTCAGGGCTGAAATCAATCAATTAGAAACAAATAAAACAATTCAAAGAATCAATGAAACCAAGAGCTGGTTCTTTGAGAAAATCAACAAGATAGACAAACCCTTAGCCAAACTAACTAAAAGGCAGAGAGACACCATCCAAATCAACAAAATCAGAAATGAAAAGGGGGACATAACTACAGACACTGAGGAAATCTAAATAATCATTAGGACTTACTTCAAAAGTCCGTATGCCACAAAATTTGAAAATCTAAATGAAATGGACAATTTTCTTGATCGATTCCACTTACCAAAGCTGAATCAAGACCAGGTAAATCAATTAAATAGTCCTATATCCCCCAAGGAAATAGAAGCAGTCACAAATGTCTCCCATCCAAAAAAGCCCAGGACCAGATGGTTTCAGCGTAGAATTCTACCAGACCTTCAAAGAAGAGGTAATTCCAGTTCTCTCCAGACTATTCCACAAAATAGAAAAAGAAGGAACACTACCAAACTCATTCTATAAAGCCACAGTCACCTTGGTACCTAAACCTCACAAAGACCCAACAAAGAAAGAGAATTTCAGGCCAATCTCCCTTATGAACATTGATGCAAAAATTCTCAACAAAATCTTGCAAACTGAATACAAGAACACATCAAACATATTATCCACTATGACCAAGTAGGCTTCATCCCAGGTATGCAGGGGTGGTTCAATATACGGAAATCCATCAATGTGATCCACCATATTAACAAACTGAAAGAAAAAACCACATGATAATCTCCTTAGATACTGAAAAAGCATTTGACAAAATCCAACATCCATTCATGTTTAAAGTATTGGAGAGATCAGGGATACAAGGCACATATCTAAACATAGTAAAGGCAATATACAGCAAGCCTATAGCCAACATCAAACTGAACGGAGAGAAACTTAAAGCAATCCCACTGAAATCAGGGACAAGACAAGGCTGCCCACTCTCTCCATATCTCTTCAACATAGTTCTGGAAGTCCTTGCAGACAGTTGAAAGAGATCAGGAAGAAGTCAAATTATCACTATTTGCAGATGATATGATAGTATACGTGAGTGACCCCAAAAATTCTACCAAGGAACTCCTCCAGCTGATAAATACTTTCAGCAAAGTGGCCAGAAACAAAATTAACTCAAAAAAAAAAAAAAATCAGTAGCCCTCCTGTATACAAAAGACAAAAGGGCTGAGAAAGAAATTAGGGAAACAACACCCTTCACAATAGCCACAAATGACATAAAATACCTTGGTGTAACCCTAACCAAGGAAGTCAAAGACTTGTATGAAAAAAATTTCAAATCTCTGAAGAAAGAATTAGAAGAAGATATCAGAAGATGGAAAGATCTCCCATGCTCAGGGCTTGGCAGGATTAACATAGTAAAAATGGCCATTTTACCAAAAGCAATCTACAGATTCAATGCAATTCCCATCAAATTACCAACACAATTCTTTGCAGACCTTGGAAGAAAAATTCTCAACTTCATATGGAATAACAAGAAACCCAGAATTGCTAAAACAATCCTCTACAATAAAAGATCTTCTGGAGGTATCTCCATCCCTGATCTTAAGCTGTACTATAGAATAACAGTAATAAAAACTGCATGGAACTCGCACAGAAACAGAATGGTGGATCAATGGAATTGAACAGAAGACCCAGAAATAAACCCACACACTTATGGACACCTGATCTGTGACAAAGATGCTAAAACTATACAATGGAAAAAAGATAGCATCTTCAACAAATGGTCCTGGTCTAACTGGATATCTACATGTAGAAAAATGAAATAGATCCATACTTATCACCCTGCATAAAACTAAAGTCCAAGTGGATCAAAGACCTCAACATAAAACCAGACACATTAAATCGTTAGAAGAAAAAGTGGGGAAGACCCTAGAACTCATTGGTATAGGAGACAACTTCCTGAACAGAACACCAACAGCACAGGCTCTAAGAGCAACAATCAATAAATGAGACCTCATGAGACTAAAAAGCTTCTGTAAAGCAAAGGACACCGTCATCAAAACAAAAAGAACGTCTACAGATTGGGAAAGAATCTTCACTAACCCTTTATCTGACAGACGGCTATTATCCAGCATATATAAAGAACTAAAGAAGCTGAAAAGCAACAAACCAAGTAATCCAATTAAAAAATGGGGAACAGAGCCAAACAGAGAATTCTCGATAGAGGAATATCAAATGGCAGAGAAACACTTAAAGAAATGCTCAACCTCATTAGCCATTAGGGAAATACAAATCAAAACAACCCTGAGATTTCACCTTACACCCATCAGAATGGCCAAGATCAACAACTCAAGTGGAGAGGTTGTGGAGAAAGGGGAACCCTCTTCCACTGCTGGTGGGAATGTAAACTGGTACAACCACTCTGGAAATCAATCTGGCACTTTCTCAGACAACTAGGAATAACGCTTCCTCAAGATCCAGCCATACCACGCCTAGGCATATATCCAAAAGAGGCTCAAGTACACAATAAGGACGTTTGCTCAACCATGTTTGTAGCAGCTTTATTTGTAATAGCCAGAAGCTGGAAATAGCCCAGATGCCCCTCAACTGAAGAATGGATGCAGAAATTGTGGTATATCTACACAATGGAGTTTTACTCTGCAATGAAAAATAAGGAAATCATGAAATTTGCAGGTAAATGGTGGGAACTGGAAAGGATCATCCTGAGTGAGCTGTCCCAGAAGCAGAAACACACACAGAGTATATACTCACTCATATAGATGTATAATATAGGATAAACCTACTAAAATTTGCACATCTAAAGAAACTAATCAAGAGGGAGGACCCTGACTAAAATGCTCAATCCCCATCCTGAAAGGCAAAGAAGATGGACATTAGAAGAAGAGGAAAACAAGAAACAAGTTAGGAACCTGCCACAGAGGGCCTCTGAAAGGCTCTGCCCTACAGACTATCAAAGCAGATGCTGAGACTTAAGGCCAACTGTTGGGCAATGTGCATGGAATCTTATGAAAGAAGTGGGAAATAGTAAGATCTGGAGAGAACAGCAACTCCACAAGGAGGGCAACAGAACCAGAAAATTTGAACACAGGGGTCTTTCCAGAGACTCATACTCCAACCAAGTACCATGCATGGAGATAACCTAGAACCCCTGCACAGATGTAGCCCATGACAGTTCAGTGTCCAAGTGGTTACATAGTAATGGGAAGAGGGACTGCCTCTGACATAATCTGATTGGCCTGTTCTTTGATCACCTCCCCCTGAGGAGAGAGCAGCCTTACCAGGCCACAGAAGATGACAATGCAGCCATTCCTGATGTGATCTGATAGACTAAGATCAGAAGGAAGGAGAGGGGGACCTCCCCTATCAGTGGACTTGGGGAGGGGCATTCGTGAAGAAGGGGGATGGAATGTGGGCTTGGGAGGGGAGGTGGGAGGAGTTTATGGTGGGATACAAAGTGAATAAAGTGTAATTAATAAAAGTTAAAAAAAAAAAAAGAATTTATGTTCTGGGCCGGAGAGATGGCTCATTGGTTAAGAGCACTGACTGCTCTTCCAGAGGATCTGGGTTCAATTCCCAGTCCCCACATGGCAGCTCACAGCTGTCTGTTAACCCCAAGATCTGACACTCTCACTCAGACATACTTGTAGGCAAAATACCAATGCATACATAAAATTAAAATAAATACATTAAAAAAAAAAAAGAATTTATGTTCCAGGGCTGTGGATAGAGCCCAGTGGGTAAAGCACCTCTGAGGACTGCAGATTTTTGGCTGCAGTCCCCACCAGCCAGCCTTTAAAATGCACATCACTGAATTCCTTTCACTTGGATGGAGGCCTCCCTATCTCCACACAGCCCAGGATTTAAGTTTAAGCTTAAGTAACAGCTTCTATAAATAGATCCATTTTTTTTTTATTACTTTCTAAAATCATCTCCGTGGCCCATATGACTCAGTGACTCTTAAGGTAACTAAGTGTTATCCAAGAGTCTCTGGAAAATCTACTGCACTAGACAAAAAAACAAAACAAAACAAAACAAAAAAAAAACATAGGTCTCAAATATAAGACAAAGTTGTAAGTGAGAGGCATCTTGGAAAAGGAAGGCTGCTGCTGAGTTCTTTAAAAATATAAAGAATGAAGTGAAAAATGGTTTAGCAAGCAAGGCACGGAGGCTCACTCACTGCAACTGCAGCACTCAGCAGGATGTGTCAGGGAAAACCAAGTTCAAGGCCAGCCTGAGCTACCTAGTAAAGCCTGGATGAGAGAGAAAAAGAAGGAAAAGGAAGAGGCGGGTAGGGAAGGTAGGAAAGGACAGGGACGGGGCGGAGAGAAGTGCAAGGCATAGATCACTTGGCATTGAATCTCAGATACGGCTTCCAAAACTGAAGATACGCTAAGAAGCTCCTTGAGAAAAGACAGGCGATCTACAGCTGACTCCATGCTGAGGGCGCCTCTGCTCCAACCCAGGCAGCGGAGTACACTGCACGCCGGTGTTTCTCTCCTCCTTAATGGCCAGGACTCTGAAGGGTTAGAGCAGTCTTGAGAATCAATAAGGAGACTTAATGTCCAAGATAAGCAAAAGCAGACTGACTTCTGCATTCGTCTTTTCTGCTATAACAAACAGTTATAAAATGCACTGATTGCTTAATACCTAATTTTTTCCTTCCTGGGATCAAAAAGAAACAATTCAAGCCTTTTTTTTTTTTTTGTACTATTCAGTTATATGGAACAATTTGAGTTGCATATAAAAGGATCCGTGAACTGTCATTTTTTTAAAGTATAGAATGTTTTTAATGTAAATTACAATACATTTCATCAGAGTAAAAGGCTCCTCTAGTGTCACAATGAGCTCTCTGCCCATTAAGTTCTTTCTCCTCTGACACGCGCTCCCCATCACATGGCATTCCTGACCTTAACCTTGACCCACACTTCTTTCTATTCATCTCCACCTTTCCCCTGCCACTGAGAACCCAATCAGAACTCTGAAGCTATGATTTCTGGTGAGAATCAGATGCAGCCAAGTCAAACACTCGTAGCCAGTCAGTTACCAGCCAAAGTCATCACTCTCTCGACACAGCTAACCTTACACACCTAACACAAAGGCAAGCTGGAAAAATTATATTTAGAAATAACTTGAGCTACTACAGGTTGACACTCACTGGCATTGCCTTTTTGTTATTATCATCAGAGATAAAAGAATTTAACAAAAATACTATCAGGACTAATTATACTAATGATGGGGCATGACCTCTCCTCATTGGTGTCAGATAAACCACGTCTCCACAGCAATACTTACTTTGCTTTCTGACCTTGAGGGAATATGCCCCCTCCCCAACATGTACAGGTTTCTGGTACATGAAAATGGTTTTCCATTACTCACTTAATATTTGAAAACTTGTGCTAGGGTTCTTTTTTTAAGATGCTCATGTGGGGAAAACGAAGCAGGCACCTGAGAATTCAGAAAAACTAACCAAAATTAGTTGAACCCAAGATGAGAGAAAACCTACAGGGACTGTAGGTAAATTCCCACTGTAGCTTGTGGGTAAAAAAATAAATAAATAAAATAACCTTACTGTTATTGTTATTAGAAATGTCCAAAATCAATTACAAGTGCATTCCAAAAGGCCTAATAAAATCCACTTCGACTTCTCATGGCCCTCCTAATTTATGTACTATAGCCTATCTGCTAGAAGATCTGACAGAAGCTCGGCCAGGAAGTTAGTCTAGCCTCAAACGGCAGTGTGGCCTCTCTGTAAAGCAGGAGGGCAGTTTTATTGATGATGACGGGTTACTCTGAGGGTGAAGCACAGATAAGTGAGTGTACGACCAAATCATTAGCAACGAATGCTAGTTATTATCAGTAGTAGTATTGTGATACTATGTAACTGGAAACTTCAGTTACCCAGAATACTAACAGATCTATTTCCATTCTAGGACTACCCCTCAAAACAAATAAACAGAAACAACACAAAAAGAAAATCAAACAGACGAACAAAGACTCTAGGTTAAACCAGCAAACTGGTTTGGGCTATGTTGTCAGTATTTATTGCCTCCATTTCCCTCTCTCTCAAATCCAAAGTTGCTGTTCTCTACACTCAAAGTTGAAAGCTGTATTTCTTGATGCCAGGTATGGTTGCTCATGCCTGTAATTTGAGCTTTTGAAAGGCTGAGGCAGGAGGATTGATGAACATTTGAGGCCAGCCCAGACTACAGAGTGTATCTTTCTCAAAAAACAAAAATATATTAAAAATGTGCACATAAATACATACATAAAAACAATTCTTCACATGAAATAATATCAGATGATCTTGGACTTAAATTCCAGTGTTGTTTGTCACTGTAATTTGTCTCTGGCAGAATTTAAAACTTCACTGGTTCTTAGTTGTATTCCCTTATAAAAAGTAGATAATACGTATCTCCAATGTTCTATTGATTATGAGGCAGAGAACATTATGTCTCTGACATTTGGCAGATATTCAGACAGTAGCTCTCATCATTTATAAGGAACACAATTTAACTGGAACCCAGGTGTAGACATTTAAAAAAAAAAAAATGAAGCTCATATCAAACACAAAAACATATACTCTACATACAGGGTTACACTTCGAATTTCATTTTATTTTTATTGTGAGGGGACAAATGAACATGGCATGTATGTGTGTGTACTTGTATGCGCACCCACATGAAGGCCTGTGAGTGGAAAGACCAGAGGCTGATGTCAGCATCTCCTGTAATCAATTTGGTTAAACCTAGCTGGCCACCAGGCCCTGACATCTGTCTCTGTCTCCCCAGGGATGGATTACAGGTGTGCCTCTAGCCTGGCTTTTCACACAGGCGCTGGACATCAGAACAAAAGCTCTCATGCTTACATGGTAGACATTTTTCTGACTGAGCCATCTCCTCAGCTCCTGGAACTTAGTTTTTAAACAAATCAAAAGAATACATAAAAACTAAAGGTGAAATTTTTTGTTTTATTGAAAGAATAAAAATATGTGTCTCTTTTGTACATAAAGACTTTTTATAACTTTGGAGCAAAAGGTAAAAAACAGCTATAACAGAATTTTATTTTTTAATCATGTCTTAAAATTTATTTATTTATTTTTATTAATTACAGTTAATTCACTTAGAACTTTAAAATCAGGGTTATGCTGGATAAAACATGCATTCAATGAAACCAAAAAGGCCCTAAAGGCAAAATAAATTGTTCTCACTAAGGTGGATTTTACTTGCTCTAAATATAAAATTATAATCGACACTGAAATCTAGACTGTGAGAAACTACATTAAGATGAACAATTTCATTTCTTTAACAAGTAACTTATGAAGGGCAAAAAAAAAAATTCTGAGACACTTTAAAACACAAATTGATTTTTTTTCTTTCCAATTCTTTTATTCTTTTTTTTATTCTTTATTATACTTTATTTACTTTGTATCCCCCCTCTAGTTCCCTCCCTCCGCCCCTCCCAACCCCTTCCTTCCTCCCCCTTCTTCATACACTCCCCTCCCCAAGTCCACTGGTAGGGGAGGGGTTTTTTTTCTTCCTTCTGATTCTAGTCTGTTAGGTGTCATCAGGAGTGTCTGCATTGTCTTCCTCTGTGGCCTGGTAAGGCTGCTCCCCCCGCAGGGGGAGGTGATCAAAGAGCAGGCCAATCAGTTCATGTCAGTCCCTGTTCCCATTACTATGGAACCAACAAACTGACTACTAAATAGACACATGCTTTGTTTATAAAATTATCAGTTACAGTTCAAAGAGGACCACCTCACAGTTGAGGATGGTCTTTGCAAGGGTCTCTGGAGGGAACGGAGGCAGGGCTTGGTAAGCAAAGCAACACCTGGGCTCGCTGACCATCCAGCTTGAAATGTACAGAAGTCATAGGGGCCTTCTTTTAATAACGTATCTGTCTATGCATGGTTCTATGTGCATCTCTGTGTTAGAATTATATTTTTAAATGTTTTAAAATTAAAATTACAATGTTAAAGACTCAGGAAGCAGCAATTACATTTTTCACATGAATGTATTCCTCTTCTCACATTCACATTTGTACCCCAATCAAATGCACTGCACTTGATTTTCGCCCTTGGCTGTTCAATGGTAATTGTGCAGAGCCCTTTAAGAGACTGACTTTTGGCATTCTTTACATCAGGCACCATTTTCTTGTAAGGAGTACAGCTCAACTGGTAAGATGTATGTCTACCAAGCACGAAGTCCTAGGTCCCAAACTCAGTGTTCAAAATGATTACCCTCAAAGGAAGGAAAATTTCACTTACTTTGTTTTCTACAACCTTGCCTCCATGTTCAATGTGTCTCTCCACATAGCCAGAGGACAGCAACTCACTGCAACAACAAAATTGAAATAACAATTAGAGAGGATCTTACAGGTGAAGACAACTCAGTAACAGAGGTTGCCAAGAAGCTCTAGGCCCTGGGTTTGATTCCCGGTGCTGTATGGGGGGGGGGGGGGGAGGATGGCCTTGAATACATACCACATTTAAAAACTTACATCAAGTTCACACACAGCTACTTTATCAATTCTTTAATTCAGGTCTTAAAATAAAATCAACACTTCACAGAGAGGGAGAAAGGAAGGAAGAGGGAGGGAGAGAACAGATGAGCCAGACAGCTAGTGCTCCTACAAAGACAGAAGGCTGAACTGCCTTCCACCACCTGTTCTACCATGGCTGAGCACAGCCAACTCCCCCAGAGAGCATTGGGGCTACGAAATTATAGACACAATTACTTTTTAAAGATATTTTAGTCTTGTTTTACTAGTGCTCTCTAATCTATCTATTTTAATTTTCTACCCATATCTTACCATTTTAATGTGTCATGTATGTTACTTTTTTCCTTATAAATTATTAGTCTATTACACACAGAAAAAGAAAGAGCAAAGAAAATGGAGAAGGGGATGGCAAGATGGCTCCATGGGCAAAGCCACTGGCTGCCAAGTCTCACAATCTAACTTCAGTCCTAGGATTCATACAGTGGAAGGATATAACTGACTCTCCTAAGTCGTCCTCTGACCTCCACATGCAAACTGACATACAAGCGCTGCATGCACACACACACACACACACTACAAGCAAAAAGATGAAAAGCAAAACATCATCAACATTCTAAAGGTATTTTTTTCTTAAAGTCTTCTGAACAACCTTCTTATATGATTGGATATCAATAGATATTTACCTATTTCTTTAGTTTAGTGTATGTGCATTGGTGTTTAGCCTGTGTGTATGTCTGTGTACCACATGCATGCAGTGCCGATGGAGGCTGGAAGGGAATGTAAGATTCCATGGAAGGACTGGAGTTAGAGATGGTTGTGGCCTGAAATGTGGGTGCTGGGAGTTGAATCAAGGTTCTTTATAAGAGCATCCGGTGCTCTTAAGTGCTCTTAGCCGCTGAGCCAGCCATCTTGCATAAGGAAATCTACTACTGTAGTAGCTTTCTGAAATACATTCCTGTATAAAATGAATTTAAATAGAGTCACATATAATGGGGGGGAAGAATGACCCAAGTAGATATCAGACGCTACCAGATAAAATCCCCAGTACCACAAGTGGGTTACATCTTTTTCAGTCATTGTCAAAGGAGGTCTCAGTGTTAGAATTTTGTCTGGCTAGAACTTGTACCTTAAATAAATAAATAAATAAATAAAATCATAGGCTATTGCCAAAGCTGTTGGTTAGCCCCCTCAACCAATTGCTGAAAACACCACATATGTATGTCATTGAGCATGGAGAAATTGGGCTCTATGAGAAGCTTCATCCCTACTGACTTACAGTCATAGTGCTGGAAGGTATTTATACATGTTACCAAAGAAGAAAAATCTCACCCAGCTATTAACCCTACAAGCTATAATAGTGACCTGCCTAAAAGACATACCCACCAGTGTAATAGTGGCACAAAATTAGGGGGTAACCAACCATTTTAAAAAATGGTATTTAAGGCCAGTTCAAGTATTAAGTGCCACACCTGATACTGTTAATGAGGCCAAGAATCTCTGCACTGAGAGGTCATGGACCCTAGGGTAAACCTACTACTGTTACCCTCCTAAAGAAGCATAGCAATAGAATGACCCCTAATGATATACTGCTGTATCTACAGGACAGTGCACTGTTCAACTCATCAGAGAAGCTTCTTCCTGCAGCAGATGATCATCCGCACAGAAACCAACAAATAGACGGTGTGCATGGCGAAAGACTTTGGAGCACTCAGCTCTAAAAGTGATGTCTTTAGGACTTCCTTCCTCTCAAGGCTCAGGGATCCATGAAGAAGGAAGGTAAACAGACTGTAAGAGCCAGAAATAAGGAATAACTTCAAGGGAACAGCATTTCCCAGATACAACAGGACGGATGCACATAGGAACTCACAGAGACCGTCACATAAGGCCTTACAAATTCCAGCTAAAATCCCAACACTGAGGAGAGATACAAAGTTCCGTCCCTATTCAAGAAGCTATGTGTAATTGATAGTTGCTGGAAGAGGGGGGAAAAATCAGTTTTCTTCGGTGGAGTGACACACTCCAGGACAAGCCTCATACTTGGGAACGGTTGGCCGACATAAAACAGACTCTATAATTTGTTTTGCTACATGCATATGCTTTTTTCGTTTGTTTGGTTTGGTTTGGGTCTTCTCTTTTTTTTATTTTTTTTAAGCAGGAAAAAGAACATGAAATTAGGTGGGTGGTTGCCAGGAGAATGTGGGAGAAGAATTGAGGGAGGGGAACCAATATATTCAAAATGTGTTGTATGAACAATTTTTGAATTTAAAATCTAAATCCAAAACTTTTCTCAGGTAACAACTAAAAAGTTAGATATACCTCATTTTAATTTCCTATTGTGAAAATCTCCTTTATGTGTGATATCTCAAGACACAGCTATCATAGAGTCTTTCTTTACTTTGTCTCTGTCTCTGCCCGCCTGTCTCCCTCCCACTGCCCCGTGTGGTGTGGTGTGGTGTGGTGTGGTGTGCTGTGTGTGTGTGTGTGTGTGTGTGTGTTATAAGGGTGTGCTCACAGTGCACATTCATGTAGAAGCCTGAGATTGACACTGGGTATTTCCCTTTATTGAGCTGCACCTTATTTTTGAACAGGGCCTCTTTGAACAGGAGTTAACTCTTTCAACCAGCCAACACCACAATCTGCCTGGCTCCTCATCTCAGATCTGGGGTTCTAGTCATCTCGTACAGTAAACACTTTTCCCACTGAGCCATTTTCCTGGGCCCAGAAAGTCTGTACTTTTTTTTTAAGCACTAAAATATAAATAAAATTATCATGAATAACTAAAAAGAATGTATGAGGCTATAAATTTATAATGCTACTCTATTTGTAGACGTTGAGTCAATTTAAAAAAAAAAAATCTTCTAAAAAATGACTTGAGTCATCAAGCCAAAGTCGTCCCAGTTGTAAACTTCTGAGCACATGGCCCATTATAATGATCCCCGTGCCTACAGTTTGGAATGTAAACTACATGTGCAGGCAAGCACTATATTAATCCAACCTACTGCACTGCAGAACCTAGGATTATGCTTCCACTTAGGAAACTAAGCCCACGTGTCATTTGCCTTTAAAAATACATAGTCATATTCTTCCTCCCTCCTCCTGTGTGTGTTTGTGTATGCATGAAGCTCACCATTGTCTTCAGGCTGCTTAGCCAGTGAGCTTCTGGGATCCACTTCTCTCTGAACCCCTACAGGAACACATGGCTGTCCCTGGCTTTTGACACAGGGGCTAGAGAGTCAAACTCAGGTCTTCAAGCTGACAGAGCAAGTGCTCTTACCAACTGAGCCATCTGACCACGCCCTGGAATACACGTTCCTCTTGGCTTTACAGGAGAGCTGACTAAGATGTACTAGGTTGTATGTTGCAGATCGAAAAACAACTAAAAAGTTAATTAAACTATCTAGACATTTGCCATTGTCTTATTAGAAATTCCAGTGCAAATATAATTAAATTTTCGGTGAACACTGAGCTTTGCTAAATAAACTTATGCCTTAAATATGAGTGTGTGTGTGTGTGTGTGTGTGTAAACTTTTGAGATATGGAATAGTAGGTAGTAGGCAAATTGCGTTGTATTTAGGCAGAATTCACAAGATGCCACCTATCAATGGGCTTACCCAATAACTGAAAGAATAAGTATTGCAACTACAAATACTAGCCTGTTTCTTTTCTGAAGTAAGTTCTGGACCTTGTAACCATCAGTAAGGAAGGCAAATGCAGCAGCAAGAGAAATGCCATATACCTCAGAATGAGCTGGTGTGGTCCTTCTCCCCAACTTACTCTCCACTCAAAGTATGCTAAACTTAGCTCTCTGGACTCTTGTTGCGTGCCTTAATTGTTTGTTAAACAAAATCCCAATAAAGACTCAGGAGCCAGATGCTGGGGTGAAAGCCTACTAGCTCAGAGAGGCAGAGAAAGCACCCAGCTGACCTTCTTGCTCAGCCAATGTCCCAGAAAGAAAAAAGTCCCTTCTCATTGGCCCTAATGTAGCTGCTGCAATTTCTAAGAACTCATGAAGACAAATATATCCAAGACTTAACAGGAAGAAGGCAGACAGGCAGGCAGGCACGCAGGCAGGTAGGGGAGCAAACCTGACGGTCCACACATCTTTAAAAGGTAAATGTAAGCAAGTGTCTGACAAACTCTTAGCTTTCATCTTCTCAAGTGTCTTTTTCTAGAATTACATTACATAGCCCCACGTAAACCAGTCCCTTGACAAGGACATCTGTACTAAATGATCAAGATTCTCCTCTGTGGAACTTCATGGGCACTCAGAGTTGAATAGGATTAAGGAAGAAAGGCAGGAGAAAGAATAACTGTGGAACAGACAACCAACAGTCGTCTTTTTACTTCACTTTTTAGGTATACCAAATATACAAGTGTTTTTGACAAAACCAAATCCGTGTAGTACAGACGGGGATTGCAAGTCTCCACACCACATGTGGTTAACTCAACCTGTGTCCCACACAGGACAGAATTCTGTGTGGCCCAAATTCTGCAAACAAAACAACAACAACAACAACAAAACCTCTCCTTTGGCTTCGGTACTGTAGGACACACCTTCCCTCAAAGTGTGAAAGAAACAGTACAGGGCAATGTTTACGAGCTGAGCCAGCCACGTTCCAGCTCCTGGGAATCTGCACTAGCAGATTCTAGGAAGAGGGAGGAGGAAGCAACTGATAAAGGAAACTGAAGCTAGGAGGCAGAAAAGAGCAAAGGAGAGAAACAGAATGGCAAACACCGGAATAGAAGCTGTCAATCTCTGCAGCAAATGTCCATGGATCCGGAACAGTCCAGCACGGATGCTGTGTGTCTGCATGGTCCTCCTCCCATCACCGCCACTGGGCAAATCTTCACTGTCAAGTTGGTATGAATGATACTAAAAACATCTAGTAAAATAGTCTGCAGATGAACAGCAGTGATAGCGGTAGTAATAATGATTTTAATTCCTTAAAAATAACTGAAGCCTTCCAGGTTTTCAAATGTCAAGGGAATGTTTTCATTTGAATTATAAAATCTAGGCAAATAAGACAGTGTGAATCACAGCAAGTGCAATTACAGCAACAAAAAATGCTATGCTCAGGAGTCACACAGCCTTTCCCATCAAGCAGCCATGGCTACATGCACTACTAGAAAAGGCCCATGCCACGTTACACCAGAAACAGCTCATGCAATTCTGTGTTTGTTTGTTTGTTGTACTGTGAAAGTAGGCTGCGTACTGTTGTTTTAACAATTAGTTTGGAAAGCCTTCAATTAGAAGTGTCACCGCTCCTTCTGTTGAAATGCAAACTAATATTTACTGCCATCCACAGAGTCTAAGTACATTTTCATAAAGCACCGTGAAATAGGAATAATCAAGATTATCTTGTCTTTTTCTTCAGGACATTATTGTTTGTTTATTGTAAAGCAAGGATCTTCTTGGATCACTGTAAGCATAGGAGATGAGAGGGTCTCCACTACATAGAGAAAATGTCATATTAAAGTAACTATACATAGCAACATACCCTATGCTGATTTAATACCCTATTCTTATGTAATACTTTGTGTACGGATATTCCTTTCTGAACTTTAAAAGATGAAAACAATTTTCAATCAAACATTAAAAACTATTTTCTGAAGGAAGTAATATTTTTAAAATTAGAAATATATTCTGAGTCTACTCTTTCATTTAGATGCTGTAATGGCTTACAGCATGTAAATGAAATATAATGTATGTAAATACAATATATGTAAAACAAATACAATGTAAATGCTCTCAATCATACCTCAGAGCATGGGTAGCATGTACCTGTAATCTAGGCATCCAAGACATTAAAGCAGGAGGATTACTGCAAGTTTGAGTCTAGCCTGAGCTACAAAGCAAAACTTTGTCTCAAAAAGTTAAACAATAATAACAACTGTTTTTTGTCAAAATAATGATGATGTTTCCTGGGAAACACTATCAGGGATCAGAAGTATTGTATAATAAAAAAATTGTGGCTTGAGAATAAGTATTTGACTTTCCATCTATGCTCTCCCATTTACTAGCTATATAACTTTGGTTAACCTTTGTGAACATAATTTTTCCATGTTTAAAATGGAGATTATAAATTTGATGTGATAGTAAGCCTGCCTCTAAGTGATTTTACATGACTTTGATAACCTTGATTTCAATCAAATCACTACCTATTCACTAATATGTATTTGCAAATCTTTAAAATTCCCTGGTGAAATGGTGAAATGTTTTGATTATTTATATATATGTATATAATTATATATATACATACATATACATACATACACATTTATTTACCTATTTTTATATTAGGGTTTTGCCTTCATGTGAGTCTCTGTACCACACACAAGCACATGTCAGGTGCTCATGAGGTCAGAAGAAAGTATCAGATCCCTTGGAACTTGAGTTAGAGATGGTTGTGAGCCATAATATAGGTGCTGGCAATCAAACCTAAGTCCTCTGCAAGAACAATAAGTGCTATAACTACTGATATATCCAGCCCTTTATAGGTTGTATTTTTTACCCACTTTCTAGTAGTGCATGAAATATGAGTGTTTCATGGCTATTCACTTCTGCCTTGTCTACTTCAACCAATTAGCTGCTTTGATAATCATGATGATCACCTCCTTGCAAACTTCCAAACTTTCTTATGTGCCTTTTCTCTTTTTTTACTGTGTTGTACTTTTACACTGGCTGAGTCCAACTTCAGACATGTTACACTTACCCCTTGTACAAATCAGAGCCTTGTTCCCCCCACACAGCACCTAAGGGAGCACAGGCTCCAGGTATGAGCACAGTTTTCAACTGGTCCTTCAGCATAGCACACAGTGCCCAAAACTCCTTTACATTTTCTTTATTCACTTTACTAAACCTAAGATACCAAGTACCAAACCTAAAGTGCTGTCCCTAAAAAAATCTGGTGTCAGGGCTAAGATGAAGTCGAGGATATGAAGACTCTTTGCTAAAACCTCAGTTAGACTTTGGGCTGTTTTCACAGGACCATATATCAATAGAAAGGCCTTTCCAAGACTTATAAGGAGCCAGCTTACCCCCACAAACAAGAAAGTCCCTAGGGATTTCTGGCTCAGTGATAGATCAAACCCAGGCCTTCATGCATGCAAACCAAGGGCTGACCCATTACATCCCCAAGCCTGAGAGAATTTTAAAGGTATGAATAATAGCTAGGGTCATATAAGTAAAAATGTCATTAAGAATCTTCAAGGCAATGTCTCACAGAGCCTTGGTCACAGCCCTAAGTGGAGAGAGGGCTATCTCAAAAAGACTTATAGATATGTTTTGACTAATAGAGTAAATTCAAATGAGAGCCACATGAAATTCACCAAATTAAAAGTAGTATTACTAGAATTTTAGCTTGAATTAAAACCAAGGACATTTTAAGCATTTTACAGTCAGAAATTGGGCCTATAAATATCTGTAAGCTAAAACATACGCCATTTCTAATATAAAAAAAATAAAGATCAGATAATAAAACTAGGAACCGCACAGAACCATTCCCAAAGAAAGAGAACAAAACCTTTACCAGTCATTCCCAGCCAAGCATAGTGGTACACTCTCCTAATTACAACCCTTGGGAGGATAAGAGGACTGAGGCAGCTTGGGTTCCATAGTAAGACTCTGCCTCCAAAATAAATAAGTAAACATCAATGATCAAATAAAAACATTCTCTTTTACAGAGCAGGAACCAGGTGAGGAACCTGTCTCAGTATCACAATTTGTATGGATTAGTGGCTTCTTGGTAGATCCTAGAGCCTATTTGCACCCATTTGAATAGGATTCTATTTTGCTGTCATCCTGAGTTACCCACCTTCATCTTGAGTTTATATGGAAAAAAAAATAAATTAATTTTTAGGTTCAATGTTTGTACCTAAGTTACCCTTAGAAGCCTTCCTGGCACTGAGACCTGAGTCAGATGTTGAGACACTTACCCTTGAACTTTACCCTGGTACTATAATGACATGAAGAATTTCGTACCTCTTACATAAGTGGGCAGCAGATGGTATTGATAAAGGATGTCTATTTTCTTTACACTCCTTTCTTATGAGGATTAGATCATCTTTCTCCTCCTCCCAAATCTGAGCTGGCTCTTATGTAATATGGAAGTGATCCTCTGTATCATCTGTGATCCAAAGCTTCTGCTATACACACATGGAAATCTTCTTTGAATCGAACCACTATCATGTGAGGAGGCCCAAGCAACAACCAGAAACGTGCAGAAGTACCAGTCCCTAACAACAGCACCACCTGGATTCCAGCCAGTGCTGGCACTGCTCTAACCACAGCACGGGGTCACTCTGGATGCTGGAAACAGTGGTTCCCCAGCTGGCACCACATGAAGCCTATCTGCACAGTCAGTGCACACAGCCAAGCAATAAATTCTAAGGCAGAGGTTGGTCATGCATTCCTATTATCCCACATAGTAACTGCTTTATTACAGAAAACTAACACATGTTCTTTAGAGAAATTCCCAACTATCTGAGAAAATTTACTTGGGATAATATGAATATAAAAGAGTCACAAAACTTCCAACATGATTATAAGCCATCTAGTAAAGAGAGGATTCACATGAAAATCAAGACATCACTACAGGTTTAGCTATGAAAAGCTTATTAGAACTTATGGAAATCATTAAGACCCCAAATTTATTTTACTTAAGAGAAATAAATACTAAGCTAAGAACTTGTTTTAGGATATTACTTTAGCCTTTCTCTTTATTCTATGTTTACCTTCTGAAAGTCCCTATCAATTCACCTTCTCTCTTATGTATTCAGTTTTCTTATTTCTTTTAACTAAGAGTTAATCCTCCAAATAGTATTTGGGAAACAACTGTCTTGTTGAGAGTCTTCACTATGTATAAACTAATAAAGTTCCTAGACCTTTGTAGCATCAAGAGTTAGCCATCCATTCTTCACCTCGGTTTCATGTCAGCCGGCAAAAGCTAAGCCCTGCACGAGGCAATTAACAGGTGTGGACAAACTGCAGCCCAACTAAAACCCCACAGTTGGGATTAAAACAAAAGCATATCCACATAACACAACTGAGTTCACCAAGAAACCGGAACTTCTGGATAGCCTTGTGCTGAGAGATGAGTCTGTGTTTACTTACTGTGGTGGTTTGAGTGGGTAGACTCATGTGTTTCAATGTTTGGTCCCCAGTTGGTAGAACTGTTTGGGAAGGACTGGGAGGTGTGGACTTGTTGGAAGAGATGCATCACTGGGGATAGGCTTTGCAGTTTCAGAAACCCACACCGGTCAGCTAAGTGTCTCTCTGTCCCTGTCCCTGTCTCTGTCTGTGTGTGTGTGTGTGGTGTGTCCCTCACTACCTCCACTTCTTCTTCCTCTCTCTTCCTTTTTCCTTCTCTCTCTCTCTTTCTGCCTGCAACTTTCAGATCAGCTGTGAGCTCTCAGCTACCGCCCCAGTTCGATGACTGCCTACTGGAGACCATGTTCCCCACCACAATGCTCATGCCCTGATCCTCTGAGACAGTGAGCGTGTTTCCAATTAAACACTTCCTTTTATAAACTGCCTTGGTCGTGGTGTTTCATCACAGCCATAGGACAATAACTAAGGTGGTTACGTTCTACCAAGTCAAAATCTGACAAAAATTAACAGTTAACTTTCACCCTAGGAATAAACATGCTTAGGAAATGATAAGATGGGCACTGTCATTAATGTTAGCTCTTATTTATAGACTCCTTATTCCTAAGAAAGCCAGCATTTCTAAGTCTAGCTTGGTAGTAGGGTCAACAGGATTGTAAAGAAAAAAGCCGGATCACATCCACACTTAAAAATCAGAACCTTCTAGTTTTATATACCATAAAATGTCACCAAACACGGAAGTATAACCAACTACCAGCTTTCAAATGTTCTAGCAAGAGTCTATTATCATGTAATGGTGTTGCATATTCTGGTTGTTGTAACTCATTGCCACTTTGACAAGGATACCAGGAAGTAAAGCAAAGGAAAGAAGCTCTGGGTGAAATGTATGGCATTTAACCAAGGGATACACGCCTCTACAATATAGCCAAATCTAGGGACTAGCTCTTTTTTCCCCCTTAGGACACTATTTATTATCTGTAACATGGACTCTAGGAATCAAATTCAGGCCACTATGTGAACACAGCAAGTGCTTGACCAACGATGTCATCTCCCTAGTTCCGTTTTTAATTTTTTTTAATTTTTATTGGTTCTTTGAAAATTTCGTAAAATGTGTGTTAATGATAGTCACCCTTCCTCCAACAACTCTTCCCAGATCCATACCCTCCCCCGCCCACCTTTGTGTCTTTTTCTTCTCTCTTTTTTAACCCACCAAGACCAGTTTGTGCAGCTCAAATATTCTTGGATGTGTGGTCACCGTTAGAGAAAGACTTAACTTTCCCCCCAGCAACTAACAATTGCTAATAGCTCCACAGCCAGGAATGGAATTTGATCTCCAATTCCACTCTCCATGTTGGGACTTGGTCTTCCTTGGACCTTCAAAAGATTTGTGAATGCTATTCACAACTGCTGTTAGTTCACATGTGAATTTGCCCTGCTATGTCCAGAAGACATGATTTACTCAGTCATCCACCACATCTGGCTCTTTTCATCTTACTGTTCCTTCTTCAGTGATCCCTGGGCCTTGGAAAGAAGGGTCTACTACAGCTGTTAGATGCAGGGCTCAGCATTCTGAAGTCTCCTAGTTTCTGCACCCTGGCAAGTTATGGGTCTCTGTGTCATCTACGGCAAATAAAAGATTTCCTGATGAGGACTGAGAGATACACAGACCTACTGGTATAATGATAAGTAACTACTGAAATTCCATAAGCTAGCTTTGACACGCTGCAAGACTTTCCAGCTTCTGGTAAACTACAATAACTGTCCTTTGCCTTAAAGTAGCTGGAGCAAACACTATCCGTGGCACAGAATGGGCTCTGCAAATATGACTTCCTACAGCATATGCCTGCCAGGAATCCAGACAGGAAAATGCGCTGCCAACTCCTCTAAATGTGTGGAACCTCTAAGGAGTCTGTAACTCCTTTTTGGTGTCATTAATAATCTGCAATCCTATTAATAGCATTGGGGCAGACGACTCTACTTGCTCTAACGCATGAATAATTGTTAATCCAAGAGAGAAGAATGGACACTTCCCTCCTCTCTCATATCCCATATGTATCTATATACATATGTATCTATTATGTATATATGTATACAACAAAATGATGGCAGTTGGTCATTTTACAAAACTTTAGAGTTCAATATCTTTTAAAAATTAAAATAATCTTCCATTATTGAACATAGCCTTTTTTTAGGCATTTGGTGCCTCTGACTCCTGAGCATTTCCTAGTCTCTACTTGAATCAACGTTCTACCCTGTTCAGTCCATTCTTACAGCTTCTGTATTTTATCTATCCACGTAACTGGATCTACCCTTCCTACCACGATCGTGAGGAAAAGCTACCTGCAACATGCAAGGATTCAACACACCAGCACCACCTAGAAGTAGGAAGGTTCCTGAGGTTTTATTTAAAACAAAACAAAACAAAACAAAACAAAAAACTAGGCCTCACTATGTAGCCCTGGCTCTCCTGGAACTCATCCACCTGCCTCTGCTTCCCCTGTCTAGGATTAAAAGTTTGAGTCATTACACTCAGCAGGAGAAAACAATAAATCTTCATTTTTCTGCACAGGGTATATAATTTTTGTGCTGAAACATTACTGGATTAAATCAGAACCAGGGAAATCTAAGTAATACAGGCATGAACCGGACACTGAATAATAAAAGCTGACATCTCGCCATTTGTCTCAAGACCGTAGTCTTAAAAGGTAACCTTTGCCATCTCAATTTCAGTCGGTTCCATTAGCTGTCACTTATCCAAGGGCCATTTACAGGACATATCAATCAGCTTACAATGACTTTAAGTGAACAAAGGGATAATCACATCAAGTCATTTTATTTTGGTCCCACTAAAATATCTTTCTCTTTACAGCACCAGAATGTTACAATAATGGGAAAGTTTTAAAAGCAAATTATAGCAGAACCAAATAGTCAGGTGAGCATTAATTTCCACACTGTCACCTTGAGATCACCGCTTCAGTCAGTGATACTTCAGTTGCTCAAAACATGTATAAATTTTTTCTTTCGGAATTGCCTTCCAAGAAAACTGAAGTGGCACATGAGCAGAAGGATGCCATTGCGCCAGCCGAAGGCTTGTAACACAGGCAGTCTGGGCAGCTCCTATCTGAAAGTCTGAGGACATAAAATGTTTCTGCTTTCAGATATTCCTCAGACGAGGGTTTGTCTGCGAGTATCTAAGGAGACATCCTGGGGAGGGGACTCAAGTCTAAACACAGAACTCATTCACTTTCTCCTGTCTGCCAAGTGCGCGAGCCCAAAGGCAACGTCATACAGTAATCTGAGTCCCTATCTTCACTGTGATGCACATCGTGAAACTGGATGTGAAATTTTCCACAACTGCCCTCACATCAGTACTTTAACTTTTCAAAACTGGGGTACATTTTATTTCACATTTTTGGATTTGGGATGTTTTATCTATAATTAGGCTAATTATACATACACGGATGGTTCTGGGTGCTTCTGGCTGCTTCTATGGCACAAATATATCTGAATTATATTAGCTCAGCACACAAAGGTACTAGAGACTGACTGCAGATGCACCGTCAGATTATCTAATACCGGAATATCTAATAGCTAATGCTGGAATGGACAGTACAAACTGCTGTCACAGCAAATTCAATGCCACATAGAACAGCAGTACTGGAGGGCTAACACGTTTGTCTGGCCAGGCATTTGCAGAACTTGTTCAAAGAAAACTCATCATCATTACTAAGTTGTGTTAAATAAGCAAAACGTATGAAAAAGAATCAGAACGATGACATAATGAGACACCCTGAGTTATCTCCAAATTGCAGGTATAGAGGTCAAATGTGCTTTATTACCCTGTTTCCTTAGATATTACAAAATTATTAATGGAAAAAAATGAGCAAGTTTTCTGGTGGAAAAATTATTAAGGCGTTTTCATATAAAGGTTTTATGGGTAGGAGAATGTGCTATGCACATATCAACTGTAAATGTCTGTATTCCAGATATATGGGACTATCTAAGGCCTTTGTACTGGAAATCCTTTTCACAGTTCTCTGATAAACCACTGTATTCTTCTTCATCTAAGTTCAGTCACCAACCCAGGAAAAAAAAGAACACTAATGTGTTCTCATCGACTCCTTTGAACCATAAATTTCAAATCATGTTTTCATATATAAGAAGTCAATGAATAATGGCAAGTCTCCATGATCAGCTTTTGCAGAACAAACAGAAATCTTCAAACAAAATAATTTTCAGACAAACTTGGAAATAAGAAATCTACATAACTGACAGTCTTACTGGGGCTCTCTCTAGTTACTATTCCAATTTTAGATTTCAGTATCCAATTAATTAGATATTTGAGGGAGATAGCTTGCCTAGTAAGAAAAAAGTGAAGAAATAACCTATAATTATTCTATGCAGATATATTCAAAAGTACAAATTTTATGAAGAAACAAAATCTACATTTTAAAACCTCTAATGAAATGAAATTAAATCTATGTGGGAACAAGAGATTACACAGAATTAAAAGAATGTTTCTCTAAATGATTTTACTCATCTGAAGTTTTTCTTCTGTGCAGATTCCTAGGCCATGATGAAGAGTAATTGAAGCTGTAAAAGCCTCAGGAGAGGACTAGAAATCTAAAATAGCAAATGTAAATACACTGTCGTTAGAGATTAGAAACCAGGAAAACTGCATCACCACAGTTTAAGAACAGACAACCAAGAATGTTTTACAAGTTTTTCTAGACCGATGGTTCTCAACCTTCCTAATGCCATGACCTTTAACACAGTTCTTCATGTTGTAGTGACGCCAAACATAAACTTATTTTCTTTACTACTTCATAACTATAATTTGTTACTGTTTTGAATTGTAATGTAAATATCTGATATGCGAGAACCACTGCTCTAGAGAAATCACTGATTCTTTGTTTTCATTTCATGTTTCCTTTTTATTGCTCACTGTTTTAAACCTGACCAGGACCTGGAAACAAGGTACAACCACATTGTATTTCTGAGTTGATCTTTCTTAGTAATTTCCTTCTACAAACATCATTACTATTTCTTCTTCAAGAGTACTTTATACCTCAACATCTGTTATTAAAAGCATTTTATACGAAATGATTTATTCTATCAGTGGGTTTAAAATAGAAAGTACTAGCAAAAAAAGAAAAAAGAAATTTACATACTACTCACAAATTCTATCTCATCTCAGATTTCTCTATGGTTAGAATAAAGACAGATGAATCTTTGTCCATCCTAGGTGTTAGCTACCAAACAGCACGTGGAAGAGTGTGTATGAAAGAATTTTACTCCAGATCAGGTAAGATGCTAGACTTTGGACAAGTGACTTACCCTGTACAGACTTCAATTTGAAAAACAGCTAGCTTACTAAACTGAGGCACACAGAGTTTAAAGATTTCCAAGAGCATGTGCCTGTCAGTGAATTCCCAAGGAAAGTCCTCTTCTAGAAACAATTGGCAGGCCATTTGAAATGTTTCCATAAAGATTTTATATTGATAGTGCCCCCCCCCTTGCTCGGAATGTGTGTGTGTTTGTTGTATGCAGATTAAATAATTATTTACAAAAAAATATTATAGAAGGAAAAGAAAGTCTGAATCACTATTTCCTCAAAGAGGAAGGGCTTCCAGAAATTAAGATGAAAATTAAGACCAACCTTGATAATTAAAATCCATGCTGATTTGGCTACATGAAAAACTAAATAACCCCCTCCAACACGACAATAAACTCAGTAAATGACCTCATTGTGTATCGGTAGATAGGGGAGAAAGGAGAATCATGGAATGGAGAGGAAGGCCATAAAAGTCAAGAAGGACACTATCTGATCCTGAACTATTTATATATTCTCCCATATTTCTACATTTAGTAGACACTTTAACAGCAAGAACGTCTGAGACCTTTACATTTTTCTTCCTTTTCAGAGAATAGTGGAGGCTCACACCAAGGAACGGAACAGAGAAGCCTTCTCTGCCTAGCTCACTCTATTTTATGGAAGGAAATGCTTTCCATTTCTATGGCAAACAGAGCCAAAAAGATCCTAACTAACTTGTAAATCTCCTGTTTGCTGCAGGGAAGGTATCTCTTTTCTCTAAAGCTGGTTGGAGTCCTGAAACAGAACAAAACTCAAGAAACCACAGCCAGGCAGGAATTCCAGGCACCTGAGATGTTCAAGGAACTTGTTTCATATTTTACTTCTCTTTTGTTTCTAGTTTTAGCTCTCATCTTAAGAACATTTTCTCATATGTATGAATACATAAACTTACTTAAATGTATATATTTAATATACTTATTTATTTGATTCATTTATTTATACACACAGTGCCCTGCATTTTATATAAACACTGCATATTATAAATCAGTATTCAAGAACCTGCAAAAAGTGAATGATATATTTATATTTGATACATGTTCTATAAAACATTGGAATGTATTTCATAAGCTTGTTAAAATTACATTTAAAGCAGCATATCCCATATTATCAAATACATACTACTCAAGATAAATAACGCAAAGTTATTTTTTTAAAAAACAATACAAATTCCAAAATGATGCCCGTGTGCTCCATTCTTAGGAAGACATGAGAATGTACAGGGCAGCTGACTGTGAAACTCTGGGTCAGAGTAAGGGAAGGAGAGAACACAACGAACACGTCCTGGCAGGCTCACCTTGACGAGCCGCAATAAATGGGACTGACGGTAGGCACCCGGAAGCCGGCGGAAGAAAAGACATCTAATAAAAGAGAGTCAAGGTTCACGGAGGAGGGAAGATTTAACTGCATTAAGAGAGATAAAATGTGCATGGGTTGCAGAAAAGCAGAAAAGAACATTTCAGATGAAAGGGATAATGATAACAGAGTTGGACAGGAAAGGAAACATGAGTGACTTTAGAGGCAAAGAAAAGACGAGCCTGCCTAGCGGCCACCATTCAAACTGACAAAATAACATTAGCAGCTAGTGTTTACAAAGGGTTTACTATGCCAGGTTTTTTTGTTCTGTCTTTTTTTGTTGTTGTGCCAAACCCCTTAAATGCGTTAGATGGTCACAGAAATAAGCATCAAATCAATAAAGCAGGTACAATATCATCTGTTTTGATAGGTAAGAAAACAGCTGTCTTAGGCTCAAGTTCAAAGTCTGAAGTTTCCCTGGACAATTCAGGTAACAAATCCAAGTTCCCCAACTGGTCTATAAGAGCATCAAGATTCATTCCCAGATAAATCCAATTCTCAAGTCCAGGCTTTGAAGCAAACTCCTTTATTTAATGGAAACAGGAAGCTTAAACTGCTGAGACGTTTGTCCTGTAACAAGACTGCCAACGAATAGGAAAGGACCATTGAAGGTGAAAGTGATTCTAAAATAACCTAACTGTAATGATACTAGAAAACAGGATATCCACACGCTTAAGAAAAAAAAAACTGGAGTCATATTACAACACATACAAAGATCAGTTTTAAAAGGATTAAAGAGTCTGAGGACACGAAAGACAAAGCATCTGAAATTTTAAAACTGCAGGAAGCTTCTCAGTGAGCTAAGCAATGCATTATTTGGATATGATGGCCAAAGCATGGGGAGAAGTGAAAACTTACAAGTGGGATTACATAAGAATAAAATGTCTCTGCCCAGCAAACGAATACTAGGCAAAGAAGCACCCTACAGAAAGGAGATACATTTGCAAACCATATATTTGACAAGGCAAGAGGTTAATATCTATCTGAAGTGTATAAGAAACTCAACAGCAATTAAGACAAATAACCTAATTTTAAAATAAGCAAAAGACCTTAATAAACATTTTCTTCCAAAAAGGTATGAAAGCATCATTTAGGTGTATAAAAAAGTACTCAATACAATTCATCACCAGAAAATACAGCTTAAAAGCACAAGGCAATCAATTTATTTCTAATATCAGAGATCAGACCTCTACTCTTGCCTGATGTGTCTAAAACAAAAAGGGGGAACTGTAGAGAGCTGCGGAATGCTATGCCTTAAAGATTGACTGGTTTCCGCCTTCCACCTTTCCGATGGTGAGTAATATTCCATTGTGTAGATGTACCACAATTTCTGCATTCATTCTTCAGCTGAGGGGCATCTGGTCTGTCTCCAGCTTCTGGCTATTGCAAATAAAGCTGCTACAAACATGGTTGATCAAATGACTCATGCTCCAACCAAGTACCATGCATGGAGATAACCTAGAACCCCTGCACAGATGTAGCCCATGGCAGTTTAGTGTCCAAGTGGGTTACATAGTAATGGGAAGAGGGACCGCCTCTGACATAATCTGATTGGCCTACTCTTTGATCACCTCCCCCTGAGTGGGGAGCAGCCTTACCAGGCCACAGAAGACAACAATGCAGCCACTCCTGATGAGATCTGATAGACTAAGATCAGAAGGAAGGAGAGGAGGACCTCCCCTATCAGTGGACTTGGGGAGGGGCATTCGTGAAGAATGGGATGGGAGGGTGGGATCGGGAGGGGAGG
Organism: Meriones unguiculatus; assembly: GCF_030254825.1. Classification (NCBI taxonomy): domain Eukaryota; kingdom Metazoa; phylum Chordata; class Mammalia; order Rodentia; family Muridae; genus Meriones; species Meriones unguiculatus. The sequence continues at coordinate 29,533,778 of NC_083368.1, read as the reverse complement.
ATGGAGGGGCTTATGGGGGGGATACAAAGTGAATAAAGTGTAATTAATAATATATATATATAATAGATCAGTTACACTAAACTTAACATGAAATAAAATGCCACATACACAGAAAAAAAAATTCTAAATATTCTGATTATAATGATACAAAGATATGTAGGCCAGAGATGTAACTCAGTGGAAGGTACTAATATAGGCAAGTTTTTGGGTTATGCCCTCAGCATTGCAAAACACAGAGTAACATTTAACTATATAAATATGACATACTGTGATACATGAATGATAAATATAGCAGGAATATTTATAAGAAACATATGTAAACAAGCAAATACTTGGTCTCATTTACTTATTCCACAGTGCATATATATTTTAATATGTACAGCTTTCATTGCCAGCTTTACCTTAATTGGCTGGGAAAGGATGGAAGGAAAACTCCAGAGACAATAACATGACAGCAGTAGGTAGGAAGGAGCAGCGAAGAGAGCTTCTCTTAGCAGCCCCATTGCAAAAGCATAATGTAAATCTCCAACTTGGGGTAGACTTTAGTGAAGACACACATACGTGTTCATCTGAATGTTGTTGGGATAACAAGCATCCATAGCAGCTGAGACCACATGCTGGATCATTAGCACTCTAGAGAAGTCACCGTCAGCAGGTCACAGTGCGTGTCAGCAACCCCAACATTTCACACAGCCAGGGGGTTAGACCGTGAGCCAAACGCCAGCCTGGGCTACACAGCAAGACCATGTCAAAAAGATCAAAATAAAGTAGTAGTAATAATAATAGTAAAAATAAAACCATGCTCTTCATGATCACAGGGGATCTGCAAATGCAGGACCCATTAACCAAAAGGGAAGAAGAATTGCTATGTCAGTTTCAAATCTTTCTTCAAATAATTCAATTCACAACAGGTTACTAAGAATGAAACTAGAGTGTGATGATTGAGAGTAATAAAGAGCAACAATATGAGTATGTTGAAAAAACATTGAAGTATTTACTTTTTAACTAATGGCATGTTGTTTAGCTTTCTTAATTATGAAGAAAGCAGTTCTCTTTGATTTTAATTTATACCATTCTGTGGCAATAAAAGGAACTGTATATATGGATTACATAATGTACATTCATAAAAATAGATGAAAAGAAGTATCTTTGATACTAAGAATGGAAATTATTTTCCCTGGAGTCCCTTGTACTTTTAAGTGGTATGCATACCAATGAAAATTCACTCACAATTTCCACCCACATCTGGACCGACTGTGGATGTGCATGAGTGTACATGCAATAATGAAAAAAGATCTTTTTAACTATTTATCTGTTTCTGTATTCAGCTCTTTACTGATTCAAATAGGAAAGGAATATAAGCATCAGTTTTCTACAATTCAGAATGGTAGAAACCATGAAGATTATGCTATTCTTTAACTATGCATTCATATGTCCACATTAATGAGCACGTTTAGTGAACTAATGACCTGGTCCATTGTTTTCCAACATTTACCTTCCTCTTACTATTTTCTCAACTTACTTCCATCATCCCATGTTTTCAGATTTCGAATATGTAGCTAACATCAGTCCTTCATGAACAGAAGCAAAAGGCAAGGTCCTCCAAAATGACCATTGCACAAGGAAGTTTTTCTCATTCTTCTCCTTGCTATAAGAAACAACAAAATTTTCCTCCTATAGATACAGTAGCTATGATATACTCTTACTCCATAGGAGGCTATTAATATTATCAGACTTTGTTTTAGATATGCTCAGAAAGTAGGAAAAAACCATGTAGGCCAGATAAGATAGTTAAGGCACTTGGGGTTTGCACAAGCACATTTTAGTCACATGACCTGTCATTCTGATTGGATCAAGTTCAAGAATGACTTGAAATGGACAATGAACACAACAACTGGCTGAGCTACACATCTTCCCTTCCCTGATTTTCTCTGTCTTTTTCTCCCCATTTCCTCCCTAAGAGAATAGAAATGTTCAGCCAATCCAGAGGAGTGAGGACTCGATGTGTCCATGGATAGAGAGAGGCAAGAACAGTAATTTAAAATTGTACGTTAAACTCTTTCAGATCAAATACAAAGTGTGATACAGAATAATCTATGACTACACATACAAAAGATTGTTCCACAAAGCAGACTTGATAGAGTAAGCAGCTCGTAATTTCAAAAACATTCAGTCAAATGTCCACATTTATTTCATATGAGCTAAACATCAGAGCAATCAAATAGATAAACAAATAAAGCCAAGGATCTCTTCTCCTTTTGTTGCTACTATACATGGCCACTAACATACTGTATATTTTTGAAAACCATGTAATTTTGTTTGTTTGCTTGAGACAAGGGCTAGCTTTGTAATTCAAGTGGCCTACAATCCTCTTGCCTCAGGCTCCCAAGTACTGAGATTGTAGGCATGTGCCACTAAACCTGGCTTAAATTATGTAATTTTAAGTGGTACTTGGGAAATCATGTAAAATCCCTTTCCCTGTGGGATAGAACACCGGGTTTTGCTTAGAGAATAATAAAAGGATGCCAAGAATTGGCAATAAGCACAGATCTATGAAAAATCAATAAGAAACTGTAGGAAAGCCCTCCCCTGAAAAGATACCCGCTTCTTAGATTGGAAAAATATCTTAAGCAAAGAATACAAAATAGGTATGACTCAGAAATATTCTATCATCGATTTTAGCAACACACGCAGAAAATAATTAACAACAATTCTATATTTACATAGGAACAGATGCTATTTATGAACACACTTTTTAGGAAACCAGAACAGAATTCTGTTTATTGAAACAAAACAGCTATATTTTCATTTCTTTTAACAGATTTGCTCCTAAGTAAAGTAGCATTTCAAAATATGATTTGGTCCACACACATCTTAGAAGAGGCATAATCTACCTCTCAAGGTTAGAGATGAAATTAATAAAAACCATAATTTAACCAAACGCAATTATCCTTATCTGATACGACTAATGAGAAGAGTCACTCTACATTCCACCCTATCTGGACTGGGGACAAAAGCATGTAAAATTGTGTGGAACTGCCTAACAAAAGACAAGGGGGAGGGGCTACATCTTCCAACAAAAACACAAGACTTCAGGCTTCCTTAAATTTCAGGAGCCAAAGTTTTGGGCACAGCAAATGTTTATCGCATAAGGCCTCAGATTAGTCCTCTAGCACTCTCTGGTGTAGGTATTCTGGTGTGGGTATTGGGTATAAACCTAACCCTCTAGTGTAAGACCTTCAATGGAATGGGATCCATTCCCATGACAAACTTAGATAGAAAACTGGATTGTATAGGTTTAATTGAGTCGCCTGTCACTTGACTGCATTAACGCAGTGGAAGATACTCTCTTGAGACTTGGCCTTACTTAATCAGGGTAACTGAATCTGGCTGGAAGAAAAAAAAAGTGTTACTATAGAAAAAAAGCAATTACTATATTGTGAGCTATCTATGAAAGGAATCATGGTGTAAGACCTGAGGGACCCCCAGTTTTTAGAGAGGACCTCAGTCATAATGACATGGCAAATGCTGAATTTCTCCAACAACTTGGGTATTGGGTGTGCTCCCTGGAAGAGAACCTTGAATCTCAGCTCTGATTGGTTACCACAAATCACCTTTGGCTACCCAGAACAGAAGAACCAGTTCATCTGAAGGGGCTTATGACCCACAGAACTTTTGATGATCACCTTCTTAGGCGCCACATTTTCTGCAGTTTGTTAATCAGAAAATCCACCCTAGCCAAAACTCTACCTTCTCTTTATAGACCATCTGCAACAGTAGGTGTCTGCAACAATGTTTCTTAAGTCTGGATGACTGCACATCTGCTCTTCAGGCTAGATCCAGGCCATAGTGAAGATACATAAAAACTGGAACAACTCTTGGAAGGAGGGTGGATGAGGAATTTAACAACTGACATGTTCTTGAATTGACAGCTGAAAAGCAGGCCACTGAGAGGTGTAAAAAGAGGTCAGATTTGGAAGACAGCTACAAGGTTGGATTATGATAGTGAATGAGAGAATAAAAGAATACTAGCTTCAGCTTGGATACGCTCATGTGTAGAGAGGAAAGAAATGGGAGTAATGAAAGGAGTTTCGAGGACAAGAGAATTGATATTTTCAAGAACATACAGAGAAGATGAAGAATAATGAACACAGCATCATTAACGTAAAGACTGGTACAGCATTGAGGACTTGAGTGCAGATGGATTCAGCAGAGCAGTCCTGGCAGAGCTACATAGGGAGAATGCAGAAAGTGGCTCTTGTACCTTTGTTATTAAAGATAGGCAATGAATTTACATAACAATGACTAGCACAGATTCTTTTAAAATAGAAAATATAAATTTATAACAGGATAAAAATATTTTCACTATACTTTTTCTAAGTTTTTTTTTTTTTACATGAATGGGTGTTTGCCTGCAGGTATGTCTTTGAACCATGTGTGCAAGCATTGCCTGATGAGGCCAAAAGAACTTGTCAGAGCCCTTAGAAATGGAGTTACAGACAGTTGTGAGTCGTCACATGAGTGCTAGGAACCAGACCTAGGCTCTCTGCAGAACAAACATCGCTCCACCTCTTTGCTCTATTTCTAATAATAATTCCAGTCCTTGAATTCTACATTACTTCAAAAGATGGGGGCACAAAACTGAGTTCTGATTATAGTTGCCCTGCGTGATTTTTTTTTTCCAACATAAAACTCCATCTCGTAAAGTTGATGATTATGGTTGCCATTGTTTGCAGAACCACAGGGATGGAAAGCTGTGGGATTCCCCGGTAGGATAAAGCCACGTACTGCAGAACTGCTGTACAGAGAACAAAGATGCATCTTTCTGTTTTAGTGACATTTTTGGAGTTTGTTTGCTTATAAACTGAAGCTCACGCCTAAGCGTTCATCCAATGCCTTTGTGATTCACAGGGCAATGGATGTGCATCACAAGCATCACAAGCAAACACAAGTCAGCATCTTGAACCTTACACACTGCTAAATTCTTTGACAGGATAAATTTTTGGGTAGAATTAGGGAAGTGCTGAAGATAAAACCCAGCACCTCACATATCCCGGACAAGTGAATATTCCCAATGCCTGTAATTTTAAATGAAGTTAAAACAAGCCAATGATTTATGGAATGTGTCCCTTCGTGGTCTGTATGTCCCATAGAATAGAAGTACTATATCTCTGAGGAGGACATAGCAAATACTGAAAGTCACACTTGCCCGAAACTAATGATACAAAAAGAAACATAAAATCTCCTCTGTTTTCAGGCAGTTCATGATTCCTCGACATTCCATGCTAGCTAGTCACAATGCCCATGGGATGCAAAGCAATATATTCATGAGATTTTAAGTTTAGTATTAATCCACTTTCTCTGGTTTTCTACCTTGTTCAACGTTCACTTCTCTGAACATCAGTATATTTCCCACTGACGGTGTTACAGAATCAGTATATGTGATTACAGTATCACATAAAACAAAAGGGATCTGTTTTTATAGAAGAATTCCCAGAAGACAAGGAATGTGGAAGCAAGCTCTAGCCACCCAAGCTTCTTCTAAAGGGCAAATATCAAGTCATCATTCTTCACTGGTCATTACCGGGGTCAAAGGCTGACAGATAGATAACAGCAATAAAAAAACATAAAAGACAGAAGAAAGCTAACAGAATCTAGACAGAAGGGTAAATAATCAATACTTGTTCTCATCTTTTCCTTTCCTCCACATGTGAATCTGGGCTTTAGGTTTGCATATCTCATAAGAAATAGACTAAAAAGAGGTGATTTGGTAAAACATGTAGGCTGCCCCCATGAACTATGAAATTAAATTTTCGGGAATTTCAATCATAAAGACTACATTAAATCACCTCCCCCTGAGGGGGAAGCAGCCTTGCCAGGCCACAAAGGAGGACAATGCAGCTAGTCCTGAAGATACCTGATAAGCTAGGGACAGATGGAAGGGGAGGAAGACTCCCTTAACAGTGGACTGGGGGAGGGGCATGGGAGGAGATGAGGGAGGAAAGGTGGGGTTGGGAGGGAATGAGGGAGGGAGCTACAGCTGGGATACAAAGTGAATAAACTGTAATTGATATAAAAAAAACTAAAAATTTAATTTTAAAAGACTATATTAATACATAGTAGCAGTGTACTTCAAATTTCAAAATTATCTCAAGATCAGTATTAAACTGATTTAAAGCACTCCTACCCTTTGATCCGATAACTTAATTATTGAAAATCTTTTAAGAAATTATCCCCTGAAAGCATCTGAATAGCTTCATTTATAAAGTTCAAGATTAAAAAATAATAATAATATGAACATTTAGTAAAATGTGAAATTTTGTGTGGGGGGGTGGGGAGTTCAAAACAAGGTTTCTCTGTATAGCCCTGGCTCTCCTGGAACTTGCTTCTCAGATCAGGCTGGCCTTGAACTCCGAGATCTGCCTGCCTCTGCCTCCTGAGTGCTGGGGTTAAGGGCTTGTGCCACTACTGCCTGGCTTTTAAAATGTGAATTTCATCATAAATTATGGATCATGGGAAACAGGATTTTATGAAGCCATAATTAAACACAGAATATGTAGAGATGTCTGCGTCAAACGTTACCTGGGAAGAGGAGAATACAGATTCTAAATAGTGATCACAATGACTTAAACTTGTGTGCTCCAATCAGGAAAGGGAAAGGAAGACATGAAAGATCAAAACATCTGTTTGCTCCAGAGAACAAGATAAGAGAGAAGGCTGTTTTCTTCATTTCATGTCTTCATTATCACAGTGCTGTCAAACAACCCTTCAAAAATGTCTGACTAAAGCAGGAGAGCTGTTCATATTATTCTACCCCATTAATTTCTCATCGTTAGGTAGGAAGGAAAGATAAAGAGTTCTCAAAATAAAGAAGGATGGGCTCAATTTACCCACAGGTTTCATACCACACAGGCAACCACACAGACATGACACTATTTGAGTAAGTGTGAGAGTAACAGCGAGGAAGGCGAGGAAACTTCTTCATGTGTGGCCGATGGTGCAGATTCACACAGCTGGCTACACTGTTCATCATTAAAGCATCGCACAGCATAACACATCTTAAGGGATTCAGTGAGAAAATGCAAGGCTGCGTTAAAAGTGGGACTGTGAGAACTACTTTCCATCTTTATCCATTTGCATATCTGTCTTTAGCCTCATCAGAATGCTGCACAGAAAAAGGGCAACTTCCCCATCAAAGGAATTAGGAGAATAAAGACATTCACACTAGAGGATTTCTGTACTTCAGGAGGGAGACAAGCTTTGCAACAACTGTAACTACTTCTTTTCATGCCTTAGAGAAGGTTTCAAGCAACATACAAAGGGAGGAAAAGGGAAGATTATAAAGAAAAGAAAGTAGGCTAAGCACATTGTATGTAAAAACGCAGGAATTATTCCCAAATGTGCCAGAGGTAGAAAACATAACATGCTACTTATTTGTCTTCTGTATTTGTATTTAATTTTGCTATCAACTTACAAGCTTTTTGTAACATGAAAGGTTATATGATGAATATATTTAAGTACTGTCTGCTTGCCATTCCTCAGCAAGGAGATGGGAACATGAAAAAAAATCAAGTAAACCCATGCTTCCCCAGACTGCATTCTAAGCTGAGGAAGAACAAGCAACTTGATTACGAGCACACTGCCAGAGAACAGCTTTCTAGCTGGGAATTTGGAAGTAGCATTCTCTGACAGGATCTTGCAGGAAAGCACAGTGCTAGGCTTCTGCTACTTAGCCAAGCACAGCAATTACACCAATGTACTCTGTACTTTGATAACAGCGTCCAAGCCCTACTTTTGAGAAACAGCCACATCTTATCAAGGAATAAGACACTGGCCAAAGCAATTCACCCAGCCATCTAGACCAACTACCACACTCCTTTCTCTTGAAGTTTTGGTAATTATTACATGGGGAAAGAAAAGTTGTCTTTCCTACATCATTTGGTAAAGTCTTTGGTAGTATGAACAAAAATGAATTTCAAGAAAATGACTCTGAGGACATAATGGTATATGCCTGTAATGCCGATACAGAGACTGAAGCAGAAATATCACAAGTTGGGAGACAGCATGAGCCACACAAAGACACCCTGAAATGATAGATAGATAGATAGATAGATAGATAGATAGATAGATAGATAGAAGATGGATGGATAGATGAATAGATAAATAGATAGATAGACAGATGATAGATATAGATAGATAATAAATGACATATACATACATATATACATACATCAATAGATAGATGATAGATGGTGAGGCTAACACAGTAACACAGACTAAGAGGGAAAAGAATAAAAAATTAAAAAATAAGAGAGGACTAGAGAGATAGCTTAGGGGTTAAAAGTACTTGATGCTCTTCCAGAGGACCCAAGGGTTTGGTTCCCAGAACTCACATTGGGTGGTTCACAACTGCCTGTAACTCTAACTCCAAGAAATCCCACAACATTCTTCTGGTCACCCATGGCATACACTAAACAAACAAACAAATAAACAAATACAATATATTTTTAAAAGGTGCTTGAGAGATGGCTCAGGGACTATAAGCAATGATTGTTTCAGAAGGCCAGGGTTTTTTCACTTGTTAAATTAAATTCTCATTCAATATAAACTATTTTCTTAACTGGTCATAATGTAATTTGGTGACAAAGATCGCACTGTTTTCCATGTCAAGACTCATTTACCACATATTAATCCACTAGAGTATAGAATTTTAGTTGCAAATTATTGAGAACATCAAAATTTCAATGTCATGAAAATGTCTGGTGTCACTCATTGGGTCCAAGTGTCTTTAAATCTAGGAAAGCAAAGGTTATGTTAAAAACATGCAGTAAAAGAAGAAGAAACTCCAAATTAATTAACTTCCTTCAATCCAACATTCCCAAGTCTTTAATGACTCAAAGGCCCTGCTTTAAAATATACAGAGAGAGACAGAGACAGAAACAGAGACAGATCTGTAGGCTAAATGAATCTCCTTTCTTTAGGACTTACCTATCCTGGGTATTTTGATATAGCAACAGGAATATAGTGAAACATTGGACAAGGGAAAAACAGGACAGAAAATCAAAGAAAGGAAGATGTCTGAAAACAAAGTGTCTTGTTCTCTCAGTCAGAGTCTGGAGGTAGCCATTTTCTCCTATCTAAGCAGTTATACTAAGAGCTAGGTTACTGCTTTATACCATTGGGCTTCCTTGTTCCCATGCTTTTATACATGTTGTCATTACAAATAATCTGTGCCAGAATAATCCTATTTTGAAAGTCACTTGTTCCTTGCTGGGTGCTGCCTGATTCAATCCTTATTACATTTTGAATCATAGACTCTATGCATTCAGGAAATTTAATTTTTCAAAAAAAATGTTCCTTTTTAAAATATATTTAAATATATACTTCAAGCAACTTTTGACTGTCTGGATCAGGTCCATCCAGTGACAGTGGACAGATTAAAAGATGAATCATGGTTAGATTAGTGAAAAAGAGAATGTGACCAAGGTCTATACATACTGTAAGAAGCAAATCAAGGCCTTGGCGTCGCGTCTGCCCTCCTAGTAAGAACCCAAATATACAAGTCATCCATCCATGTGGCAGACATGCATTCTCCTCCAGACACAGATGTGCACTGCAGAGAGAGAGCAGGGCATTCCTGAGGAATAGCATCATGTGTGGGTGTGGTACTGGCCCTCCTCTCTCAGCACACTGAACTGGGGCACTAAAACCCCACCCTTTTAGGTCTCCAGTCTAAGTGATGGAGACTGGCTCTGGCCTGAGTGAACTTCCAGGAGAACGAAATAAGCTTGTCATTTTCCATGTGATCTCAGCAAACAGGTAGAGAAGCAACTAATTCTCAGCACCAGCTTCTTTCACCTTGGAGGTTAGAGGGCATCTGTTTGTCCCTCGCTGTGACTAACACCCAGTGCCTACACACTAACACAATGCCAATACTCATGAGAATATCAGCACCACTATATCAGATCAGCCATCAGCACTCCTCTAGGAAAAACTGAATATATATTTAAAATATGTCATTCACATATATATATATTTTTTTGCTAAACTCATAAAAAAAAAAAGTTCAGAAGCTTAGAGTTATCTTTATCTGTACTGTGGAAGATGACAGACTACCCAACCAGTCTTTCATGGTTTATGATATAATCTTCATTTAAAGGATAAAATATAGTTATGAGTAGACAGAGGCCCTTGGGACTTTCATAACCATCATTTAAATGTTAAACGTTAATGATTCCTCTTTTTAGGTTAATGTTAAACTGAGTTTGCTTCACAAGATTTAAAAAAAAAAAACGGGACTTTTGACGCTAATCCAATTTTTGCTTAGTGATTTACATTTTTTTTCAGAGAAGAAAGTTACTAGATATGTTATGAGATAACTAGTTTGATATTATAACTATACTCAAACTGTTTTACACAGTTTCACTAAGGTAAAAAAACAAAAACTAAAACAAAAACCACCATCAAAAGAATGTATGATGGAGAACTTTTGTTCAAAAATTTAGATAACATTATACAATCATTTCTTGAAAATTTAATTATGCAATATACTTTCTATAGGCTGCTAAATAAGAAACCAGGAACATGTTGCTAAGGAACCAATATTCACTGTTAAGAAATCACTGAAAGTATATTTGACCTCCAGGGGTTTTCATGTTCCAAGTGTGTGTGCCTCCGCACGAAAACAGGAAGCGAGCATACCATTTAGGGCCTTAGAGAATAACGTTGAATGGAAAATCATCCCTTGAAACAAAGTGCTTTTTCTCTTTACAACAAGCCATATCAACGGATGCGTAAATAAAGGGGAAACTTATGCCTTATAGTTCTTCCCAAATCTCAACTACCTCTTCGGTACAATTTGTTTCTCTGTTTGTATACATATTGTCAATGTGGAGGTGATAACTGGTAGAAGGGTGTTTGGGGCCTTGATTACCTGATATAATTTAGTAAAAAATGTCAGCCAGAAAGGATTCAAATAATAAATGACATTTCTTTCTAGGGGTTTTCAACAACATGGTTAATTGTTAAGACAGGGTTAGTTTTGTTTCTTTCTAGTGAGGGCAGAAACTCATTAGGTAGTAGAATTTGAGGCAAACCTCCTGCCCAACCTCCTGAATGTTATGATTCAACAACATTTTAATGTTTTTGTTTTTCATTTTAAATACACCGTGGCATCTTAAACACAAGGAAACAGCACCTAAAATAACCTCTGGGTGCCTCACCTCCGTGTTTTCAGAAGACAGAAAGAAGGCAAAGCCAGTTCCTTCTTGGCCATCTGACAACACTGCTTGCCTGGTCTCAACACAGTAAACACAGAAATGAGATACATCACGATTCCTACTCATTAACACGGATTTTATCTATTGACTTTATAGCATGTATCTTTATTAAAGTCTGGTTGAGGGAACTAAAAAAAGAACATAGCAAAGAAAAAAACTGTTAACTCGTTGGAACCATCTCGTTCTTTGGTAGTTAAGGAGAAAAGTAGCAGTTTGCAAGAATGTACACTGATAGCCTAGATATACATGTAGATTATAAATGCACACACATGCGCACACACACATATATATTTGTTTTGTTTTACAGAAAAAGAGAAATAAGAATATACACATTTAGTTGCATGTGTGTACATTTTCAAAAAACAAAACAAATAACTTAAAGGCAGGCTAGAAATTAAAGCAATGGGGGTGGGGGTGGTGGATTCAAAGATAGGTGAATGGAAAATATACAGAAAATTTCCCTAAGTTTGTACTCTACATATCTCATGTAGTTTTGAATGTGTAGGCATACATCTTACATATTTCAAAAATTAAAGCAATAGGAAAAATTAGTAGCCTTATTCAAAACGAAGCTGCACATGCAGCAAATGGGAAAATGAGTATCTAAGATAAATCCAGAATGCAGTGCATTATTTCTCCTTCAAAACACAGTAAGATCCAAAGTATGGTCAAATATCGTCAAACATTTTTATAACTAGCAAAGAGTGCTTAATCATGTCACTGGTTTTAGAAAATATGGATTTTCGTTAGAAAATGCATATTACACCTTAGCAAGCTGCAATGTAATTAATTATAATTAACTCATAGTTTTTAAATCTATCCACAGAAAGACCAAGAAGCTACAAACCCATAGCAAACCCTTCTCAGATCCAGATTTTATTCTCAAGCCATGTGGCGCTGTTCTAGGAGCCAGTGCTGCCTCTTTTTTGTTTGTTTGTTTGTTTGTTTGTGTTGTTTTGTTTTCTCAAAGTAAAGAAATGTTTATTTAAAAAGTGATACTGTCTCTGGCATGAACTCAGTGGCTGGCTCTTTGATCACCTCCCCCTGAGGTGGGGTGCAGCCTTGCCAGGCCACAGAGGAAGACAACGCAGCCAGTCCTGATGAGACCTGATAGGCTAGGGTCATATGGAAAGGGGGGAGGCCCTCCCCTATCAGTGGACTGGGGGAGGGGCATGGGTGGAGAAGAGGGAGGATGGGTAGAATTGGGAGCAGAGGAGGGAGAAAGGGAGCCACAGCCAGGATACAAAGTGAATAAATTGTAATAAATAAAATAATTTATTTAAAATGCAAAAAAAATAATAAAAATAAAAAGTGAGATGTTTGTCTTGTGGAAGTTTTATACATTAATCTTTTCTACACTAAGTAACAAAGTTTCATTGGCATTAGGATAATCTGAGTTTTCACCTTTTTATATCTTTCTTTTTAATAAATTGATTTATTTTTTAATTTTTATTTTTATTTATTCACTTTACATCCCAGTCATAGCCCCCTCTCTCCCCTACTCCAGGTTCCAACCTCCCTCCCTGCTTCCCCTAGCCTCTCCTAGTCCTCAGAGAAAGGGAAAGTCCCCCTTCCCACCCTCCCCAGCATGCCTCTTATTCCTACAGATTTGGGGTCCTTGGCAAGAGCAGTTCTGAACCCCTGAGCCACCTCTACAGTCCCAGAACTCCAGAACTCCTCATTTTTTTTAAGAATTTGCCCAGCAACGTGAGCTGACAGTGCCTGGACAGCATGCTTTGAGAAGCACAGTTTTAGGGGAAAACATAATGAAGACATTCAGGGTCATTCCTTCCCCGTTTATTATGTCTGGGGAAGAGTGTTACAAAATGAAGACAGGAGATGGCATCTCCAGACACCTCAGTCTGCAAAGTGTTTTCCACAAGCATGAGGACGTGGCTTCAGATCTCCAGCACCTATATAAAAAGCCGGGAATAGCACTGGTGAAACGGAGAGAGAATAGAACCACCCCACCACCACCACTTCCCAGCAACCACCGCACCCCACCCCAGACAGCCTGCCTAAGCCAGGGCCAGGGCCAGGGAGACTGTATCTCTTATTGACCCTGGGGACCAGTGAAGTGGAGAGCAATTACGAAGCCCCTGACATTGTCCTCTGGCCCACATATCCTCACATGAATACACACACACAAACACACACGTACATACAAATAAACAAATAAGAAAAGAAAACCTCCTTAAAATCTGATTGCGTTTGTCTCTCAGCAAGAGGAAAGTACACAACTATTTAATGGCTTTAAAACACACATCCACGACTTGGATTACAGAAAATTCAAAGGGGGAAAAACAATGAGCATGTTGGCTCCACTCCACAGATTTCATCACTTGAAAAAAGAAGGCTGAAATTTTCGATTAGTAATAAAAGAACAAAACAGGAGGAAAAAAAAAATTAAACTTCCTCATTTGCTGGAACAGGGTACTGGAGGAAAAAAGTGCAATCTGCCCAGTGTCTAAATCCAAGCTTTCGGTAATATCTGGCTGTGGGTTGGCCCTGGCCGGAGATGTTCAATGCACTCAGACAAAAGTGACGGTTGGGAGCTGCTTCCATTTCCTCCTCCATTTCACCAGTGCAGCTTTTGACTTGATCCAATCATATTTCTTCTAGCACTTAGCTTTCCTGGAACTCTTTTCTGAAACCCAATGCTTGAAGCTACACATGCCTTGATGACTGGTTCCAAATGTACAGTGAAGGATGGAGACTGCCAAGTTTCACGGCAGAGGCAGAAGCCACCGTTGCTTGATTTTGCTATCGTACAGGGAAACTGTTTCGTCGTTTTACTAATTTCTTCACCTCTTTGTAAAAGCCACATAAAGCGCATCGCCTTCATGGCTTGTTAATGTGTATTAAGTGCTTCTTAACCCACAGATCACATCTCTTAGAGCGAAACCAGCCTGAGCAACTTTCATCCTCTAACCCCTCCCGAGGTGGCATGGAAAGCCCTTTTTATGTCTTCTCCAACAAATGGCACATTCAATGTCTGCGACCCAAACTTAGATTAAATCCTTATTACTCTGTTTAGAATGAAAAGAGTATTACAGTGTACACTGAACTCCTGTGTAAGGTTCTACCGTGTCATTAATCATTGTTGAATAAAGCAGAACATATGTGTCTGTGGCTGTTGGAGTCCGTGGGGGCCCTGTGAACCTACAGATAACTAGGTCCCTACCAGAAGGTCTCCCAGTAGGTGGAATTTCTATGTGGGGTTATCAGTCTGGGAATTATTTCTGTAAAAGTTCTCCAGCGAAAATTTGAGGAGCAACATATGGGGATTGTTGGAATTTCATTTATCTTAACAGCATGATGGGGCTGGAGAGATAGCTCAGAGGTTAAGAGCGCTGCTTGCTCTTCCAGAGGTCCCAAGTTCAATTCCCAGCAACCACATGGTGGCTCATAAGCATCTATAATGAGATCTGATGCCCTCTTCTGGTGTCCAGGTGTACATGCAGCCAGAATGTTGTATACATAATAAAATAAATAAATCTTTCAAAAAAACAAAAACAACAAAACGGTATGATGGTATGACGAGTTGGTAGACACTACATGGCTAATAATTCAAGACCCATTTACCTCCTGGAGCCAGAAAGCTCCCAAGAAACTTCTGGATTGAATGTGGCAAATTCTCAGCATCTAGTGTATAACCAGAGGACAAAATTCTCTTCACTTCATTCTATTTATTTATTCACTTTTTTTTTTTTTTTTTTTTTTTTACTGGGGATTGAGTTTAGGGCCTCCTCCATACTGTTCAAATGGTCTAACACTGAACTATATCACCGGTGTCTGCTTCTTATTCTGAGACAGGGTCTCACAAGGTTACCTGGGCTGGCCTTGAACTTATTCCATAGTCCAGGTAGGCTTTGGAGTTGCAATCTTCATAAACTCGGCCTCCTGAATACAGGATTAAAAGTGTTTATCTCCACTTCCAGCTTAATTTTTGTTGTTGAAACAGGGTCTCGGGTAGCTCAGGCTAGCTTCCAATCCACTATGTGGTTGAGGATGACCATGAACTTCTGATCCTCCCGCCTCTACTTCCAGAGCTCTGCCATTATAGGATTTTCCCACCGCAACCAGTGTATATGGTCCGAGCTGGAGTTCGGATTGGAACCCTGGGCTCTGCATGCCGGGGAAGCACTGAATTAAGCGGGCTACAGCTCTGCCCCACCCCTGGCTTAACTTCTTGATAACGCTTCAGATTCAGAGAAAGCCTCATCAGCTGACTCACAAATTTAAGGGATAATGCAATGTATATTCTTGTGAAAAATGCATGATGGGAACTCGGGACAATGTAAGCAGCACCAGGGTCCAGGACATTGCCATACCAATGCAGAGCAGAGAGACATCCCTATCCTACTCTGATAAATGTATACTCTTAGCAGCCAAATTTTACAGGAACTCAGTGTGCCAGGTGGTTTTGTGACATGTTACCTGTCCACTCCAAAAGCTGTCAGCCATCCTGGACTCACCGGCCTTGGCTGAACAAAGGAACATTTTATTCTACTTTGTATCAACATATATCAAAGACAAACACAATTAACATTTCAGGCCTCTGAGGTAACAGAGGTTGTTACTCTTTTTAGGAAGTCAAAATAGATGTTTAAAAATCTTAAAGTGAAATAATTTCATTAAGGATATGAAATAAATAATGAAATACTAGATATTTTGATATATCTAACAGTGTATTCTCACCATTCTGTGAAAATGTATAACAATGTATTCTCACAGAGCATAAATGCTTGTATTTGTGTTCTGTATTTTCAGTAAAGAATCCTCCTCTATAGTGAAAGTTTCAGGGAATGGAAGTATACATCTGTAATCTGAGTCTAAGGAGAAAGGGGCAGTTGAATATGAGGCAGAAGCAAGCCTGGTCTATGTGGTGGTCTCAAATGAATCAATTCGTTTATTCACTCATTTTAAAACTAGGCTAAAGTCTTTTTAACGGAAAAAATAAATAAGATGCTAGAACTGATTAGCAAGTGATCAGAGAGGGAGAGTCTGGGAAAGAATTCAAACGAAAAACACTTGAATTGAAAGAAATACTTCCGATTGTCTCATCAGTACACTGGACATGAGTGAGGCGAGAATCTATGAGCCTGAAGAACTGTCAAGAGAAGCACTATTCCTAATTGTCTGAGAAAGCGCCAGATTGATTTCCAAAGTGGTTGTACCAGTTTACATTCCCACCAGCAGTGGAGAAGGGTTCCCCTTTCTCCACAACCTCTCCAGCATGTGTTGTCACTTGAGTTTTTTATTTTAGCCATTTTGATGGGTGTAAGGTGAAATCTTAGGGTCATTTTGATTTGCATCTCTCTGATGGCTAAGGACATTGAACATTTCTTTAAGTGTTTCTCTGCCATTCTATATTCCTCTACAGAAAATTCTCTGTTTATCTCTGTAACCCATTTTTTAATTGGTTTGCTTGATTTGTTGCTTTTTAACTTCTTGAGTTCTTTATATATTCTGGGTATTAGCCCTCTGTTGGTGAAGATCTTTTCCCAGTCTGTAGGCTGTCATTTGGTTCTGATGACAGTGTCCTTTGCTTTACAAAAGCTTTTCAGTTTCATGAGGTCTGAGGTCCCCATTTATTGATTGTTGATCTTAGAGCCTGTGCTGTTGGTCCAGCTATACCACTCTTAGGCATATATCCAAAAGATGCTCAAGTACACAGCAAGGACATTTGCTCAACCATGTTCATAGCAGCTTTATTTGTAATAGCTAGAATCTGGAAACAACCCAGATGTCCCTCAACAGAGGAATGGATACAAAAATTGAGGTACATTTATACAATGGAATACTACTCAGCAATTAAAAACAAGGAAATCATGAAATTTGCAGACAAATGGTGGGATCTAGAAAAGATCATCCTGAGCGAGGTATCCCAGAAGCAGAAAGACACTCATGGCATATACTCACTTATAAGTGGATATTCGACAGATAATAGGATAAACATACTAAACTCTATACTCCTAAAGAAGCTAATCAAGAAGGAGGACTCTGAGTAAGATGATCAATCCTCATTCAGAAAGGTAAAGGGGATAGGCATTTGAAGAGGGAGAAAACAGGGAACAGGACAGGAGCCTAACACAGAGGGCCTCTGAAAGATTTATCCAGCAGGTTATCAAAGGAGTTGGTGAATCTCATAGCCAAACTTTGGGCAGAGTGCAAGGAATCTTATGGAAGAAGGAGATAGAAAGACCTGGAGGGAGCAGGAGCTCCACAAGGAGAGCAACAGAAGCAAAAACTCTGGGGTCTTTTCTGAGACTGATACTCCAACCAAGGACCATTGATGGAGATAACCTAGAACCCCTGCACAGATGTAGCCCATGGCAGCTCAGAATACAAGTGGGTTCCCTAGTAATGGGAGCAGGGACCGTCTCTGACATGAACTCAGTGGCTGGCTCTTTGATCACCTCCCCCTGAGGGGGGAGCAGCCTTACCAGGCCACAGAGGAAAACAATGCAGCCAGTCTTGATGAGACCTGATAGATAGGCTAGGGTCAAAGGGAAGGGGAGGCGCACCTCTTCTTTCAGTGGACTTGGAGAGTGTCATGGGAGGGGATGAAGGAGGGAGGGTAGGATTGGGAGGAAATGAGGGAGGGGGCTACAGTTGGGATACAAAGTGAATAAACTGTAATTAATATAAAAATTAAAAAAGAAGTGTCAAGAGAATCTTGAACTTCAGCTACAGAAAGCCATAGAAAAAGTGCAGGGATTGAAAAAATCTAATGAACAAATGAATAAGCCAAATACCTTATAAAATGTAACAAGACCAGAACACGTTTACAACCAACCTAAGTGCCTCTATCGAGGCCTCCCTTCCAAGTCCTACAACACACCCAGCGATGTGTCCGTGCTGTAAATCGGACTGCCTATGAGTATTAGACATCCTAAACAGAATATTGCTGAGGCAAATACACATGTAGTTCCTGCCACTTCCATGTATGTCTTAGTGGGCAGCAATAGCACTCATCTGGGAACACCACTCGAGCCCAACAACCGTCAACAGAAGAAATTCAGAGCTGCACATCTATGGTAACACTGAAGGACACAGGTGGTGGAAATGAAAAGTTAAAAATAAGAATGTGTGTCCTGTCGTTGTGACAATCATTTCTGTGTGAAGGTCTCTCAAGTAGAGACCATTGTTTAGTATTTTAAAATTTTGTGTGTGTGTGTGTA
The DNA here is from genome assembly GCF_030254825.1 of Meriones unguiculatus. NCBI lineage: Eukaryota > Metazoa > Chordata > Mammalia > Rodentia > Muridae > Meriones > Meriones unguiculatus. Next base: position 29,515,312 of record NC_083368.1, on the reverse strand, counting down.
TACATATATATATATATCCACTTCATTGTGCACAAGCTGACATATGAATGACTGTTGAAGTCCACTCATTTCAACAGATGGAGGGATATCAGGAAGAGGACAATTTATAAAAGAAGAAAGTAGATGCAAAAAATGTTTGAGAGACACCATTTGTAAGTGTTCCCAGAAGACAGAAATTTTAGAATAGATTATCTGGAACAATGTGTGTAGAGGAATTTTAATCTAGCAACATGGCTGCTCCAGTCACATCCAAAGACCTTCTAGGTCTATGTGATCTGGCTGAAATATAGACATACCCTTAGTATACACCTTTACTCCCAAGCAATGTAGGAAAGGTTACATTGTAGAAGGAAGCAGCCATGTTTGAAAGTGATGTCTAATTGAGGGGCAGACAAGTAACAAATCAGAGAAAGATCACAGAATGAGTCAGAGATAGGACATCTCATGAGAACAGAGAGGAAAGAGAGGTGACTTAAGAGAGCAGTTCAGTGAGAGAGGGAAGCTAAGGGGAGGAGGCAGTTTTAGAGAACAACCTAGACACAGGTGAAGACAGACAAGCCAGAGAATAAGAAAAGGTGACATGATTAGAACAAATTGGCAGAGCTGGTTTGAGGCCAAGCAGAGCAATTCAGTGAGAAGCTGAGAGAAATCAGATTGAATCATTCAGCTTGGAGAGGAGTTTGAGCCAGAACAGCTGAATTGAACCAGCCAGCCAGAGTTCATAAAGAGCTACAAAGGATGACCTTATCCAGTAGTAAGTCTCCGAGATAAAAATTGATTTACAAATGTGGTAATGGGTTCCTCAATATCATGTGAAGAAATTTAGAATTTTAACTAAAGCAATGAAGAAATACCAAAAGCTTTTTACCGGTCTACAAATAACCAATAATCTATGAGTTGTAGAGAATGGCTGCTTTGAATTCAAAGATATATGTCAGGAATGACCCACAATGAGGCAGATTACAAGTAGCTAGGGTAATGACAGTAGACAAAAAAACAGTAGGTGGATCTATAGGCCTTTATGAGCACAGATGTTGGGACTTGATCCTTTACGTATTCATGGTGAGAAAATGGGAGCAATGTGCAGTTGGTTAACAAAGATGGTGAATCCACAGAATAGTTTTTTGAGGCGGCAAGGGTTGCAGGGTGTGAGAATACTGAGTTTGATTGAAGACAAGTTGTTCTTGGAGTGTGATTACCTAATGTGTGTTGGAGCAAAGACTGTGAATTTAGAAAAACTGGGTTAACATCTCTTGACCATAACTGTCTTGTACACTTTGTAAAATTTGAAAATTGTAACCCATCTGTAATTTGTGATTATTATGTAGCTGATAACCATGCATTAGGCATCACAATAATAATGAGTATAAACACACACACACACAAAAAAAAATATAAGAGTCACAGGAAGATCTCAAGACTCAGACACGTAAAACAATAAGCAAAGGATCTCATTATTAGAATGCCTAGCCAAATCTCAAAGTGTTCTCCTGTCAGGAAATCGCTTCATACAAATGCACTATGCTTCTCTGCCTTGATGAGAGTGCCATGTTAGATAAAGTTTGAATCGTCCAACTTAGCTGAAAATTGGAAAGAAATTTCAATATAACCAGCAAAAAGTTATATCACCTTATTCGGATAATAAATAAATATATATATGGAAATTTTCTTTTTCTATTTAAAATAATTTTTTACAAGCTGAAAGAAAATTCAAAGGAAAACCCAATCTGAATGAAATGTGACAAGGATCAGTCATGTAACCAACCAGTTGAAATTATTTTGACATTGAGAAACAAATGCTACAGATTTCTTTTCAGATGGTATGAAAGGCAGAAAAATCTATCAAGAAGTAGTTTAAAATTATGAATAAATAGGCTTTTGAGTTTTTAACAATCAAGTCATAAGGGAATGTAAACCTAGTGATAACATTAGAAAAGGATTATGATTCTTTCTGATTTGTTAGGAGCTGATTTCTATAGATATGATGTGAGACGCATAGCATGCTACCAAGTGAAGACACCAATAACAAGCCATGAATGAAGTCATCAATTTTAAATACTCAAGATTAGTCACTTTCTCTCCAAAACTTGCAATGCATAAAGTCCCAGCTCTCCTTATGCTAGAAGTTTCTCCAAATTTAGACAAAAATCCACAAAATTTACAAGGCACAAACAAAGCTAGAAAAAAAATCTTTCTAAGCAATCAACACAACCATGTTCCCAGAAAGACTTACTATCTGCACATTCTCTACATAGAAAATGTGTTGCCGGTCCAAAACGGTGATATCTGCTCGCCGCCATCTGGGAGTCTACCGCAGAAGGCATCTGAAAGACTCTACCTAGCAGTGTTCCAAAGTAGATACTAAGACTCAAAACCAAACCTTCGGCAAAGTGCAGGGAATCATATGGGAGAAGGGGAGTTTGATGTGGAAAGGATAGGGGCTCCACAAGGACCAAACATATCTGGGCACAGGGTCTTTTCTGAGAAGGACACTCAACCAAAGACCATGTATGGATATAACCTAGAACCTCTGCTCGGATGTGACCTCTGATAGCTCAGTAATCAATTGGTTTTCCATAGTAAGGGGAACAAGGACTATTTCTAACAGGAACTCAATGACTGGCTCTTTGACCTCCCCACCCCACAAGGGAGGAGCAGTTCTGTTAGGCCACAGAGGAGGACTTTGCAGCCAGTCCTGAAAATACCTGACAAAACTGAGTCATATGAAAGGGGAGGAGGTCCCCCCCCTATCAGTGGACTTCGAAAGGGGCAGGGAGGAGATGAGGAAGGGAGGGTGGGATTGGGGAGGGAATGAGGGAGCAGGATACAGCTGGGATACAGAATTAACAAAATGGAACTAATAAGAAAAATAAAATTAAAAAAATAAAAGAAAAGAAAAAGAAAAAAAATGTATTGCAAAGTTACTGCAACAATATATTGAGAAATGATTAGTGTCCTAGTTGCTTTCTAGTAGTGTGATTACAATAAATTATGAACTTACCAAGCCAGGAATGAGGTCATCAATTCTAAGTACTCAAGAATAGTCACTTTCTCTACAAAACTTACAATGCATAAAGTCACAGCATTCTGCACTGAGGAAAGAGTTTACTTGGTTTACACATGGCAACCTAAGGACAGAAACTCAAAGCAGAAATATGGAAGAGAAACTGAAGTAAAAGCACCGAGAAATGCTGGCTTGTTCTCTATGGCTTGTTCAGATTGCATTCTTTTATGGGCCAGGTCCATCTTTCCAGGGTTTGCACCACGCACAGCAGGCTGGGGCCTCCAACGTTAATTATTAAGAAAATGCCTGATAGAGTCGCCTACGGATCAATTTGATGGAGGCATTCATTCCATTTATGTTTCTCAGATGACCTGAGCTTCTGTCAAGATGGTGGAAAAAGTGAACCAACAGCGAAACTGTGCAATACAGAGATGTAGGATAAGTGGAGAATTACGGGGTATCAGGTAATTGATTTTTAATATCGTATTTATGGGTTTTGTAGAGTAACTTCTCTACATCATCTTTCAAAAAATATAGTCTGTCATTCTCATTTGTATTAATGCTTTTGCATTTTCTTTTAAAATGATTATTAAGGAAATATATGATTTTCATGCTTTATAAAATTTGTATGCAACCAGGGATCTGGCTCTGTATACCATTAGTAAATTAATGCTACAGACTTAGGATCCTTCTCTGCCCATTCCCTTCCCCCACCCACTCCACATCTGTCTATAAGCACTTGCTGGACTCTGAGCTCACATCAATTCATCCTAAGAACCAAGACCTCAGCCTTCCAATTTGCTAATGCAGACCTCCATAAAAACAAGCTGAAATTCCTTAAAGGTAATGGATACGAAGTCACAGTGACATCTTTGAGCTGCGATCTCCAGACTCTGTCTACTGGATAGAAGCCATATGGCTTCTGCTACCCTTCACTTCCCGGCTGGTCTCCTCCTCAGGGCCCAGCACTGGGACCTCAGCCTTGCAGTGAACTGTACCCAGCAGGGTAAAGAGCTGTGCTCCTTACTATTTCAGTTTTCTCTAAGGCTTGGTTCCTCACTAGGAGCAGCAACAGCCTTCCCACTGTATCTGGTTGGCATATAAAAGGAGCCTGCGAGACTCAGCCTCAGAGCCTTGAATTGTGCCCTTATCCAGGATGCAACTGAACATGGCTTCAAAACAGTGTAGTCTGTTCCACTTTGACTTTTGCCTAAGATTGATGGTTCTTCTCCCTTACCTCAGAATAAAGTACAGTAATTCCCTGGGGGAGCCTCAAGCATTCCCCTATCTCTGTGGTTTATAAACTTAATGGCAAAGAGAAAAAAAAATAAAAATAAATTTAAAAAAGGTACCATCATTGCAGTGAAGTAAAGTAAGATATTAGTGTTTCCACATTCAGTGCTTGAGTATATGAAAAACAAACTGAAATGATGGAGAAAATGCTCATTTCCAAAGAGGGGGTACAGGGAGAGGGGGAGGGAGAAAGAGAGAGGGAGTGTTTTGCAGGGTGATAATCTCTTTTTTTTTTTTTTTTTTTTTTTTTTCAAAAATATCCAAGTTCTTAATCTGAACATGTATTATTGAACATTATAAAGTCAGTTTGGATCTTAGATTCACCAAATACCCTACCAGTGTCCTTATGGTATTTATTTTACCTCCATCCCTCAGTTTATCGTTGTGAATTCTGAATACATTCATACAACTCAAGAATCAGAGTAAGTGGGAAGTACTCTTCATCATTTCAAAAATTAGAATTTTACGCAGGATGTGGTGATACGGTCTTGTAATATCAGCATTCAGGAGGCAGAGGCAGGAAGACTCAAGTTTGAGGCCACCTTAGAATTCATAGCCAAAGCCTCTGTCATTAAACAATAAAATAGAACTTTGTATATCTCCCATATTATATGGGTTCATTTCTTTACGGGTTTCAAAGCCACCAGTCATATCTTGGACCTCATTCCCCCGTGTTAGAGGAATACTAACAGATACCTGGCTCCCTTTTGTTAGAGGGATGCTAACAGATGCCTGGTTCTCTGTGTTACGGAGATGCTAGCAGATGCCTCAATCAAATACAATAACAATTTATAACTAAGAAGCTTCTAGACATCTTGGATTAAACAAGTTTCTCAGTCTCAGGAATTCTCAGAGCATCTAAGCTCGTGGACTAACAGACATGAAGAGTTGCAACAAAATCATCCAGTCTCCAGGAGAGGAAGGGGCCTCGCAGTAAGGGTAACACAGGAAGCTCTTCCAGAAAACAAAGTCAGCATCTTAGAGTGTAAGAAGACCCTTAGAGACTTTCCAGTCTTGAGATACATCTTCTTCTTGTGGGAGTGGCCAACCAGTGACTGGGGTAGCTTGAGACCCATGCCATGAGAGGGAGCCCAACCTTGGCACTGCCTAAAGGGCCAGGAACCAGATAAACCATAGACCAAGGAGAGAACCAAACATGCTGGTGAAGAAAAAAAAAAGTCAATAAAATGGTTTCTAATGCTATTCTGCTATACTTATAGACTGGTGCCTAGCCCAGTTGCCAACAGAGAGGTTTTATCCAGCAACTAATGAAAACAGACACAGAGACCCACAGCCAAACATTAGGAGAATCCTGTGGAAGAGGAAGAGGAAGGATTGTAGGTGCCAGAGGGGTCAAGAACACCACAAATAAAAATCTAAAACAAAACAGAACAAAAACCAGCATCAACTAACCTAAGCCTATAGGGGTCATAGTAACTAAACCGGCCATAGGGAGCCTACATGGGGCTGATCTAGGTCCTCTGCACATATGTTATGGTTGTATAGCTTGGTCTTTATGTGGGAGTCCTAACAGTGGGAGCAGGGGCTGTCTCCGACTCTGCTGCCTGCCTGAGGACCCTTTTATCCTTCTGTCTTGCCTCATCTAGCCTTATTAGGAGAGGAGGTGCCTAGTCTCACTGCAACTTTACATGCCATGGCTGGTTGATATCTGTGGGATGCCTGCCCTTTTCAAAAAGAAATGAAAGTAGAATGGATGGGGAGGGGGAAGGGAGGTATGGGGATGGAGGGACTGGGAGGACTGGGAGGGGAAACTGCCATCAGGAGCTAAGGTAAATAAATAATTTTTTTTTTAATTGCTAAAAGATACATCTCCATCTCCCTCAACTTCTCTAACAGGTCTGCAGTTCTGCACTCAAGGGGAACTGTGTCTGCCTGTCTCAAGTACAGTCAGTCCTTAGCGACGCAGCCACTCTAGAGGCTGAGGAAAAGCTCAGCCTGCATGGGACTCAGGCGCCACATGCCCCTCTACCTACAGATCCAAGAGGCAGACATAATAAAGAGCGTTCCCAAACCTTCTCCAATCTTAGAAACTTGTTTTAGGAACATTTAAAATTCAAAGAATACCAGCTGCCCTTCAACAGTGACAAGTTGCTGATTTTTTAAGTTTCTGAAAATAGTTATATTTTCACTCAGAGTATTCTTTTCGTGAAGAACAGTCTCCCTCCAAGTGGCGACTGTAATCTGACTTCATTTTCAATTTTGAAATAGTCAACTATTTCTCAATATCTTATTTAATTCCCACATTTAACTCTGCTTTTGGAAAAATTCAAAAGCTGTGATTTTTTTTGTTTGTTTTTTGTTTTGTTTTTGTTCTTTGTATTCTATGTGCATGAGTGTTTTGCCTGCATGTACACAAGTACACAATATTCATGTATTGTCCAGAGGCCAGTGGAGTTACAGTCCGTCATGAGCCCACTATGTGGGTGCTGAGAACTGAATGTGGGTTCTCTGCAAGAGCAGCAAGTGCTCTTAACCACTGGCCCATCATCCCTCCAGCCGCTCAAAAACTGATTAGCAGTATATGTCATATTTAAAGGAAGAAAGTCAAACCCATTTCTAGAAACTCTATGGAATGCTGGCAGGGGAATCCCACCAGTCCACCCGATTCCTATTACACCCCCCCTTCTGTTCCTAAGTACTTGTGGAGCCCTGAACTCCATGCTTCAGTTTTCCCTTTGGTAAAATAGAATTGTCATAAAGTTTAAATGAGATCATGAATAAAATGTTTCTGCAACACAGGAAGCAATTGTAAACTGTCCCTTTCTTTCCCGGGTTAGAGCTGCTTGACTTCCTGCCTGTTGGAGTCTCTTCTAAGTTTGTTTATTCTAAATCTCCTAAGACTCCCTGTTCTCCTCAGAAGCAGTCACAACATGCTTTCTGCAGCTGTCTACCCTTCCCAAGTAAACGTTATTAGAGTTTTCATGCTTTTCTCTACTCAACTCTTCGTCCTGGCCCCACTTGGTCATGGAAAATCAGAATCACTGTCACAACTTGTGCGGCTACTTTCTTGGCAGTAACGTACACTCCCCTGACAAAGACCTGCTGGCTGCACCCCCCTGACAAAGAACTGCCGGTTCTAACTATGGGCTCCAACACTTGACAGATTTGCATTCCTTTGTTTCATCTAGGAAGGAGTTTTGCTGGTGCTATTCCTTTGTTCTGAGCCCAACCTCTTTAACAATGAGTAATGTCTTGGGTTAAGATCAAGAAAGAAGTGAAAAATCATCTCATAAAATAGTTATCAGGCCAGCCCTGGGGGAACAGGCCTGTAATTCCAGCTACTTGGGAGGCTCAGGGAAGAGAATCACGAGTCCAAGACCTGTTTGGATTACAGGAAATTCAGGGCCAGCTTGAGGTCTAGATCATAGATGAAGGACTTGATGACCATACTCAAGGCCCTGGGTTCAATCCCAAGTACCACACACACAAAAATCATCAAATTGGGTGGTGTTCGGTGCCGCTCTCTGTCACAATCTGTCATGGTCACTTGCCAGTATTTTTTTCCCTTTCTCTTCTAGGTTCAGCTTCATAGGATGAAAAAAAGTCTAGGCATGAATGCCTGAGATGATGGAAACTCATGAATGGAACTCATACTCGGGATGAAAGCTTTTATACGGTGTGTCACCACAATTTAAAAAATACATAAAAATACAAGAAACATCTGGTTTTTAGAGCCTCTGGATTCCAGAATTCTAGACATGTGATTAATACCTGGCTGTAAAACCTACCCTTCTACCCTGATACAATTTTAAAAACAGGCTACTAGACTTTTCTTCTACAACATAAGGTTGTGGCAAAGATCTCCAAAACAGAAAATAAAATGATTAAATTGGTTTTCAAAAGAAAATTTATTCCCTTCTTCATTTGTCATGCATGTTGGACAGCTATTTCTTTACTATCTTTTAAAAACACCTATTTTCTTCACAAATTAAAATAAAATATCTTGTTCGGTAGTCATTCTCTGATGCTGTAATGTATGCCCTGAAGGTCCTTTGGGAAGTCAACCCTGCCCTACTCAGCATCTGTGGTTTCGGAAGTGCAGATTCCACACCCAAACTCAGCCTGGCCTGCAACAGCCACATGGTATTTCTGGGTTACAGGATCTGGCTTAGTGAGGGGCCTGTTACTCTTCTGAAGTGGGGCGAGGCAAGTAAGACTCACTGAGATAATGAGGCAGAGACAGGCATTCCTTCGTCCTGGACTGAACTTTGAGGCACACATACACAGTGAGTTAGAAAAAAAAAAAAAGACAGAACACAGCAAAAATGAGAGAGTGAGCTGGACCGCGAACAGAACTGTAGGCTGCAGACAGAAACAACCAGAACTACCTAAAACCTCACTCACGTGACTCGGTAAGTCCTCCTTTCCCTTGCAAGTTTGAGGTGAAATTTCACCATGTGCAACCAACACGCATCATCTGTGACTACTTGGCAAAGCTGATAGCACACATTATCTTTTCATAAGATCTCTGTCAGTTCAAGCAGAACAAGAACACTTGCCATTTTCAAGTTAAGAAGACTGACTTCCAGAGATTACACAACAGGGTAACAGATTACACAACATTACATAACAGAGCTACTGCCCACATCCAGGTCTTTTGAGTCACACTGCTGTCGTATATTTTGCTTTTTTGTAAGACAGACAGCCAATGTGCCCAGCCCTGAATATCTCCATTTGCTAGTGTTTCAGCCAAGGGCTAAATTGCACAGGACTGGTCCACTGATAAACAGAGTATTGCAGACATCAGGCTGCAACAGCATTGGCAGGTCAGGGTGCAATCTACAGTACTAGAAACTTGATCTTCAAAACGGTCTTCAGGTGAGAGCACCACGCATTAACTCAAGCCTTGAGCCTCAAAATCTCATCCTCTCATCTGAAGTATAATATGCAGACCCATAAAATCCATCTTTTCTCTCTCTCTTTCTGAGATAGTGGTATATGAGGTTTCTAAGCAAGAGGGGATTTCTTCTCCCCCTTAAATTATTTATTCATTTTACATCTCACCACAGACCCCTCCCTCCTCTCCTCGCAGTCCCACCCTTTCACTCTCTCTCCTCTTTCCCCTTTTTCCTCAGAAAAGGGGAGCTTACCACCACCACCAAACTGGCCCAGCACATCAAGTCTCATCAGGACTAAGTACATCCTCTTCCACTGAGGCCCAACAAGGAAGGCAGCCCAGCTAGGAGGAAATGATACAAAAGCAGGCAGCAGAGTCCATGTCAGAGACAGCCCCAGATCTGATTTTTAGGGGACCCTCATGAAGAACAAGCTGCCCATCAGTTACATGTGTGTAAGGGGCCTAGGTACAGTCTGTGCGTACTCTTTGGTTGGTGAGTCCCCATGTGAGCTCCCATGGTCATCAGTTAGTTGATTCTGTTGGTCTTCTTGTGGAGTTCTTGTCCCCTGTGGGTCCCTCTAACCTTCCCCCAACTCTACCAGAAAATTCCCAAGCTACGTGTATATTTGGCTGTGGGTCTCAGCATCTGTTTCAATCCACAGCTGGGTGGAGCCTTTCAGAGGACAGTTATGCTAGGCTCCTGTCTGCAAGTATAGCAGAGTATCAATAATAGTGTCAGGGGTTGGCTCTCTCCCATAGGATGGGTCTCAGGTTGGCCTGGGCATTGGTTGGCCCTTCCTTTAATCTCTGCTCCATCTTTATCCCTGCACACCTTGTTAGCAGGGTAAAATTTAGGTCAAAGGTTTTGTGAGTGGTTTGTTGTCCCACTCCCTTCACTAAAAGTCCTGCCTGGGTGGCCATTTCAGTTTCCATATCTCCTGCTGTTAGGAATCTCAGCTAGAGTCACTCCATATCCTCTGAGAAACCTACCAGGTCTGGGTCTCCAACTTGTCCCAATGATGCCCTCTCCCCACAGTTTTCCTTCTCTCTCCCAAAACTTTTCACTTCCTAACACCACTTACCCCACACCTAACCCCCACCCTTGTGACCCTCCCCACCCCCTCTCCTATGCAGTCCTCTCTCTTCATCTACTTCCAATCTCTGTTTTATTTCCCCTTCTGAGGGAGATGCAAACATCCTCCCTTGGGTCCTCTTTGGCTTCTTTGAGTCTGTGGATTGTAGTATGGTTATCCTACACTAATACCCACTCATAAGTGAGTCCATTCTATGTGTGTCTTTCTGCTTCTGCGTTACCTCACTCAGGATGATCTCTTCTAGTCCCATCCATTTGCCTGAAAATTTCATGAGTTCCTTGGTTTTTAGTAGCTGAGCAGTATTCCACTGTGTGAATGTGCCACATTTTCTTTATCCATTCTTCAACCAAGGGACATTAGGGTTCTTTCCAGTTTCTGGCTATTACAAATAGAGCTGCTACAAACATAGCTGAGCAAATATCCTTGTTGAATTGTGGGTACATGCCCAGGAGTGGTATAGCTGGATCTTGAGGTTGAATTATTCCCAGTTTTCTGAGAAAGCACCAGATTGATTTTAAAAGTGGTTGTGCAAGTTTGCACTCCCATCAGCAATGGAAGAATGTTCCAAGAGGGGATTTCTTATTTCCAAATATTAGTGTTTTGGATTTCTACTACTTTTCATGCTCTTGGCCAATGGCTTCTACATTCTTTTTCTGCATGTATCTTTATTCCTTTTCAGCCAAAAGACAGGCAGGTATCCAAGTATTAAGTACCTTTTTTATTTTTATTTTTTGAAGGTGTCACATAGATTCATACAAGTTCTTTTAATTATCAAAAGATAGAAGTACTTGTAAGATAGAACAATACAATCTTAGTGCCTGGACTAGGAGGCTGAAAACAAATAAAGGGCAAACCAAAGAGATAGCCACCATCCTTCCCACTATGGTGAAAATAAAGAGCAGTTCTGTTCTTTTCTCCACTGTTTCATTCCCCAACAGACCACAAGTAAATAAAATTGGATTTATCCTGAAAGAAATATGAATTTCTCTAAGTCTTAGATTAAAAAAATACTCAAATCACCATTAGCATGGTCATCTAATTCAAAGCTTCCATTTATTAATGAATTTGTCAACTAAACTGAAATTCATTTTGGCGAATCATAAAGTTCGTGCTTAAAAAGCCCAGGTTTTAAAAAATAAAAGTAATCATCATGAATAATTCAAAAGCTGAATATTTTCTTTGTGGGTATAAAAACAAAAATAATTGTTACAGAATAAAGACATTAAAACCATTAGGCTTCACATAATTCAGAATGATGCAAATTTCTGACAGATATCTCTTCCAAATTTCCTCATGATAGAAAAAAGAAGGTATAATTTTAGTATCAATTCAAAAGAAACTCCTATTTAGACATGTGTCCCAGCTGCACTGTTCATGCTGCAGCAGAAACACTCGCTTGAGAACTGCGCTGCAATTTGCTCTCCTAATTGATGCGTATTTTTAATCTCTCTGTACCGTTGCTTTCTGTCAACACTTCACTCCACAGAGAAAACAGAGATCAAAACAGTGAGGGGGCGTCGAAGCATCAATAGCAGGGGATCTGTTTATTTCCCAGGCGGAACAAACAGGGATGTAAAGAAAAATGAGGGAAACCGGGGAACACTGTATCTCCAGAAATACTCCAGGTTTGAAAAACAGAAATCTTTAGTATTTAATGACTATTAAATTGGTAAACTGCTTTTTTATTTTTTTTTAATGGAGCTAGGAATTGAACCTACAGAATCACGTAATGAGGCAAGTACTCTACCCTCAGCTGTCTTCCCAGAAACAATGGCAGTTTGAGTACTAACGTTTTATGGCACATAATTTCTAATAAAGAATTTATCAATGTATCCAATACTATTCAGCTGAGACTTCAATTATGAAACTATACTGCTACAAAATGATCCTAAAATCACAGATTTTGCCATATAACTGACATCTGAATCAAAATGAATTCTGTTAACAAGTATTACAATATCCTATTACATGTCTAAAACATTTCAAAAGACACTCGTGAATTATAATTATGTATTTACAAAAAAGAGGTCTGGGCATTTTTATAATGAGACAGGAGATGGATTTAAATCCCGGATCTGTTGCCATCCTTTAACAAATAAAGCAAGTTTTGAAGTCAAAATAAAGTTCAAATTCCTTTTTTCATGCACTGCCCAGATATTCCTGAACAACAGCCTAAGGGTTATAAGTTATACACACACGCGCGTGCGCGCGCGCGCACTCACACACGTGAGCATGCACATACACAGCACATACACACACACACCACACATGACATGTGTTATACTTGTATGCAAAACAAATATACAGCATTTGAAAACATCATCTTCCATCCTTCCCTTTCCAATCTATAATATCAATACCTCCCTCTGAACCTTTACAACAGTGAGTCATGGTGATCATGATAGCACACACCTGTGTGCTACGGATATCCTAGCACTGAAAAGGCTCAAGCAGAAGCCTCAAAAGTTTGATACCAGCCTGGGCTACACAGTGAGACCCTATGGGAAATATAAATAAACACCCTGTTTTCCAAGTCCTTTTTAGTTTTCTGAATTTGAGCCTAGAAAACACATTAGCACCCTCTGTCAAGTCCTGAATCCACACATGTACCATTTCACAGGATTTTAAAATATAAATGCTTTCAAAAATATCTTCCACCGGCAACTTTCCATCACACGCCCACAATCCCTTCAACAATCCTTATGGCCAGATGTGTTTGGGAGTTGAGAAATTGTTTAATTTTAGAGCAGCGGCAATGTACACGTTACTTAAGACCCAGCATAATGGAGGACAACAGCCCATAATTAAACATGCCCATGCCGATGTTTCTGTTTGCACTGATATTCATGTGAAATAAAGACTAAAGCACTCTAAGCTATGACAGTAGACACAATCCCACAATCCCCTGAGATGCATGGGCTCTGGTTATTTAACTAAATACGGTTCTGCTTGAAAACACTTTGCACGACATTTTATAGAAAGGACTTAGGTATTTTCAGTGAGCTTCCTGAGTTAACAAGCACTAACAAGGCTTTAGAACTTTCCTGAAGGCTTTCTTGAATACGCCTTCTCAAAAGCTGACAAGCAAAACCTCTTCTCTTCTTACTTCCCAGTTTCCAAGTTAGCCAGTTCCTTCATGATGCTGAGTTCAAGCTCACAGCCATCCTCTTTTCTTTTCTTTTTTTTTTTTTTCCAGAGCTGAGGACCTAATCCAGGGCCTCGGCAAGCACTTGCTCGGCAAGCACTCTACCACTGAGCTAAACCCCCAACTCCTCCTTTAAAGGAAAGTGCTCCTGTTAATTAATTATGATTAAACAGTTAATGAGTGTCCCTACATGCAGGGACATTGGGCTTCCGTAGCTCCCAGAAATACCCTTTTTCTTCTTCTGTTAAATAAGATTCTCTTTATACATATATTCTGATCACATATCATCTCAGATCCTCCCTTCTTCCCCACCCACCCAACTCCATGTCCTCCTCCCCCCTCTTTCAAACAGGCCAATAAACAAACAAACCAGAATGAAACAAAACAGAAAGAGGGAAAAAGAAACACGTTACATGTACACACACACACACACACACACACACACAACTGATAAAAACACAAAATTGGAGACCAAGACAAGCAAAGCATCATGGGACAAAACATCTCCAAAAGGACCACTGAGTTAATTTCATGTTGTCCATCTTCTGCTGTGCATGGGGCCTGCTTTTAAGTGTCATTTGGATACCCAGTGAAATGCCATTGGAGAAAATTAATTTTTTCTTTGTGGGCAGCTGTCAGTTGAAGATAACTTCCGGGTTAGTTAGGGTTTATGAATAGTTCCCTTCTTGGTGCTGGGACCCCACCTAGCTTGGACCTGTGCAGGCCCAGTGCACGCTGGCACTCTCTGTGAATTCATACGTGCGTCAGCCCTGGTGTGTCTAGAAGGCTTTGTCTCTTTAGTGTCCTCCATGCCCTCTGGCTCTTACACTCCTCCTGCCTCATCTTCAGCATAGTTCCCTGAGCCCTGAGAGGAGAAGTTGATTGGAGACATCCCATTTAGCGATGAGTGTTCCAAAGTCTCTCACTGTCTACACATGAGACCAGTATTTCTTGCCAACCTTATCCTATGGGTGGAGAGATGAACACACTGCCTCCTGAGTGCTGGGATTAAAGGTCTGTATGTGCCACTGCTGCTCAGCAATGCTATGGATTTTAAATACACACAGTTAGCTACAAATTCTGCACTGCTCTCCACATTGCTTCTGTTGGCCAGAGATACAATTTTATCAAATATATCCATTTGGCAGACAAGAAAAACAAAATACAAGGCATTTATGACCCTAGAATTTATAGACTAATTTTTCTGCACAAGCTCAAACACTAATCATGACACAAGACTACATGAACCAATAATAATTTCTAATTTAAATGTCTGTATTCTTCCAATTTCATACACTGAATATCCAACTTCCAAAGTGTTGGTAGAATTGGACAGGGCCTTTGAATCATGACTAGGTCATGAAAACTGACAGAAATTGGTGTCCTCATCAGAACTGATATGCGGTGTGACTGTTCCTTCTACTAGGACCACCACCAACAATGTAGCAAGGCTGCCATCTGCAGAGTTGGCATGTATCTTGACCTTGGGTTTGCCAGCCTGTGAAATCTACCACCCAGGGCTCCTGTAATGCTGTCATTCCTCCTCTTATACTTTATAGATTTCTGGAAATTTGTACAACTATTAGATCTAAAGCCTTAAATAACCTGCTGCCATGGCTATGGCCCTGTTATTGCCAAAGAGCCCTGTGGTGACCAACTGAGTGGCTAATGCACAATTTTCCAGCTCGTGAATGTCACTCCTCAGGCCATAGAAGCTGTTACAGAAGGCCCAAGAGGACTGTCTTTGACTTCAGTCATAATGGCTACACATATTTAAAACAACAAAACCAGTCAGAATTTTCAGCAAGAATAATCCAGAAGATACTATCTTCACTAGAATATGAGAGAAAATAGTTTCATCACTGAACCTTAGGCAGGTAAGTTCCTACTCTGTAAGGGCAGAGAGAGGCAGCGTGCAGGTGCACGGCTCAGGTGTGGACTTCACCTGTGAGAAGAAACATTAGCAAGCTGTATACAGTTACTAAGGGCTGCCAGGGAGAACCGGGACAGGCTTCCTGGGGAGGAGAGTGATTCTTTTCTCGTGGGAAAAATGACAGGTTGGAAAACACCAGCTTGGGGACAGGGACAGACATCTGAGCGAGATGTTACAGAAGATCTGAGGAACCAGGCTCTTATAAAATGCCTAGTCCAGAGCAGAAAGATTGTAAGAGCCAGAGGTAGTAGACAGTTTTAAGGAAACTTAAAATTTCTAAATTTCTAAATTCAAAGACTGTGGCAGCCTTCACAAAGCCTAAACAAGCTAAATACAGACAAAAATCCAAAACAAAAGAGGGGAAGTGGACTCCATGTTCTTAGTGGCCTTTTCTTTCTTTCCTTCTCTCTCTCTCTCTCTCTCTCTCTCTCTCTCTCTCTTTTAAGAAAGAGAAAGAACATGAACTTCCGTAAGTATAGAGGGTCTAGGATCTGGGAAGAGTTGGAGGGCAGCAAAGAACACAATAAATATGCACTGTATGCAAATCTTTCAAAATATTTTTTAAAAACTAACGAATTTTTTTAAGAATTCTTTTTTTTTTTAATGCCTAGCCAGAGCCCCCAAGAGGACTCTCAACTCTAGCTTCCTCTCCCTTCACAACAGGATGTCAATTTGTGCTCCATAAAATAGTTACTTTCATTTTTCTCTGCATTTTGGTCTATTATCTTTCCCAAATAGTCAATTTTTTGCCTGTCCTACTGAACAAACGCTAACATCTGGATCCCTGGTACAAAGACAGTGTTAGGAGTGGGGGGGAAATCATTAGATACAAAGTTCTCAAAGTTGGATGTAAAACCCAAAAAGCTTTGAAAATAGGCTCCTTCATCCTATCCATTAAAGATTCTGATTCTGTTTGTCTGAAAAAGGACCCTAGGTGTATAGTTCTAAAAGTTCTAAAGTTTGAGATATTAGTGGTGGTCCAGGGACTGCACTAGGTCACGCAGAATTGAGTCTAAGTATTGGTAGTCATTAAAACTCCCCAGGTGGCTTAGGATTGATTGTCTGCCCAGCCCAGCCCACACAAAGCTCAGTGTTCAATCCCCAGCACCACATAAAAGGAATGTAGAAGCACATGACTATAGTCCTGACAGTCAGAAGATGGATGAAGGAAGGTCAGAAGTTCAAGGTCATCTTTGGTATGTAGAGAGTTTGAAGCAAGCCTGAGCTATGCAATGCCTACCGTGGCCACAAGTATGCTTAGCAGAAAAGGATTTCCTCTAGTTATCTCTGCTGTGATTAAAAGAAGTTCTGGCTGGAGTCCAAGGAGCGCAATGATATCGCCAATGCCAAATCCCATAGAAAGATCCAGAAGCTGATCAAAGATAGGCTGATCACCTACAGTCCTGTAACTGTATCTTCCCAGGCACAACACTAGAAAATCCCTTTGCCTCTCTGGAAAGGTGGACATGTAGACTCACGTGAACAGAAGTGTACTGTAAATGTTAGAATGCCCAAGAAGGTAAACCAGATGAGGAAGGGGCAAATCCTGCAGCAGGCTGCTCAGGATTTTAAAGTAAATATCATTACTTTAAGATTTATCAGGATATGCATCACAGGCTAACCTCAAGCTGAGGGGCAGAGTGTCTAAAACAAAAACCAAAGCAGCAACAACAACAACAAAAACCACAAATACATTCTCCTGATTGTCTCGGAATATATACAAAACCTGGAGGCAGACAGGGACTACATAAAGATCCTGTCTGATCAGGTCTAAGACCAAGGAAGCATGCAAAACCCAAGAGCCAGACTACCAAGTCTTTGACCAAGGGGGAGAGATGAAGAAATAGAGCTCTCAGCCTTTAAAATAGGATCTGCCCTCGAAAAGGCAACAGCAAAACAAAACAAAACAAAAAACTCAAGTATTGTAATGTACAGCCACAGTTGAGACCACTCAAGAAAAACAGCTTAAAAAAGAAAGACACGCTGACAACTAACTTTGCTTGCCTGGAATACCTTGTCACGAAAAGTAAATGTTATTGTTTTTCAGATAGTTTATGATCTATGGAAATCAGAGCCTTTCTAAACATTGCCCAGGAGCAATAAACATCAACTAACAAGAGGAAGAGGCTGGCCCATTTATCCTAGAGAATCCCAAGATTGTTTCTGCAGAGCAAAAGATAGATTAACATCTGTTTTTTTTTCTCTCAAATCCTCTGATACTCATAGCCATCACCATGTGTTAGCAGTTAACTAAAATAACTCTTAAAAAAAACTGCTAGAAGGGCTGTTTCAAAGCCACTTCACAGCTGTCAATCGATTCATTGGATAAATTGTAGGAAATTGGAATGATTTGTACTTTAATCAAGGTATAAAGTTGAGTGGGAACTGGATTTTTCTATGACTTTAATAACCTTTGTTGTCTGATGTAATATAAACTATGGGCTTCTGTGAAAAAAAATCAGGGCTGCAGGGAGAAAAAAATGGTGGGGGGAGACATTCCAGTCTCAAGAAAGGGCTAATGGCTCAGCAGTTAAGATCACTTGCTGAGCTGTAGAGATGGCTCAGCGGTTAAGAGCAGTGGCTGCTCTTCCTTAAAGGTCCGGAGTTTAATTCCTAGCAACTGCATGGTGGTTCACAACCATCTACAGTGAGATCTGGTGCCCTCTTCTGGCCTGCAGGGACATATGCAGAATGAATATTATATAAATAAAAAAATCTTTTAAAAAAAAAAATTTCACTTGCTGATCTTGCAGGAGTCCCAGGTTCAGTTCCCAGAACCTGCATAGTGGCTGATAAGCATCTGCATGCAAGTCCAGTTCCAGGAAATCGGATGCCCTCTTCTGGCCTCCACAGGCACCAGACATGCACACAGTGCACAGACACACATGCGAGCAAAACACCCATCCACAACCATAAAGAAATCTTAAAAGACAGAAGAACAGAAGGAGATGTGCTGGCCTCATGAAAATGAGATCCTGAGAGGAAGAGAATAACGGGGGAACAGACAACTCAAGTGACAGCAAACATGACAGGTCTCCTCAGAAGAGCGTTGACCGAGGATGACATTAACCACTTCGACAGCTGCAGAAAAGCATCAGTTGTGACAAACTATAAGATTTCACACAAACGGGGGAGGGGTAGTTCAGAAACGTCCGTGATCAATAACACTACACCTTATCAATAATGTCCTCAGTTATTATGATAGTTTACTTTTGTTCCCTCTTGCTTGGGCATCTGGAATCTCTCTGGGAAGTTTGGTGAATATGAGTTCATGGTTTCAAATCATCATTTCAGTACACGCACACGCACACACACACTCCTACCTAGCCTGAAATATTTACTTTCAGAATCAATCTTTTCAGATTTCCTAGAAGCAGGAAATTTCTTTAAAAAAGTCATCTCAGTAGACAATGAAGGGGGCTAGACCCAGACAACACATCAGCATGGAATAGAAAAAAAACTATTCCTGGAGAAAAACTAAACCAGAGAAAAACTAACAACAGCCTTGAGTCATCGGGACAAAGGCGCTACATGGCGGAGAGCGCTAGCAGCTGAGTGAGGTGGGCTCCTTCGGGGATGCTTCTCTATTTGGCTGTGACTAACACCTTTTGGGGGGAAAGGAACTGAAAATGCCTGTTAGCTGGCCATGACACAGCTGAGAATGCACAGAAGTGCCCCTCTCTGCCATTTCAGGCTCTCTTAGGCTTGCTCTATTGTTTGGAGCTAAGCATGCTGAGGAACGTGCCCGAAATCTTTGTTACTTGAATTAAGGCCTTAAACTCGGCAGATTCAGTAGTGTACATCTTAAATCGAGCTTGCTCAGAAACATGCCTGCTCCTGAAGTACTTTCATCTATGTGAATATATTTATATATATGAAATGCATATATATTCGCTCCCTGAATAAAATCTCCTTGTCTTCTTTGTTTCCAAAGGGCACTGCTTGTGAAATAATCCGGCTCTCCTTACAGGCAGCAGGTGATAAACCTTCTTTCATCCTTTTATCTTTAGGTTGGACTTACTGGCGCCTCACAAACCCAGAGAGGAAACCATTGTGTCTAGCTGGCTACAGAGGCAGACACAGCGCACATGAAGGTCACAGCGAAGAAAGGAGCTAAACAAGGCCTAGAGTGGCCTGAAACTTAACTGACGTACATACTGAAATTCACGGCTCAGGCTGTGTCCACAGTCGTGCATCTGGAGGCTGAATTCCACAGTGTGCCAAAATCTGTTCTTGAGCACTGTGACATTTAATATTTCTACTCTGTGTATTTGTCTACTTATAGCAAAAGCTACGAAAAGAAGGGGGAAAAAACCAAAACAAGAAGTCACTGGACCTCACTGTAAGAATACACACTGGATTATCTGCCAGTGAATAGAGGTCAGCAAGAACCCCAGGGTTCCTTGTCAATGACTCACAAAGGGGTACATGCTTAGGATGCAAGGGTACTCATCTGAGCAGGTCTGCGGGATGAACTCCCCAGCGACAGTCCAAGCCACCAGTACATTCATTCTTCGAAGGCAACCTTTATCCAAACTTCTATATAGATCTCGCTGGCTTCCCCTCCAAGGACTGTCTTCCCATGCTTATCTCTCCAGAGCTCCAGAACCTGCACGGTGCAGAGATCTCTGTTCTCCCACCTGCCTTGGAAATAGGTGAACTCATCCTAGCTCCACAATAAGCTTGAAGGAGTAGCAACTAGTCTCCTGAGCTTCTTTTCCTTTTCCAAAGTTGCTTCAGTAGGAGGGATTGACTCCCACCTAATTCTAGGCAACATGATCGTTAAAAAGTTTTCCTATGCGTGATCTTGGCCGAAAGTCTGAGAGTAGGGCAGAATGTACAGGGCCTGCACAGGTCTAAGCCAGACAGGGTCCCAGCACTGACAGGAGGAAGTAGACAAAAATATCCCATCCCTAACCAAGAAGTAGTGGCAACTGACACCACTTGCAAAGAAAAAATTACTCCTGTGGGGTCTCACTGAATACACAAACCATACTTAAGGGCAGGCCCCATGCCCAGGTAGGAAACAGCCAACTAAATGGTATTTTTGTGAGCATTTTGTCTCATTTATTTGGGCATTTTTAAAAAAAAAATGTTATTTTTCTTCGCAATTTATTCATTATATATCCCAATTGAAGTCCCCTCCCTCAACTCCCCCAGTCCACCCTCCCTCCCTCTTTCCCCCATCCCCTTCCCCAGTCCACTGAAAGGGGAAGTTCTCCACTATTGCCATCTGCCCATAGCTTGTTAAGTCTCATCAGGACTGCTTGGATCCTCTTCCTCTGTGGCCTGGCAAGGCTGCATCATCAAGGGCAAGTGATCAAAGAGCAGTCAACTGAGTTCATGATAGAGGCAGCCCCTAATCCCCTCACTCAGAGATCCACATGGAGACTGAGCTGCCAATAGGCTACATCTGAGCAGGAGGTCCCTAGGGAGGATGCATAAATCTCTTTTAGAATGGCAAAAAGGATAGACACCAGAAGCAGTGGAAGAGAGGAAACAGGATGGAAGTCTACTATAGAGGTTCCTCTGAAAGGATTGACCCAACAGGGGATCAAAGCAGATGCTGAGACTCAGGGCCCAACTTTAGGCAGAACGTAGGGAGGGAGTCTTATAGAAGAAGAAAGAGGTAGAATTAGAGGAATGTGGAGGGGACAGGAGCCCCACAAGGAGACCAACAAAACTAAAAGATCTGAGTCCAGGGGGTCCTGCAGAGACTGATGCACCAATGGAGGACCATACATGGAGAGGGCCTAGACCCCCTGCTCAGATGTGGGCTTTTTTTTTTTTTTTTCAATTCTCAGCATTACCTTTTTTTAATTTATTTTTAAATTTATTACAATTTATTCACTTTATATCCCAGCTGTAGCCCCCTCCCTCGTCCCTTCCCTGTCCCCCCCAATCCCACCCTCTTTCCCTCTTCTCCACCATGCTCCTCCCCCAGTCTACTTATAGGGGAGGTCCTCTTCCCCTTCCATCTGAGCCTAGCTTATCAGGTCTCGTAAGGACTATCTGCATTGTTTTTCTCTGTGGCCTAGTAAGGCTTCACCCCCCTCAGGGGGAAGTGATCAAAGATCTAGCCACTGAGTTCAGGTCAGAGACAGTCCCTGTTCCCCTTACTAGGGTACCCACTTGGATACTGAGCTGCCATGGGCTACATCTGTGCAGGGGTTCTAGGTTATCTCCATGAACAGTCCTTGGTTGGAGTATCAGTCTCAGAAGAGACCCCTTGGGCCCAGATTTCTTGGTTCTGTTGCTCTCCTTGTGGTGCTCCTGTTTCCTCTAGGTCTTTCTATCTCCCCTTCTTTCATAAGATTCCCTGCACTCTGCCCAAAGTTTGGCTATGAGTCTCAGCATCTGCTTTGACACACTGCTGGGTAGAGTCTTTCAGAGGCCCTCTGTGATAGGCTCCTGTCCTGTTCCCTGTTTTCTCCCTCTTCTGATATCCATTCATTTGCCTTTCTAATGAGGATAATCATACTAAAATCTGTACACCTAAAGAACCTAAGCAAGAAGGAGGACCCTGGGTGGGCATTTATTTTTAATCTTACCGGTCTCTTCCTTGTATACTATGTCTTCCAAATTTGTGTTTTTATGGGGTTTGTCTGTATATATGTCTCACTGTATGTGGGTTTTTTTCTGCTTTTTCTTTGTAGATTGTTATGTTGTTGTTATTATTGTTTTTATTTCAATTCTTTGCCTGTTTTGTTTCTAAAAGAGAGAGAGACAGAAGGCATGGAATTGGATGGGTGAGGAGGATTGGGAAGAGATAAGGATGGGGAAAATGTAATCAGAATATATTGTATGAAAATTCCCTGCCTCAACCTCCCTAGTAGGATTAGAAGTATGTGCCTCTAAGTCCACTTCAGGCATTAATACTTCATCTCTGAGAGCTTGGAGTGATTTCTCACAGTGATTCTAACACACTGCCTCCCAACCCTCTGCACCTCCCTGAACTTTATACAAACATTTCCTCTGATTAAAAAAAAAAAAAAAAAAAGTCCTAGATAAATCTAACACAACTTAAAACCCATGTAAGGAAAAATCTGTTTTTTGCAAGACTTGACCAGAAATCTTTTATCAAGCAAAACTTCTTTTCTCCGGGGTTAATGTCACTATGACCATAGATTTTGTACTTTGCACTGCACAGTACCTATTTCCATAGTCCAGAATGACTTGAACATAAGGATAACTTCTCTAATCTGAAATGAACCTGAATACAGATCTCTGATCAAATGTTACAGTCATGAAGGAAAAGGCATCAAACTGTTCACTCGTGGGTTTCAAGAGTGTTGAAAGAATAGTCCCTCCTGGAGAATAGTTAGTAAAAACTTCATTCTTTGGAATTGTAGTATTTCTTTAAAGCCCCAGTAATCACCACTTGGTTTCCACTTATGGTTAGCCATGATGGCATCCTAAGTGGACTTGTATCTGGGATCATGAGGTCGCAGGCCATGAGTGATATACACAAACCAATCTTTCCAAAGGCTGAAATACTTGTGCTATGATTCAGGCTGACTCAAGGTTTAAATAACAAAAAGAAACAGCAATGGCTGTTGTCTCACTCTTCTTACATAATAAGATGATGGTGATATGCAATTGAAATAGCAAGAAGAAGGTAAAGCTTCGTTATAAACTAGTCACCATAAAAATCTAGAAGCCCATTTTTAGTAAAACATCGACCCAGCTGTCCCAGAAAGTAAAGTCTCTGTTGCTGTGCCAGAGCTAAGAAGGACTTAACCACGAATAGTGCCATGTTGAAAGAACATGGGACCCTAGTGGGCACCTATACTATGTTAGCTGGGACCATGTGAGGCTTTCAGGAAATAAGCCATACAGTTGAATATAAATATTACTGAAATAAAAACTCCCAAGTCCATTCTACCATCAAGGTTTTAAAGGGGGGGGGGGAACAAACGTAGTTTGGGAATAGGGTGTAGGGGTGATTTAAAAAAAAAACTTGAAAGAAAATCATTGAAATGATTATCATATATTCCTTTTCTGAAAAAAAAATGGCCAATAGTTCACACTCATTGGACAGGAGTGTACAATGCATCTGTCATACTAGCTTTCATTGACTGGAAAGGTATGTTGATATGTGAGAAAATACACATATCCATGGTATATGATTGGAGACTGATATATAAAATAATGAGAAAAATACTTCTGAGACAAACAGCAACCACCTCCACGAAACAGCATCGCTTGTACTAAGCACACACCTTGTACCTTACTCTAAAACCCAACAATAACTAAAAAGAAAATAGAGTTATTTCAACAGAGATCTTCTATTTTAAAACTGTTTCATTCATCCAATGTATTTTGTTTCATTCTGGAGAGCAGTTTGGTTCAGTTTTGGCTTTGGTTACACATTAATAATTTTTTTTTTTTGAGACAAAGTCTAACTTTGCCAATGCTGGCACTGACCACACCAGATCAGCTGATCCTCCCTCCTTAGTTGCCCAAACAAATGGGAATACTGTGTGCTCCAATACAGGCCACTGTCCATGCAACACCTTAGCAGCCATATCACGAAATTAAGTTACAGTGACTCTAAGAAAGTCAATGAATTGTATCTAATAAAGTCCCTGTCACCATCTGTCCTATCACTGCTAGAGAATGTGCAAGAGTCAGTCATTTGGCATCTTGCTGAAAGACACAGTGAGCGCTGATGATACAGTATTCGCTATGTCCCCTACTCACTGCAAAAACTGAAAAGAACATCAATTCTGCAAAAGCCATTTAACTGCAATGCAGGTTTCACTGTTGCACACTAAAAGTACTGACTGAAGCCGGGCATGGTGGTGCATGACTGTAATCCTACTCAGGTGTGCACTCAGGAAGGCACAGTCAGATGGATCACTGTGAGTTCGAGGCCAGCCTGGTCTACAAAGCGAGTCCAGGACAGCCAAGGTTACGCAGAGAAACCTGTCTCGAAAAAACAAAACAAAACAAAACAAAACAAAAAAAGTACTGACTGAATCAACCAAATACATTTTCAATTTATCTAATAAATGTGTAATGCCAAAGTATATATAGCAATATTTCAAACATAAAAATAGCACCTCTATGATATTTTTCTTGAAAACCTACCCAGTCTTGCTTTTATTAGATGCTTCTGTATTTTATTTACAAATTTAAATAATATGCTATAACCTCCAGATTTTCCTATTAATCAAAAAGAGAAGGTAATGCTAAAAACATCTATAAGTAATAGCTGAATTTTCTTTTTATGAGCATATATTACATATATATATACTCTGATGTATATATATATACACTATACCATATATTATGACATATATATCATAGTAGTATAAACTAATAGGCTTTGTATGGCATTCCTATAGATGATTATAGAGGCAGAGTCTCTGGTTGGATAACCCAGGCAGATTTAAATTTGTAACTCACAATTCTCTTACCCCAGTTTCCTGAGTGCTAGAATTATATTCATGTGCCATTACTATAGACACCACGGCCTTATTTTTAATAACTAACAAGAAAACAGAAAGTTTACACGAACCAGTTATACAAACGTGTCTAAAGTCCAGGTCTATACGCAGCCTCAAAGCCTTGTCCTCATACATGAAGTCTGTGTTCATCACCCTGTAAAAGGCTATAGTCCCAATGCCTCTAGGCCTCATCCAACTTATTCCATCAGCAACTACTTCCCAGGTCTTAGCTTGAGTGTTTTGTGTCCGGTGTCTGTGGGTCACTCTCTGGCTCACTAGCAGGCATGTCCAATGGTCTTTCCAGTACCTCCATTCCGATTATCTTTGTTCTGGGCTTTGAAGCCAAAGGTAGTCCCAATAACAACTAAGCCACCCTGGGTGAGTTCACAATTTAAAGCTACAACCTCTCCACATGATAATGATGATGATGGTGGCAAGAAGGAAGAAGATAATAATGATAAAAACAGGCCAGCAATGCAGTACTATGATCCCACCATTCAGGATGTAACAGGAGATTTTGTGGGAAGTTTGAAGCTAGCTAGGATTCAAATCAAAACCCTGTTTGAAAAGAACAACAACAAACAAAAAAAAGAAAAAAAAGAAAAGAAAACCAAGCAAAGAAGAAATGAAATATGCTTCAGCTAAAGGCTAAATAATGAGTTCCTTAGGGTAGTCTATCAGGATACTTTTACCCTATAAAAGTTTGAAAAGCTAAATATATATTTCCAAGGAAAGGTTTCATTATGAATCAAGGGAACATAATAAGATCGTAGCCATTAAAAATACAGACCTCTCTTCAGACTTGAAACAGGCCTGATACCAAAAATCAAAGCTTTTGCAACTGTCCATACTAGACATAGCATTCACAGAAAGAAACACCTGTCATACCACAACTAAAATCTCAAAAGTCCAAAGAAAAGCAGTTTATCATCTTCTCTAGCAATTAAACAAGAAAAATACTATATGACCTGACAATTTCACTTTTAGATATATACTCAAAAGAAAACTATAAAGTTGTACATGAAAATGTCCAAAAGAACATTATTCATAACAGCTTAAAAATGGGAGGAGATCTAAATGCTAAAGATCAAGTGAACGAATACATGTAAGGTAATATAATAGTGTAACTCAGGAATATAAAGATGAACTACACATAGATACACCACATACAGAGAGAGAGAGAGAGAGAGAGAGAGAGAGAGAGAGAGAGAGAGAGAGAGAGAGAGCGGAGCACACAAACCCCACACAAACACATGCAAAAACCACCAAAAATCTGGAATGAACTACAGACACATGCTACATCCTCTATGAAGTTCATATGCCTGCCAACTAAAAGAAGTCAGGCAGAGAACTCATTCGTATATACAAGAAGCAGCCATATATAAAGACAAAGTAAAGTGGGTATTGTCTAGGAACTAGAGACAGGACGAATTAAATCTAAGAGAAGAAAGAAATCTTATTTGAGGAATTTGGATGTTTTTTACAACTAATTTGCAGTAGCTGGGCAGGGAGAGACACCTGTGATCCCTGCACTCAGTAGGTTTGGGAAGGAAGATCACAAGTTAGAGACCAGCCAGGACTACAGAGCAAGTTCTATAGCAGCCCTGTCTCAAAAATAAAACAAAAACAAAAAAAGCTTGATTAACAGTGAAGTTACTTTAAAATAATAAATAAAGTTATTTTAAAAATCACTGAATAGTACATATAAAATGAGCAAATTTTGTGAGCAGTGAAATACACCTGAAGATAATCATTACACTCTAGGAATGTACCTCTGTTATCTGTTACAGTAAGTGGTGCTGTGATAACTAGCCCTGGTAAATAAATAATCCCATCCCGCTTAACAGTGACTACTACAGATATCCCTGTTACTCAAAGATCTGAGGCACCCACTATATCACCAAACAAGATGATTTAGAACTAAATGCAGACATATTTACACTTACTTATTTTGGCACAAATATTTAAAGTAATATATACATCTGTGTGTGCGTGCACATGTATACACACACACACATACATGTATATATGTAACTATGTGACACATTTCATTGTCTTTGTGTTTATCCTGAGCACTCAGGGAAAAGATTTTTTTTTTTTGAATCAAGGTTTCTCCTTGATCTCATTGTATGATCCAGCCTGGCTTTTCACTCCTGGTCTTCCTGTCTCCACACCTCAAGTGCTGAGGTTTCAGGCATCCTTCACCAGTTCCAGGTCTCTGGGGTCCTTTTTAAGATTTAAAGACTTGATAAGTACATTTTGGTGTTTTATTGGTGTATTGGGTTTTTTACCTTGTTTTTTATTTTTTTTTCCGAGTCATCCTGCATATAAAGGATCAATAAATAGCTGCTATCAAGCCCTGTGTCTCAGTTTGCTTTCTATTGCTGTGATGAGACCCTGACCTAAACCAACTTGAGGAGGAAAGGGTTTATTTGGCTTACCCTTTCGTGTCACACTCCATCACTGAAGGAGGTCAGTGTAAGAACTGAAGCAGAGGCCTTGGAGAAACACTGCTTAGGGGCTTTTCTCTGTGGCTTGCTCAACTTCCTTCTATCACTCAAGAACACACGTCCAAGAGTGGCACTGCCCACAGTTGACTGACCCACCCCACCTCAAACGCCCTACACAGATTCCCGCAGACCAGTCTCTGAGACACAATTCCTCAGTCGAGGTTTCCTCTTCATGGTGTCTTTAGTTTGGGTCAAGTTGACAAAACCTAACCAGCATACCCTGTGTTCAATGAATAAGTCTTAGGGGCATCACTTTAAAATGTCTAAAATATAGAAAACCTGAATCTGAGTTATCACAAGCCATTGAGGAATGGAGTCAATAATGCAGCAAAGCATAAGGAAATCACTAATCCACTCTGTCTGTTGTCTAAGAGGCCCCCAGATATTTTTGCTCCTTTCCCTTTCATAACCTCACTTAATAACACCCTTG
This sequence comes from Meriones unguiculatus, assembly GCF_030254825.1. Classification (NCBI taxonomy): domain Eukaryota; kingdom Metazoa; phylum Chordata; class Mammalia; order Rodentia; family Muridae; genus Meriones; species Meriones unguiculatus. Next base: position 29,487,593 of record NC_083368.1, on the reverse strand, counting down.
GCTCACCTGTTTGAAGGTCTTACACTATCCTTCCTTCTCTCAGACACGCTAAGCTTATTCTGAGCTTTCACTGTTGCTCCTTCTGCTCGGGGCTCCTTACAGTTAAACATCACCCTTCTTGGCGATGGTATGTGCCAACAGTAACTGTTACCCATCACCTTCACCCCCACACCGGGTACTCCACCAACAATAAAGCCACTCTCCGATATTACGCTACTGGACAAGTTTCTTGTCTTTCTGGCCGGAAGGCAGGTTTCCCGAGAATAAGGAAAGTGCTTATCTCCATGTCGTCTCCAAAGCCCTCAGGTTCCAAACCAATTCTCAGCACTGCCCAGGAGATTATGTGTGTATATATGTATGTATATATGCATGTCTATATGGTTATGCATATGTCTGTGTACATATACCTGTGCATACATGTTTGTGTGTCTATGTAAAGTGAAAATAAGAATATTAAATTATTCGACACAGATTTGTCCTCTACACAATGAACATATGAATAAATATTCAAATAATGAATTAGGAGATCAAAATATTTATTTACAGATTTACTAATAACAGTGAAAGGTTTGCTATTTATTATCATCATATAACATCATTTAATTATACTCTTATCTCATCATTTTTTTATCATCTGCATTAACCACTTTATAAGTGGAGCACAATCAAACAAATGAGGAAACAAATGAGGACTTGCAGAGCTAGCTTTTGGTCCCAACTGAATTCCTATCCTGTCTTTTATCTACCAGTACTCCTATTTTTTTTTTTCTAGAAATTCAAGGCCCCAGCAGAAAGAAGGGTGACTAATTGGCAGATGATTCCCCTAAATAAAAGATAAGACTGAACTTGCCCATTTGACCAGAATCTGCCCTTGCTCCTGTACCACCCCCATCCCCAACTGTCTCCAGGATACCTCCTATTCCACATGGTCAGCTCATCTCCTGAGTCTTGGGTGTCAAACACCACAGTGAAAATGGAAATAGAAAGGTTGGAATAAGGATCACAGAGTAAGGGAGAAAGTATTTTGATGCTATTGAAATAAGAAGAGGGGGAAACGCATAATAAAGAAAGAAATAAAAACCACTCTGCATCTTGGTCCCTCCTAGATCTGAAAGCTGTGCAGGAGAATCCCTTCCAAAAGCAAGGACTTCAAAAAATGAGCTCTTTCTAAAGACCTTGCATGATTGCCATTCCAACAGAACCCATCACTCTATGGCATTTGCTTCTCTGTGGTCTGTAGATAGAGGGGTGGTTTCAGGACAGGTGACCTGTCATAAAATGCTCAGGGAGTTGAAAAGAAATCTTTCCTGCTATTCTTGCACTGCTCCAAGGCATTTAATTATGCACTCATTAAATAACAGCAGAGTAATTTACAGGAAGAGACTTGGCCTGCACTGCTCAGATAATATGGTTAGATGTCTTTATTGAGCCCTCTTCTTTCTAAGGAATGTTTCACAGTAAAATGCTATACCCTTTCCTGACCTCTGGAAGGTCCAGTTTAGCCTCAGGACCAACAGTAGCAGAGCAGGCCATATATTGGTGTTATTAATGTATCTGTCCTAAAGAGTGAAATTTCACAGCCATGACCCATGAAAGAAGCTGCTTTCCACCCTTTGTAATTCTGACAAAACAGGGACTACCTGTGCTTCTTGCTCTTAGCCTTTCTGTATTTTCAAAACCCTTCTGCACAACTACAACCCAAAGGTGGAATGAACTGTTACATAATCTGGTTACAGATAATCGGGATTACTAAATATTTTGAAGGAATGCTACATAATGATTCTTTTCCTTTGATTACAATCTAAAAATAACTATTATTGGATCTCTTCTGCAACTGATAGCCTGTTACACATTTTTCTCTAGTAAAAGAAAAGCTGTTTTTTTTTTGGGGGGGAGGGGTTGCTTCAGGAAAGACGAGTCCAAAGCTTTTAAAGCACATATTTGATTTCTACTTTCCTTCTTCCTAAACCAACAGAGCCTCAGTAGTGAGACAAACTAAAGCCATTGAAGTCACAAAATTGCAAAAGAAAAAGACTATGTAAAAATGAGATATAAAAAAGTATATCACATTATGGTGGTTTTTTAAAGCATAGAAAAAGAGCTACTAACACACCTTATACCCCACTACATAGATACCTGCACATTCATGTCCACTGTTGTTCTATTCACAGATACCTAGAGAATGAAATCAGCCTATACATCTAAAAAGATGAACGGATAAGAAAATATGTAGCACATGCACACAATAAAATATTACTAGGTTGTAAAGAAAAATTAAATCATAAAATGTGCATAAATAGATGGATCTAGAAAAAAAAAAGTGTACCAAATAAGGTGACTCAGGTCCAGGAAGATATACGCTGTTGTCTCTCATATGCGGATCCTGTTTTCAAATCTTCTCTTTCATGTGTCTAACTCGGAGCACAAGTGGAAGCCAGGAACCTAGAGGCCTTTGGGAGGGTGCTTTACAAGAGGGGAGGTAGAGGGGAGGTGGGAGATTATAGGTAAAACTAAAATTGGAACGTTGGATACTCAGGAAGAAAGAGAGGCAGCAGAAGTATGAGGAAAGCGGAAGTTGGGGGAGAACTAAGCCAGAGGACGGTGGATAAAAAACTCCATACAAGTCCACTTTCTCACAACACATCTAGAAGATAATAGCTGGAGGGATAGGAGGAGACATGTGAAATTAAAAATGACCGGAGGGTGGATAATCCTGGGAGTTAGTGAGTTAAATGGGGTTGAAGGCAGGGGACAGGGAGAAGAGCAGTGTGGAGTGGGTGAAGCAAAACAAAGGATATACGGAAAAGTCTATGAAAACCTATCCATTAGTAAGCTAGCTTCAAAACACAACTTAAAAAACAAAGAGCTTAAAATGGAATACCCTGCCTTTAATAAAAGTTGCAGTGCAAGGCATGGGATGCCTCCCTACAAGTTGTCGGTCAGAGAGACCCCAGCAACCTGAAAAACAGCACAGACTATTGTCATTGCCCTTACTATCATTTAATTGTGCTCTTATCCTCATGACTTATGAGGGTTTGCTGGGTGGTAAGATCCTACTGACGAAAACAACAATCTACAGAAAAAAAACAATCAAAACATGACTAAGAAATTTCCTTCTTGATGACCAGCTTCCAGAGGGCTGTAAGGTGCTACACAGACTGACGGGGAAGAAAACACACCAGTGGTCTTACACAGTACCGCACTCTGAACTCTGCAGCACCAACCTCGCAGGCAAGATGTGCCCAGTTGTGCAATAGTGGCACAGCCGTTATGGGGTCGGTAAAAACTTTCTGGCTGGATTTCATTAAATGAAATTTATTTTCTGTATTCCCAGTCCAAAGCTAGGAGGCAACTGGCTCTATACAGAACCCTGTACTGTTATTTTCTTAAATGGCCATGCTGTTAAAGTGCTTTCTAAATATTTGTGCTTATGTGTCCATACCCATAGACCCTGGCTGCTCTTAACTTTGGTCCTAGACGCTTCTTTTTCAGTGGTCAGCAGTCAATGGAGAAATACATAACTGGTCAAAGTGCCGAGGATACTTTTAGAATATCCTTAAACAGGTTATCTACATTAACATACTCCACCTATACATGCACACACACACACACACACACACACACACACACACACACACACTCAGGGAATGTCCTGGGAGATGAGGCTGAAAAGATGTAGAAGCTGAAGAATGGGGAAGAATGCTGTGAGACGCTGTCTTCTAGACTCTGGTGGTGTGAATAATAGCCCCCACAAGCTCATGTATAGAATGCTTAGTCACCAGAGAATCTGAGAAAGATTAGAAAGATTATGAGCATGCTTGCATGCTGCGGTGCATAGCATGACGATCACTGAATAACCTCTAAAACTGTAAGCCAGCCCCAACTAAATGCTTTCTTTTTATAGGTGTTACCTTGGTCACGATGTCTCTTCACAGAAGTGACTGAGGTATAGACGTTTCACAGCTATCGCACTCATGAAATCACGGCAGCTGGTAGTTACTTGCATAAGTCCCGCGAAAGGTCAAGCCAGCCAACATGCCAGCAGAGGTAGTGTGGGTGACTACTGAGTAGTTACTGATAGGTAGTAATTGCTGACGGACAAACAATCATTTTGAGATGTGGCCACAGGTAGGATTCCTGTGTTCCAGTGGATAGCCCCATGCCCATACCTGAACAGTACTAAATGGATTTAGCAGGCAATTTGAGACACAGACAGACAGACAAAGAAGTTGGGAAAAGAATGTGTTGAGGTGATATAAGAAATATAAAGGGAGTTGGTGTGGAATAACAGAGTAAACATGAATATTTCATTGTATATATGTATGAAATTCAAGAATAAAGAAATATTTTAAAAGGAAATAGCTACCTGCCAACTATAATTATTATAGATCTCAGCCCAAGAAGAAAAAGTGCCAATATCTCTTTTAAAATCTACTTTCCTCAGCTATGGGGGGGGGGTGCACACCTGTAATCCCAGCACTCAGGGAGGCAGAGGCAGGCATATCTCTGTGAGTTCAAGGCCAACCTAGTCTACAAAGTGAGTCCAGGAGAAACCTTGTTTTGAAAAACAAAACAAAAAGAATACATATATATATATTACATATATATAATATATATGCACACTTTTCTGTCAGTATTGTAAGTTTCTTATTTGTGTTGTGATAAATATGGCCATCTGTGTTTCTTCCTCAGAAAATGACAGTTTTCACACACAGAAATCTGAGCAAGTTGGGCAAAATGTACATAAATAAATACCCCTTTAGTGAACAATTTCTCTCTCTCTCTCTCTCTCTCTCTCTCTCTCTCTCTCTCTCTCTCCCTCTCTCTCTCTCTCTCTCACTCTCCCTCCCTCTCCCTCTCAGAGTGGCTGGTAAAATGGCTCAGCAGGAGTTCAGCAGGCAAAGGTCCCTGCCACCATGCCTGAAGATCTGATTTCAGTTACTGGATAAGAACCAATTTCTGCTAGTTGTCCTTTGACCTCCACACCCATCTGCACAAACTGAACCCATGTACACATGAACATGTACACATTTAAGCACACATGAGCGAGGGACTTTTACTGTCTTAGGTATATTTTCATAACCTATCACTCACAGGAAGGTCAGGTCACACATATTCTTATAATACAAAATGCTGACAGAACTCCTGCCTTCCGTGATATATCTGTACAAGTTACCTGTCAAAGCCGTTCAATTTCTAACGCACATTTATTTCCTATTGCTACCAGCAGTCGCGCCTAGACGTCACTAGACAGCGCAATTAAGGTGGAGACAACTCAGCAAACACTTACTGGTTCAGCCGGACATCAAGAACGAACGACGTGCCGAAGGCATCCACCTGGAAGCTCGCCTTGTCCACGTGAGTCAGCTGCAGTAACAGAAAGGCAAAGCGTGTTTACTAGTCAGCGTGGTGGTCAGATGTGAGCATTGCTTATGCTTGTTCTCAAAGGCTCACAGTATCACAAATGAGAAAGCAGTCCAACAAGGAAAGGTGACAGCGTATTCAAACAAAACTTTGTGCCTTCTGGGAGGCCAAGCATTCACCCATCCAAAATTAATTACCTTCCAATCAAGGGGGCAAGGGCTCTACTTTGCTGCTTCATCTCAAGTCATGAAACACTGCATAGCCACCTTTACTTCATTAAACATATTCTCTAGTCTATGAGCAGCTCTTTTAAAATTTGGCTTTTTGTCTTTGAAAAGGAAACTGTGCTCCACTGAAGAATGAGATAATACAGCAAATATTATCTATTTACAAAGAAGACATTTAAACCAAAATTTATTTTTAAAAAAAATACTTCTTCATCAAACTTCTAATGTATACTTTTAAAATAGTGTTACGGATCCTACTTTGTGAAACCTGATTTCACAGAAGCTGCCATATCTTCCGAGGAGCAAACTTAAGCCTTTATACACACTGAGGGTGACCTCCTCCGAAAGTTTCTACGACAAAAATAACCAGTGTTTACTGTGCCATCCTATGAACTCTGCCAACCAACAGGAGCTCTACATACAATATCCAAAGCAGTAGGCTATGAACTACCAGATAGTTGCTGTTGTTATTGTTCTATTTAGATATATGCTCATGTGGTCTTGGTTTCTACATTTTCTAAAACAAGTGCCTAATTTCCTAAAATAAGTATGTACCATTGCTATCATGAGGAGAAACAACAGACACTGTTTTAGAGCTAAACCCACCTCAGCAGCCTCGTGCAGAAACGAGGCTGATGGTGGTGCCGATTCGTGAGAACCAGCACCATAAGAAGGGGCATCAAGGGGCCGCAGCCAGCCCTGGACTTCACATTCAGTACACTCAGGACTGGTTGAATACTGTCAATAATAAGACTTTCTGGAGCAGCAAGATGATTCTATTGAACAGTATTGGAAAGTGCGTGGCGTGGAGAAGCCTGCACAGTGGTTGCTAAAACTCCAGTCCTCCTCTCACCTGGAAGGAGCCGCGTTCAGAAACCGTTAGCCTCCTCAGAGGGCCAGACCTAAGCCCTCCTGCTTTTCTCAGCTAATTCCAGCTACCACCAAGCCCTGGCTGTTAACTAACCACCAAGCCCTGGCTTCCTTTCTTTTTCCAGAGTCCTTGAAGGCACACCTTACCACAACTGCTTGCTCTGTCAAAGATCCTTGCTGAAAACCCAACATGAGTTGCACATTTTCTGCATACCAAAGGCTCCCCGTGCTGTCCCTACATGTCAAGATGCCCCACGATTGCCTGCCCACCCAGGCTAAGCATGGTGCTCCCAGGCCCA